>NC_091978.1:349087714-349418430 GCF_044704955.1 Pristiophorus japonicus | reverse complement strand
GTTTTAGTGATGTTACTTGAGCGATAAATATTAGCCAGCACACTAGCTTCCCTACTCTTCGAAATAATGCCATGGAATCTGTTACACCACTTGAGAGCGCTCGGTTTAATATCTCATTTGAAAGATGGCACCTCCGACACCACAGCATTCCGTCACACCTGCACTGATGTGACAGCCTTGATTTTGTGTTCAAGTTGTTGGAGTGGGACTTGAACCCACAACCTTCTGACTCAGAGGTGAGAGTGCACCAACTGAGCCATGACTGACACCTTTATATCAGAGTAGAGACAGTAAAGGGGTAATTTTATGAATTTCCATTCCCAGCATGGAGATTTACCCACCAGGAGTGCACATTGGACGTGGGTGCAGCAATTATACTCGGAATTCATGCATGGAGGTCAATGAGCCCTGCAAGACTTCCTGTCAATTAAAATTAATGGATGGAAAATCCGGTGGGGCCTTTTGACATCTTTGGCCAATTTTCGATAGGAACAGAAATTTGTAAAGTATAACTTTGAGTATAGAGAAGCTATTCTTCCAGAAGAGCATAGAAACATAGAAACATAGAAAATAGGTGCAGGAGTAGGCC
The DNA here is from genome assembly GCF_044704955.1 of Pristiophorus japonicus. Taxonomy (NCBI): domain Eukaryota; kingdom Metazoa; phylum Chordata; class Chondrichthyes; family Pristiophoridae; genus Pristiophorus; species Pristiophorus japonicus. The sequence goes on along the minus strand of NC_091978.1, from coordinate 349,417,841 downwards.
ATTCAGCCCTTCGAGCCTGCACCACCATTCAATAAGATCATGGCTGATCATTCACCTCAGTACCCCTTTCCTGTTTCTCTCCATATCCCTTGATCCCTTTAGCCATAAGGGCCACAGCTAACTCCCTCTTGAATATATCTAACAAACTGACATCAACAACTCTCTGCGGTAGAGAATTCCACAGGTTCACAACTCTCTGAGTGAAGAAGTTTCTCCTCATCTCGGTCCTAAATGGCTTACCCCTTATCCTTAGACTGTGACCCTTGGTTCTGGACTTCCCAACATCAGGAACATTCTTCCTGCATCTAACCTGTCCAGTCCCGTCAGAATTTTACATGTTTCTATGAGATCCCCTCTCATCCCTCTAAACTCCAGTGAATACAGGCCCAGTCGATCCAGTCTCTCCTCATATGTCAGTCCTGCCATCTCGGGAATCAGTCTGGTGAACCTTCGCTGCACTCCTCAATAGCAAGAACTTCCTTCCTCAGATTAGGAGACCAAAACTGAACACAATATTCCAGGTGAGGCCTCACCATTCCTGTCCAAAGTCTATACACAGCACCTTCCTTTAAGGGTGACTAGATAGTGATCAGGAGCAGGGACCCTGGCTGATTGTTCTCCCGAGCCCAGCTTTGTAAAACCCGATTGTAATGTTCCTATTGCTGCCCAGAGCCAAGATCAGGTAAGTAAGATAGACTAGGGCAGTTCACTGGAAGCTCTTTATTGGTGACACACTCTTTAGTGATAAAAAGATACCCTTTTATAAAGCAATCACTCTCAAACATACCAGATGTAAATCAATGCTAGGGCAAATGTTTACATTTAAATAAAGCTGCCCATGAACAGCTTTGTGCTCATCAGTTGACTTAAATAATTATACAAAATTATGTCAACTAGTTTCTGTTGTGTATCTGTAAAGCATGCAGTCCCATGTTCCGCCACCAGGGAGCTCATCCCCTGAAGTCCCAAGGAATCCCAGCATCCCTTGGGAGCACTGTATATAAGTCAGCCCCGAAGGCCTGTTCCTCACTCTGGAGTGTCTTATTAAAGACTGAGATCACTGTTACTTTAACCTCCCTGTGTGCAGCCTCATCTGTGTTAGGAATACAATAACTGGCGACGAGAATACGAATCCAACGCAAAGATGCAGAAAACTGTGGGCATCCTGGAGAAGTTCTCGGAGGGTGAGGACTGGGAAGCCTATGTCGAACGGCGAGACCAGTACTTTGTAGCCAACGAGCTGGATGGAGAAAGAAGCGCTGCAAAAAGGAGAGCATTCCTCCTCACAGTCTGCGGGGCATCAACCTAAGCCTCATGAAGAATCTTTTGGCTCCGGTGAAACCCACAGATAAGTCGTATGAGGAGCTGTGTACACTGGATCAGGAGCATCTTAACCCGATAGAGAGCGTGCTGATGGCGAGGTATCGGTTCCACACGTGCCAGCGATCTGAAGGTCAGGAAGTGGCGATCTATGTCGCTGAGTTAAGGCGACTTGCAGGACAATGTGAGTTTGATGGCTACCTGGAGCAAATGCTCAGATACTTTTTTGTACTGAGCATTGACCACGAGACCATCCTACGAAAACTTTTGACTGTAGAGACACAGACCCTCAGTAAGGCCATTGCGATAGCACAGGCATTTATGTCCACCAATGATAACTCCAAACAAATCTCTCAGCACACAAGTGCTAGCAATGTTCATAAATTAACTGGAACTGTGTTTGCGAGCAGAAATGTACAGGGCAGAACTGCCAGCAGGCCTCAGGTGATCCAGATGACTCAGAGTCCCCAACAAAGGATGAATGCAAGGCAATTCACACCTACTTGGCGTTGTGGAGGCTTCCATTCAGCCTATTTATGCTGTTTCAAAGAGTATATTTGCAAGAGCTGTGGAACAATGGGGCACCTCCAACGAGCTTGCAAACAAGCTGCAAGCTCTGCAAATCCTGCTAACCACCACGTGGCAGAGGAAGATCGGTCCATGGTGGATCAAAGCAATTTCGAGCCTCAGAGAGAGGAGGCAGATGCTGAAGTACACGGGGTGCACACATTTTCGACGAAATAATGCTAAACGTAAAATTGCATGGCTTACCTGTAGCCATGGAACTGGACACTGGCGCTAGCCAATCCATCATGAGTAAAAAGATGTTTGAGAGACTGTGGTGCAACAAGGCATTCAGACCAGCCCTGAACCCCGTCCACACGAAACTGAGAACGTACACCAAAGAGCTTATCACTGTCCTGGGCAGCGCCATGGTCAAGGTCACCTACGTGGGCACGGTGCACGAACTGCCACTCTGCATTGTCCCGGGCAATGTTTGGAAGGAGCTGGCTGGGCAAAATCCGCTGGAACTGGGATGACATCCGAGCGCTATCACATGTCGATGAGGCCTCATGTACCCAGGTTCTTAACAAATTTCCTTCCCTTTTTGAGCCAGGCATTGGAAACTTTTCCGGGGCGAAGGTGCGGATCCACTTGGTCCCAGAGGCACGACCCATTCACCACAAGGCACGAGCGGTACCTCACATGATGAGGGAGAGAGTGGAAATCGAGCTGGACAGGCTGCAACGCGAGGGCATCATCTCCCCAGTGGAATTCAACGAGTGGGCCAGCCCGATTGTTCCAGTACTGAAAAGTGATGGCATGGTCAGGATTTGCAGCGATTATAAAGTAACTCTAATCGTTTCTCACTACAGGACCAATACCCGCTACCGAAGGCAGACGACTATTTGCGACGCTGGCAGGAGACAAGATGTTCACCAAGCTCGACCTGACTTCGGCCAACCTGACGCAGGAGCTGGAGGAGTCTTTGAAGGGTTTCACCTGCATCAACACGCACAAGGGACTGTTCATCTACAACAGATGCCCGTTTGGAATTCGGTTGGCTGCAGCGATCTTCCAGAGAAACATGGAGAGCCTACTCAAGTCAGTACCACACACGGTGGTCTTTCAGGACGACATATTGGTCACGGGTCGGGACACCGCCGAGCACCTACAAAACCTGGAGGAGGTCCTCCAGCGACTGGATCGCATAGGGCTGCGGCTGAAGAAGTCGAAATGCGTCTGCATGGCAACAGAAGTGGACGTTTAGGGGAGAAAGATCGCGGCGGATGGCATTCACGGAGCTGCAGTCGTTCCTGGGACTCCTCAATTTTGGTAAATTCCTACCGGGGTTAAGCAGCCTTTTAGTGCCTCTACATGTGTTATTGCGCAAAGGTGAGATCTGGCTATGGGGAAAAAAAACAAGTAATTGCTTTTGAGAAAGCCAGAAACATTTTATGCTCCAACAAGCTGCTTGTATTGTATAATCCGTGTAAAAGACTTGTGCTAGCATGTGATGCGTCGTCGTACGGAGTCGGCTGTGTATTACAACAAACTAACGTTGCGGGGAAGTTACAACCTGTCGCCTATGCTTCCAGGAGCTTGTCTAAGGCCGAGAGGGCCTACAGCATGATTGAGAAAGAGGCATTAGTGTGTGTGTGTGTGTGTGTTCGGGGTAAAGAAAATGCATCAGTACCTGTTTGGCCTCAAATTTGAGCTGGAAACCGATCACAAGCCTCTCATATCCCTGTTCGCTGAAAACAAGGGGATAAATACTAATGCCTCAGCCCGCATAAAAAGGTGGGCACTCGCGCTATCAGCATATAACTATACCATCCACCACAGGCCAGGCACCGAGAACTGTGCGGATGCTCTCAGTCGGCTACCATTGCCCACCACGGGGGTGGAAATGGCGCAGCCTGCAAACATGTTGATGGTGGCGCAGCCCGCAGATGTGTTGATGGTCATGGAAGCGTTTGAAAATGATAAATCACCTGTCACGGCCCGCCAGATTAGGACTTGGACCAGCCAAGATCCTCTGCTGTCCCTGGTAAAAAACTGTGTACTGCATGGGAGCTGGGCCAGCATCCCCGTTGAAATGCAAGAGCCAATCAAGCCATTCCAGCAGCGAAAGGACGAGCTGTCCATTCAGGCAGACTGCCTGTTGTGGGGTAACCGCGTAGTGCTATCAAAAAAGGGCAGGGAGACGTTCATCTCGGATCACCATAGCACACACCCGGGTATAGTAATGATGAAAGCGATAGCCAGATCCCACGTGTGGTGGCCCGGTATCGACTTTGACTTAGAGTCCTGTGTACAGCAATGCAGCATATGTGCTCAGTTGAGCAACGCGCCCAGAGAGGCACCACTAAGTTTGTGGTCCTGGCCCTCCAGACCATGGTCAAGGATCCATGTCGACTATGCGAGCCCGTTTCTCGGTAAAATGTTCCTGGTGGTGGTGGGTGCTTTTTCAAAATGGATTGAATGCGAAATAATGTCGGGAAGCACCGCCACCGCCACCATTGAAAGCCTGAGGGCCATGTTTGCCACCCACGGCCTGCCTGACATACTGGTCAGTGACAACGGGCCATGTTTCACCAGTGCCAAATTTAAAGAATTCATGACCCGCAATGGGATCAAACATGTCACCTCGGCCCCGTTTAAACCAGCCTCCAATGGGCAGGCAGAGCGGGCAGTACAAACCATCAAACAGAGCCTTAAACGAGTCACAGAAGGCTCACTCCAAACCCGCCTGTCCCGAGTACTGTTCATCTACTGCACGAGACCCCACTTGCTCACAGGGGAGCCCCCGGCTGAGCTACTCATGAAAAGGACACTTAAAACCAGACTCTCGCTGGTTCACCTTAACCTGCATGATCAGGTAGAGAGCAGGCGGCAGCAACAAAATGTAAACGATGGTCACGCCACTGTGTCACGGGAAATTGATCTGAATGACCCTGTATATGTGCTACACTATGGACATGGTCCCAAGTGGATCGCGGGCACGGTGATAGCTAAAGAAGGGAGTAGGGTGTTTGTAGTCAAACTAAACAATGGACAAATTTGCAGAAAGCACCTGGACCAAACGAGGCTGCAGTTCACAGACTGCCTTGAACAACCCACAGCAGACACCACCTTTTTCGAGCCCACAACACACACCCAAAGGATCAACGACACCACACCGGACCAGGAAATCGAACCCATCACGCCCAACAGCCCAGCAAGGCCAGGCTCACCTAACAGTCCTGCAGGGCCAACAACACGCCAGCCCAGTGAGGGCACAGCCAACACACCAGAATAGACATTTGTACCGAGGCGGTCCACCAGGGAAAGAAAGGCTCCTGACCGCCTCACCTTGTAAATAGTTTTCACTTTTACTTTGTGGGGTGAGTGATGTTGTGTATCTGTAAAGCATGCACTCCCATGTTCTGCCACCAGGGAGCGCATCCCCTGAAGTCCCAAGGGATCCCAGCATCCCTTGGGAGCACTGTATATAAGCCGGCCCCTAAGGCCTGTTCCTCACTCTGAGTGTCTTATTAAAGACTGAGGTCACTGTTAATTTAATCTTCCTGTGTGCACCCCCTTATGTGTAAGGAACACAATAGTTTCAATCTGCATCTTTTGGCTCTTCTGTGTGTACACGTGGACAACTTTGAGATCTAATTGTTCAAAGATACCTTTCAAATATACGATACTTATTTAAAACATAAATTCTTATTGTTAAATCCTCCTACTTCAGCTCAGAATCAGCTGCAGGAGGGCATCGAGCGGCATCTGCCATTAGTTAGACTAGTCCTTGCACGTTTTGGTATTTTAATTTCTTTGAGTGGCAAGTTGCTGAAAGTGTGAGCTGATAACGTCGCAGCAAGGGAAAGAGGGCATCTGGGACCTGAGCGAACAAGCAACTGTGTATCTCATTAACCAATCAGAGTGAAGGACTGAGAAATTAACAACGGAGGGACTGCGAAGGAAGTGTAAATTAGAGTGGGTGAAGTCAATGTCAAACTAGGTACCGAAAGAGAAATAAAGAGAGAAAGAAAGATTGGATTAAGAGAGAGAGAGAGAGAAAAGAGACAGAAAGGAAAAAGAAAACAATTTTTTTTTAATTTAATATTTTTTAAATCTCCAACAATTAAAACCTGTATTGTTCATTTTCAGTGCTGGAGAGGTATGATTGGCAGTAATTAACACATCTCATGTCATTAAAAGAGTACTTGGACTGAAATGGACAAGACTTAACTTTCTGTGACGAGTTTAGCTCGTATCTATCGCCCAAATACAGCAACTTTATGTCCTTCAATGCATTTCAATGGTGAGGCAGACAGCGAGATGCTGTTTTCACAAAGCTAATGGCAGAGTGGCCTAACTTGGACAGCAACTTTTGGATAATTATGTTCAACCATCTATCTGCCCCTCACCTGAAGTTGCTGTACCATTTGCGTATAAATAACGGTGGGCGCCATTAGCCTTGCCATTATTTTGACTGGATAATTTGGGCCAATGTTTTTCCTGGGCCCAGCTGAAGCTCTATTACTTCAGCAGATTAGGTCAAACATCAAGAAAGCAACCTTTGCTCAGCAGAACGTCTTTAATAGTTTTGAATAGAAGAAGGAAGGATGTATTTATATAGCGCCTTTCTAGACCTCAAGACTTCCCAGAGCGCTTTACAGCCAATTAAGTACTTTTAAAGTATAGTCACTGTTGTAAGGTAGGCACTGCGACAGCCAATTTGTGCACAGCAAGCTTCCACAAACAGCACATTAGATAAATGACCAGATAATCTGTTCTGTTAATAGTGAAGTTTGAGCATTTTTTTCATTTGTTTCTAAAATTGGTAGTCTTTTAATTTAGTAAAAAAAATAGCTGCTGGAATTTTCCTTCTCATTATGCTGGTACCCTGTAGTTGAATGCACTTTTTTCTTCAACAGATTAAAATTACACCATTTCATAATTCAGCAAGCCCTCATACAGTTAACAAAACCACAATCGCTTGCAAATTGTGTAATTCAGCCTGATGTTAATTGTTGTAATGTACAAAGGGCACATCATTCAAATCAAAAGGCATTAACTGTGGCGGCGTCTGCATTATATTTCAATAATAGTGCAAATCATCACTCCTTGACCTCCAGGCTGCTTTTTAATAAACAAAGCAACTGCTATATTTTGAAGCCAGAATCTAATTACTGTGAAGCAGACTTTATTCTTTAATTTATTCCAACATCAAACACGGCATAAGTGCAGCTGCAAAGACATTTAACATTTTGGGGACATCAATGAAGTTTATAATAAAAAAAAAGTGAATTTAGAGCTTTTGAAGAAACCTAAACTGCTCACAGTTCTGAGTAAGAATAGAATGTGTTCTCTCGCAGGATGTGATTATTGTACTGTGACTCAATTTAACTCAGGCGCCAACAGCTCGTGTCCAAATTCCAGACTGCAATTCCTACATTTGCTCTCTTTGGCAGCTGCACACATTCAATTATTCGAATTAATACAGATGTGGGGGTGGTGTGGTGTGGGGGTGAATTTCCATGGGGATTCTTCCGCTTTTCAAACATAGCTCTGTTTATGCTGTTTTTCTGGCATTTCTGTGGCTCTTTCACCAAAGCAATGGCAAACAAATGGAAGAATCCCTGTGGAAATTCACCCCGGTTGTCTTAAAAAAAAGGACCGTGTGGTAAGTTAGCACTGTCAGCATAATGGGAAGATAGATCAGGCAAGCGGTTGGGGAGGTTTATTATACCATTAGGCACCTATGTGAAATGGGTTTGGACAGCCTTAACTCAATGCCTGGTAGGCATAGGCTTACAGTGCAAAATAGGCCCCAGTTCATCACTAATGGGCAGGAAATTGGGAATCTCACTCAGAGAGACCAGAGCATGACTGGGGTGAGCAATGGACACCTCGCACTAATGTAGTTGGGGCTGTTGTTCTGAGAATGAGGCAAAGTGATTGAAATAAAATAGAGGGAGCTTTACCCTGCAGTTGACTGTGTATGCCTAACTTAGGAATAATTGATGCTGACATTGGTGGGGGGGGGGGGGGAAGGCGGGATGAATTTCCATGGAGATTCTCCAGCTTGTCCACCGTATTTGGCAGAAGAGCCATGACATTTCTGTGTCATGTATTCAACCAGCATTGTAACCCATGTATAATCTGATCTAAGTTGTACACTGTGAGAACAATGACCACTAGGTGGTGAACTTGTGGGAGGCACTCCTAACCTAGACCTTCAGATACAAAAGGGGAAGCTCTAGCCACTTCCATTACTTGAGTGCTATGAAATAAAGGACAGGTCACAGATTGATCTTCTCTCAAGCATGGGCCTCGTGTGTATTTATACTGCATAGTAAGGACGTATTAATGGCGACAAGAAACTGGGATTTAAACCACGCGAGCATGGCCACTAGCAGACACAGGGGCAGTCAGGGATGATCGACTGGCAAGGGACCTTTTGTTTCAAACAGCAGCTCATGCTGGAGGCGTGGAGGCACACACTCAACCGGAGTTTGCAGAGGTGAGCAAAATACCTGCAGAAATTGCAGAAATGAACGCTGGGGGAAATCGCTGGAAACTGAAGTTCAACGAGTTCATGTGGAGCACGTATACAGTTCATACACCAGGACGCCACCGATAATGATGAAAGTGCTCCTCAATGGCATCTTAGTATCAATGGAGCTAGACACGGGGGCCAGCCAGTCCCTGATGGGTATCAAACAGTTCGAAAAGTTGTGGCCGTCCAAGGCCAGGAGGCCAAAATTATCGCCATTGACGCACAGCTAAGGGCTTACACAAAGCAGATCATTCCGGTGCTAGGCAGCGCCACAGTAGTTGTGACCCACAAAGCTTCGGAGAACAGACTGCCACTCTGGATTGTCCCAGGGGATGGTCCCGCACTACTGGGGAAGAGTTGGCTTGCTGTCATGAACTGGAAATGGGGCGATGTCAATGCAATTTCCTCTGTGGAGCGAGTATCATGCTCACAGATCCTGGACAAATTTGACTCATTATTTCAACCCGGCATTGGCACTTTCATGGGGGCCAAGGTAGTGATTCTCATAAACCCGGACACCAGGCCAGTACACCACAAGGCCGGAGCGGTGCCGTACGTGATGCGGGAAAAGATAGAAGGCGAATTGGACCGCCTGCTGAGGGAAGGCATCATCTCGCCAGTCGAATTCAGTGACTGGGTGAGCCCGATTGTGCCGGTGCTCAAGGCGGATGGGTCGGTCAGGATATGTGGTGATTGCAAGGCCACCATCTTGGTGTCACTCCAAGACCAGTACCCGCTACCGAGAGCAGAGGACCTCTTTGTGACGCTATCCGGTGGCAAACTTTTTTCAAAATTGGAATTGACCTCAGTTTACATGACCCAGGAGCTGGCGAGTGAGTTGAAGAAGCTGACCACCATCACGACACACAAGGGGTTGTTTGAGTACAACAGATGTCCGTTCGGGATTCGCTCGGCCGCCGCGATCTTCCAACGAAATATGGAAAGCCTCCTCAAGTCGATTCCAGGGACGGTGGTTTTTCAGGACGACATCCTCATTACGGGTTACGATACTGAAGAACACCTCCACAACCTGGAGGAGGTGCTACGCAGACTTGACCGGGTAGGGCTGCGACTGAAAAAGGCGAAGTGCGTCTTCCTAGCTCCAGAGGTAGAATTCCTGGGAATGAGGGTAGCAGCAGACGGGATCAGCCCTACTGCATCCAAGACGGAAGCGATCCAGAGAGCACCCAGAACCCGTAACACGACGGAGCTGCGTTCGTTCCTGGGGCTCCTGAACTATTTTGGTAACTTTCTTCCCAAATTGAGCATGCTGCTAGAGCCGCTACACATGCTCCTACGCAAAGGTCGCAAATGGGTCTGGGGGGACAGCCAGGAAAGGGCTTTTAATACAGCACACAATTTGTTATGTTCCAACACTCTGTTAACACTATACGATCCATGTAAGAAACTTGTGTTAACGTGCGATGCGTCGTCCTATGGTGTCGGGTGTGTGTTGCAGCATGTCAATGCCAAGGGTCAGTTACAGCCAGTAGCTTATGCCTCCAGAAGTCTGTCCCAGGCAGAAAGGGGCTACGGGATGGTAGAAAAGGAGGCGCTCGCATGTGTATATGCGGTAAAGAAAATGCACCAGTATCTGTTTGGCAGGAAATTTGAGCTGGAGACAGATCACAAACCCCTAACGTCCCTTTTGGCTGACAACAAGGCCATAAATGCAAACGCATCGGCCCACATACAGAGGTGGGCACTCACGTTAGCCGCCTATGACTACACAATTCGGCACAGACCGGGCACCGAAAACTGCGCTGATGCACTCAGCAGGCTCCCACGAGCCACCACTGAGGGGGCTACCGAGCATGCTGCTGAGATGGCCATGGCTGTTGAAGCTTTCAGAAAGGAAGGTTCACCCATGACAGCCCGTCAGATTAAGGTCTGGACAAATAAAGACCCGCTATTGTCTCTAGTCAAGAAATGTGTCCTGAATGGGGACTGGGCAGCCACGTACAGGGCATGCCCTGAGAAATTTAAACCATTTCACAGGCGCAAGGATGAACTCTCGATTCAGGCCGATTGCCTACTATGGAGAAACCACGTAGTCATGCCCCAGATGGGCAGAGAGGTGTTCATCAGAGAACTCCACAATGAGCACCCGGGCATTGTCACGATGAAGGCAATTGCCAGTCACACGTTTGGTGGCCAGGGATAGATGCAGATCTGGAACTTTGTGTTCGCAGGTGCAACACATGTGCCCAGCTGGGCAATGCGCCCAGGGAAGCCCCCCTTAGCCCCTGGCCATGGCCCGCCAAGCCTTGGTCACGCATCCATGTGGACTACACAGGTCCTTTCAGGGGAAAAATGTTTTTGGTTGTCGTAGATGCCTACTCCAAATGGATTGAGTGCGACATTTTAAATTCAAGCACATCCTCTGCCACGGTAGGAAGTCTACGGGCAATGTTCGCCGCCCACGGTCTACCGGACATCTTGGTCAGCGACAATGGCCCGTGCTTCACAAGCACTGAATTCCAGGACTTCATGGCAGGCAATGGAATTAACCATGTTAGTATGGCACCGTTCAAGCCGGCCTCAAACGGCCAGGCAGAACGAGCAGTGCAGATAATCAAACAGGGGATGCTCAGAATCCAAGGGGGTTCCCTACAATGCCGCTTATCACGCCTCCTGTTGGCCTACAGATCCCGACCACACTCTCTCACAGGGGTTCCACCCGCCGAGCTGCTAATGAAAAGGACGCTCAAAACCCGGCTATCCCTTATACACCCCACCATGAAATAAATTGTCGAGAGCAGGCGCCAGTCACAAAATGACAACCTGACAGGAATGCGAGGGACGATGTATTGATATAAATTACCCTGTTTTTGTCCTCAACTACGCTGCAGGGCCCAAATGGCTCGCAGGCACTGTGGTTGCCAAAGAGGGAAATAGGATTCTGGTAGTTAAACTTACAAATGGACAAATCTGCCGCAAACACATGGATCAAACAAAAAGGAGGTTCAGCAACCCCATAGAAGAAGCAGAGGAAGAACACGATATAGAGTTCACTCCTCCACAGGTGACCGAAGACAGGAACCAAAGGGAGTCAGTCACTGTGGGCAGTCCGGACAGGCCTGAGGCACCGCAAACAGCGGACACTCAGGCCAGCGCCCAACAACCGGAGCCCCAACTCAGGGAGCGTAAACCACCAGAGAGACTCAACCTGTGATCCCAATAAGACTTTGGGGGGGAGGTGATGTCATGTATTCAACCAGCATTGTAACCCATGTATAATCTGATCTAAGTTGTACACTGTGAGAACAATGACCACTAGGTGGTGAACTTGTGGAAGACACTCCTAACCTTGACCTTCAGATATAAAAGGGGAAGCTCCAGCCACTTCCATCACTTGAGTGCTATGAAATAAAGGACAGGTCACAGGCTGACCTTCTCTCAAGCATGGGCCTCGTGTGCATTTATACTGTATAGTAAGAACGTATTACTCTGGACAAATAGTGGCCCTGAAATTCGGGACGCCCGGCATCACAAAAGCCGTTTTTTAGCACACAATGCGTATGCGCTGAAAACTGGCTTTTCCAATCTGTCAAACTGGAGCTTGACAGATCCAACGCATCTCGGGAGCAAGAACATTTGCATGGGCAAGATTGTGGTATTTAACCGTATCTTGCCCACCGGATGTCCTGAAAATATAGAAAACATAGAAAATAGATGCAGGAGTAGGCCATTCGGCCCTTCGAGCCTGCACCACCATTCAATAAGATCATGGCTGATGATTCCCTCAGTACCCCTTTCCTGCTTTCTCTCCATACCCCTTGATCCCTTTAGCTGTAAGGGCCATATCTAACTCCCTCTTGAATATATCCAATGAACTGGCATCAACAACTCTCTGTGGTAGAGAATTCCACAGGTTAACAACTCTCTGAGTGAAGAAGTTTCTCCTCAACTCAGTCCTAAATGACTTGCCCCTTATCCTTAGATTGTGTCCCCTGGTTCTGGAGTTCCCCAACATCGGGAAAATTCTTCCTGCATCTCATCTGTCCAGTCCCGTCAGAATTTTATATGTTTCTATGAGATCCCCTCTCATCCTTCTAAATGCCAGTGAATACAAGCCCAGTCAATCCAGTCTCTCCTCATATGCCAGTCCTGCCATCCCGGGAATCAGTCTGGTGAACCTTCGCTGCACTCCCTCAATAGCAAGAACGCCCTTCCTCAGATTAGGAGACCAAAATTGAACACAATATTCCAGGTGAGGCCTCACCAAGCCCCTGTACAACTGCAGTAAGACCTCCCTGCTCCTTTATTCAAATCCCCTAGCTATGAAGGCCAACATACCATTTGTCTTCTTCACCAACTGCTGTATCTGCATGTCAACTTTCAATGACTGATGTACCATGACACCCAGGTCTCGTTGCACCTCCCCTTTTCCTAATCTGTCGCCATTCAGATAATATTCTGTCTTCGTGTTTTTGCCACCAAAATGGATAACCTCACATTTATCCACATTATACTGCATCTGCCATGCATTTGCCCACTCACCTAACCTGTCCCAGTCACCCTGCAGCCTCCTAGCATCCTCATCACAGCTCACACCGCCACCCAGCTTAGTGTCATCTGCAAACTTGGAGATATTACACTCAATTCCTTCATCTAAATCATTGATGTATATTGTAAATAGCTGGGGTCCCAGCACTGAGCCATGCGGCACCCCACTAGTCACTGCCTGCCATTCTGAAAAGGACTTGTTCATCCCGACTCTCTGCTTCCTGTCTGCCAACTAGTTCTCTATCCACGTCAGTACATTACCCCCAATACCATGCGCTTTAATTTTGCACACCAATCTCTTTTGTAGGACCTTGTCAAAAGCCTTTTGAAAGACCAAATACACCACATCCACTGGTTCTCCCTTGTCCACTCTACTAGTTACATCCTCAAAAAATTCTAGAAGATTTGTCAAGCATAATTTCCCTTTCATAAATCCATGCTGACTTGGACCGATCCTGTCACTGCTTTCCAAATGCGCTGCTATTTCATCTTTAATAATTGATTCCAACATTTTCCCCACTACTGATGTCAGGCTAACTGGTCTATAATTACCTGTTTTCTCCCTCCCTTCTTTTTTAGAAAGTGGTATTACATTAGCTACCCTCCAGTCCATAGGAACTGACCCAGAGTCGACAGACTGTTGGAAAATGATCACCAATGCATCCATTATTTCTAGGGCCACTTCCTTAAGTGCTCTGAGATGCAGACTATCAGGCCCTGGGGATTTATCGACCTTCAATCCCATCAATTTCCCTAACACAATTTCCCGATTAATAAGGATTTCTTTCAGTTCCTCCTCACTAGACCCTCGGTCCCCTAGTATTTCCGGAAGGTTATTTGTGTCTTCCTTCGTGAAGACAGAACCAAAGTATTTGTTCAACTGGTCTGCCATTTCTTTGTTCCCCATTATAAATTCACCTGATTCTGACTGCAAGGGACCTACGTTTGTCTTCACTAATCTTTTTCTCTTCACATATTTATAGAAGCTTTTGCAGTCAGTTTTTATGTTCCCAGCAAGCTTCCGCTCATATTCTATTTTCCCCCTCCTGATAAAAGCAGGCACATAGCTTACTTTTACAGGTGTAAGAGTTTTAAAACACACTTAAAACATAAAAAATAAAATTAATAAAACACATAAATTTATTTTGAAGCATAATTTAAAAAACTTTAAAAAAATCTGAATTGGTAAATAACTAATTTAAATTAGTGTTAAATATGTAGTGTATTTTTTCTATTTTTTATTAATGTTTTGTGTGTTTGGGGTGTTTCTCATTCATAATAATGGGAACTCCAACTTACAGAGTTCCCATTATTGTGAATGAGAACGTAGCCTTTATCTTGATTGGCTGCCCAGAGCCATGTGACTGCAGCTCCAGCCCTGCACACGTTCTGATGTGCACGCGCTGCGACGCGCAGTCAGTGGAGGCCTCAGGTCCTGGAACTCGCTTGGGCGCAGCAGGAACGGGTAGGTGCGCATCTTTTTTGTAGAATACAGTCGAACGCCCGCGGGAAGGAGAACCCAGAATTTCTGGGCCAGTGTCAATTCACCCCATAGATCCCTTAAATGTAAATATGTCTATTTCCCAGTTCTAACATCACTTGTGTTGATGAACATTAAAAGTTAATTGATTACGCACTGTGCCACAGAACCATGCAATTTGTGTTCCTGGTTTGTACCCAAGTTTCTTAGGGCAGTGAGTTCTCAATCTCAACGCCTACACTTGGAGAGACATTGAACAGAGGTCAGAAAATTTCTTACTTGGTGCTAGGAAAGTGGTACGGTTACCCCAGCCCATTCTTGCTTACCTCCTATCAATTGCTAGGAAAACAGTATTATCATAAACCTGGGGCCGGTTCTCTGCCTGAAATTTGAACCAGAGAGTGTTTCATTAATCCTAAGAAACATAAAGGGAAGAAAGAAAGAAAGAAAGAGAGAAAGAAAGAGAGAAAGAAAGAAAGAAAGAAAGAAAGAAAGAAAGAAAGAAAGAAAGAAAGAAAGAAAGAAACAAACAAAGAAAGGCTTGCATTTATATAGCGCCTTTCATGACCACTGGACGTCTCAAAGTGCTTTAGAGCCAATGAAGTACTTTTGGAGTGTAATCACTGTTGTAATGTGGGAAATA
The DNA here is from genome assembly GCF_044704955.1 of Pristiophorus japonicus. Taxonomy (NCBI): domain Eukaryota; kingdom Metazoa; phylum Chordata; class Chondrichthyes; family Pristiophoridae; genus Pristiophorus; species Pristiophorus japonicus. The sequence goes on along the minus strand of NC_091978.1, from coordinate 349,402,835 downwards.
GCAAACAGCTTATACACACAGAAGCAAAATACTTTTGGTAAGGTTGCATCCTTGGAGCTAGTTGGATTGTTAAGACTGGCAAATAGAACAATGGAAGCCTATCAGCACAACGTATGTAATGAGTTTACAAATTTTGCTACATTTTTTCTGCCCTTTAAATATAATTATTTAGGTATTTGACATTTAAATGTAAAGGCCTAGAGTTGCAATTGCGCTCAAAAACAGGTGAGTTGATACCCATTGGCTGCAGGCTGATCCAGGGGCTGGAGGGTGGAGAGAGGGGCGGGGGGTTGTCGGGTGGAGGTCAGTATCAGGCATCAATGACAGCACTTAAAGGCAGCCAGCATCTCTTAAAAGGGAAGTTGGGTTATGGCTGCAGGAAAGGAAGAAGCTAGCCCTGAAGAAATGGCTGAAGGAGATGTTGAGCGAGCTCCAAGGTTCTCTGATGCTGCACTGGAGGCAGTGGAGAGCAGGAAGGACATCTTCTTCCCCCACCATTGTCCAGGTGGTAGGAGGCCCTCCAGGCATTTTCTTTGCAGAGAATGGGAAGAAATCACTGAGCTTTTCAATGCCAGGAGCACTGTACCCACGCCGTGCCTGCAATGCCGTAAGAAATGTAATGATCTAACTAGAGTTGTTAAGGGAAGAAGACTGCCCCCATACTCTTTGCCCACAGCTGCACCTCGTACAGCCCCAACTTTCCTTTAAGTGATGCTGGCTGCCTTTAAGTGGTGTCATTGATGCCTGATATACACCCCCATCCCCCAAACACTCCTCTCCCGCACTCACTTTCACTCTCCTACAATCATTGCACCACACTTCCATTTTACTTCCATCTCCTCGTATTCGCACATGCACTACAATTACAACCCTCACTTACCCATACCTTACATCTCCCACACAGACTATCAGCTAATGTACCATGACAGCCACATTGTCTAAAAACCACTCACTTATGCGCACTCTTCTTTCTGTAGAAGGTGGCACACAATTCCAAGCAACGGTCTAGAACATGGAGGAGGAATTGTTTGTCTATGAAGCACTTTGGGACGCCCTGATGTCATGGTCATCATCATCAAAGGCAGTCCCTCGGAATCGAGGAAGTCTTGCTTCCACTCTAAAAATGAGTCCTTAGGTGGCTGAACAGTCCAATACGAGAACCACAGTCCCTGTCACAGGTGGGACAGATAGTCGTTGAGGGAAAGGGGGGTGGGACTGGTTTGCCGCACGCTGTTTCCGTTGCATGTGCTTGTTTTCTGCATGCTCTCGGCGACGAGACTCGAGGTGCTCAGCGCCCTCCCGGATGCTCTTCCTCCACTTAGAGCATTCTTTGGCCAGGGACTCCCAGGTGTCAGTGGGGATGTTGCACTTTATCAGGGAGGCTTTGAGGGTGTCCCTGCAATGTCTCCTCTTCCCACCTTTGGCTCGTTTGCCGTCAAGGAGTTCCGAGTAGAGCTATATGAATGCAAATTCTTTCTTTCTATTTACCGGTGCTTGGACAACTTTTGCTCATCTCTCGGGTTTGCCTTCAAATCTCAGGTTTCATTTCGCTTTGGGCAGCTGCTCAGGTGGGTGGGCTTCAAACTGCCAGACCGAGCAACTCTTTGGCAACAAGAACATTTTGTGGCCCCCACAGAGAGCAGGGAACAACACTGATTAGCATAGGTTTCTTATGGGAGATTGCCTTCTCAGCAATCTTGATGTGAAGGGGGAAAGCAGAATAGAACAAAGGAGAGTGAGATTGCCTCAAACAAAGGAGATGCCAACCTACTATTACCATCAGCAATGCGTGAACAGGTCCTGGTGATCATGTGAGGGACTAATTAAGAAGCTGTGCCTTTGGTAATTCTACTTCACTTACAAAGCCCTGGACGAATATCGCAAGATGCCCTGTAGCCCAGATCGAGTTTTACCGTGTCAGTGTAGAAACTGTTGTATAACTGGTGCAGAAGGCATGGCTTTCCACTTGCTATGGTGTTGCTAGTTCTTTTGTGTCAATGGGGAAGATTTTCATCTTCACAACCTGGGCGTTAATCTGGCTTGGTGGATCACCATCCCTTTATAGAACCTACTTGAATTTCATTCCAGCAAAATAAATGGCTTATAAACAGGAGATCTGCCCAGCCACATTAACACCCAGGCTGTGAAGATGAAAATTTTCCCCAATTTATTGTCTATACAAACAGAAAACCTGCAATCTCAGAAAGGCTCCAGCTCTGCCTCTTGTCAAGCTTTATTTGCTTAACTTCCTCTTGCAAAACAAATATATCTAAAATTCTGTAATATAATTAATATAACAAGTTGAGTGTCATCCTGTCAAACACACCCTTGTCTAATACCATCTCAATAGCCTCCAGGTAGGAACGTTTGTTGTCAAATTAATGACTGAGGCAATGGTTACTAATTGTTTGGAAACTCAAACCTTATGAGCAACATAATTTCCCAATCTGCATTGACCTGACTGCTTTAATGTTGACTAATTGTTTTATTTCACAATAATTATTATTTCTCATACTGGCAAAAGCAAATGAACCGGTTTATCGTCTGTGGAAAAAATTGGTACAGATTGACTCATGACAATAAACATGCAGCCAACTTTCAATATTATTGACATCAAATTGCTTCCTTTTCAATAAAAGCATAATATAGAATTCATATTTTTTCAAATTGATTAACCCATTCTCGCTACTTTGGCATTTAACACATACATCAAATTTGCTAGGCCGTACAGTGCGGACCTAAAGAGATGAGAACATCTCTTGTTCAATCCCAGGTTCACATTGAGTTAACTGGTCTTAGCGGTGGGGATATTACAGTTGGCCTGGCCAATGTTCCTGACCTAGTATGGAAAAAATCCACTATGGTCTCTAACCCATGGTCATTTGAAGAAGTGTATCTTTGCAAATGTTTGAGTGAGCACAGAATTAGGGTCAGCTATTTCTGGTGACACTCACCATTCAAGAAAAACAATAACTTGTATTTATATAGCGCCTTTAACATAGCGAAATGTCCCAAGGCACTTCACAGGAGTATTATGTGATTAAAATTTGACACCGAGCCGCATAAGTAGAAATTAGTGCAGGTGACGAAAAGCTTGGTCAAAAAGGTAGGTTTTAAGGAGCGTCTTGAAGGAGAAAAGAGAGGTGGAGAGGTTTAGGTAGGGAATTCCAGAGCTTGGGGCCTAGGCAACAGAAGGCATGGTCACTAATGGTTGAGCGATTATAATCAGGGATGCTCAGGAGGGTAGAATTAAAGGAGCGCTGACATCTCGAGAGGTTATGGGGCTGGCGGTGATTACAGAGATAGAAAGGGGTGAGGCCATGGAGGGATTTGAAAATAGGATGAGAATTTTGAAATCGAGGCATTGCTTAACCGGAAGCCAATGTAGGTCAGTGAGCACAGGGGTGATGGGTGAGCGGGACTTGACGTGAGTTGGGACATGGGCAGCCGAGTTTTGGATCATCTCTAGTTTACGTAGGTAGAATGTGGGAGGTCAGCCAGGAGTGCATTGGAATAGTCAAGTCTAGAGGTAACAAAGGCATGGATGAGGGCTTCAGCAGCGGATGAGCTAAGGCAAGGGCAGAGATGGGCAATATTACAGAGGTGGAAATAGGCGGTCTTAGTTATGCTGCGGATGTGTGGTCAAAAGCGCATTTCAGGGTCAAATATGACACCAAGGTTGCGAACAGTGTGGTTCAGCCTCAGACAAGTGTTGGTGAGAGGGAAGGAGTCAATGGCTAGAGAACAGAGTTTGTGATTGGGACTGAAAACAATGGCTTTGGTCTTCCCAATGTTCAATTGGAGAAAATGTCTGCTCCTCCCGAACTGAATGTCGGACAAACAGTCTGACAATTTAGAGACCATGGAGCGGGGGTCGAGTGCAGTGGTAGTGAGGTGTACATATGGAAATTGATGCTGTGTTTTTGGATGATGTTGCCAAGGGGCAACATGTAGATGAGAAGTAGGTCACAAACACCTACTTGGGTGAGTGACCCATAGGGCTGCTTGTGCCCAAAGAACTATATCTGAGTGTGAATCAATGCCATCAGAGCAGGAAGGGTAAGAGGAGACAACCACAGGGAAAATTGCGGGGAAAAAATAATTTGGAAGTACTCCTGAAAATTCTGTCAGCTGTCAGCTACCTATCATTTCATCGTGGATGAGATTTTGCATAATATGCACAGGTTGTTGTTAACATGAGAAGTGAAGACAGAGGATACAGTTAAAGAAAGAACTTGCATTTATATAGTGCCTTTCATGAACTCAAAATTTGCCCAAAAGTCATTGTTCTGAAGTGTAGTCACTGTTGTAAGGTAGTGTATTGTAACACAAGACTGCTTCACTGCCATGATTTAAATCAATGATTGGTTATTTTGTTGGATTTTCCTGTGTGGAACTAAGCAGTGGAGAGCACACAGTGAAGAGATTTACTAGAACGTTACCAGGAAGGAGAAGGTATAGTTATGAAGAAAGGCTGAAATAATTGGGGCTTTTTTCATTAAAGCGCACAACCCACTGAAAAGACCTGCAGCAATTTTATGACTGGCGCCAAAGAGGAGGGAAGCGTTGGAACTTCAGAAGCACCAACATTGCTGGTCAGTATCACACAGATGTTGCTGGTGAGCTGCATTCTGCCAACAGCAGTTTCTAGACTCTGTTTTCCTACGCAGCTCAGCTATCCTGATATGTATTTAGTGTTGCACTATAGCACCTGATGCATTAGTTTAAAATGTTGATTAAAAAAATGTAAACTTCTAAGTAGAATATCCTTCAGTGCAAAAGAACCTGTAGTTAGGCCTCATTTAACTCTTGTATATGTCTGTCAACAGAACCAATAAGTGGAAAGGGAGTGCCGGAGGTAAATTGCTGTTTGATGCATGCAAGGTATTACTTGTACGACTGCATATTATCCAAAACGATTCCAGTTCCTACATCATAGAATCAGAAATGCCCGACACTAAAATCTGTGAACGAATACGACAGAAAGAGAAAGCGTTAGACTCAGAATCACAAAGTACTTTTGCTACTCTGGGTTGCTACAGTGTTAGCTCGACTATGAGGACGGAAGCTGGAAAATCAAACGGGTGAGACTGCTGGGAAGTGGAAGCTTCTATGTTTATAAATAAAGCCTGTGCAGTCATAGAAACCGTCTTCAAATTATTATTTGCCTGTACATTTGCAGCTTAAAGAGCTGATTTTCAGCCTCAATTGATATTTTAGTCTGTGTTTCACTGATTTTTAGCAAACGGATGATGGGATCACGCAGCTTTAGTTTCTTCCTCTTTATATATAGCTACAGCATATTATTACCAATCTGTGTGACCAAACGGTGATTAACATTCCAAGGTCGCAATTCATTTAACCATTGGCAATCAAATGCCTTGTTGACATCAGGTGATAATTGTGTTATGGAGACAGGGCGACCAATCGCTGCAGCCAAAGTCTGGGTGTATGCAACAATGGACCACAGGCATGCTCAACAGAGTGGTGTCACGGTGCAGACCATTTAAAAAAGACCTTTGCCTAATATTGGAGCGCGGAAAATTACCAAAATAGCACTCAGATCGACGATCATAGTAATAACACAATTGTGCTTGACCTTTATAAACATTACCAGCCGTGTAGGACTAATTATAGTCCCTCATTTTGCCGAGGCTAGTAATGAGCACTTCAGGGCCAGTAATGATCATAATGGCTTCCAAAACAATGCTATTGACATTTTATCAAGCTTGTGATTTATCCTAGGTTTTAGTTCACAGATCGGGGCCAGTACATGGCTTATTCAAAGCCAATCGGATGGTCAAGCACCTCAAAATCCCATTTTGAGACCAATTTGGGGGAAAGATCTTTCCTCATGTTTACACTGCAGACATAGCAAGGCGAATACTCTGATCACAAGAAATAGTGTGTAATTCTTTGTAAAATAACAAACATAGGAAGCCGCTCAATTTTCTTTGCAAAGTTGTTAACACGTGAGGCTAGAAATTTGGGTGATTAGTGCACTTGTGTTAAATTCGTGGCCCCCCCGAACTGCGAGAGAACTGCTCCACAGGTCGGGCTATAAAAGAGCTGGATCGGCATACCGCTTCAACCTCCAGCACGAGCTGCTCCAAGGATTTTGAGATGGGCGACTGGGTGATGTCATCAAAACCCTGGTCGCCGTTTTGGAGCGTGGGCAGGAACATCGGCAGGGCCCAGGTACAGAGGAGTGGGAAGGTCGGGGCGGAGGAGCGGCGAGTGTTTGTGGCAGAGGTGCGACAGATGAGGATACGGGGCCCAGAAGAGGTGAGGGCCCAGGGGGCAGCACGGGTCAGCCCACACTGCGATATGTGTGCGCACTAGGTCCGTGCAGCACAGCTGGTCTCCCGTTGTCCTGGTTCAACTCTTGCCAAGATCTAGCTCTGTCGAGCCCGTGTGATGGCTGGTGTGCAACGGTCACCACACGTTAAAAAAATCCACACACAGGCATCTTCCTCAATTGGAGTTCAGGGCTGGAACATCGGGTCCTTCATCGAAACACCTGTGAACTCGTGGAAGCAAGTCATCCTCGTTCGAGGGACTGTCTATGATTACATTTCTCTCCTTGCTATTTTAATAGGGGTGGTTACCCTGTGTATTTTTTAAACGCTCTGTTATTTGATATGAGTGTGTTAACCATTTGTAGGATAACATGACTAACAGTAATTTCCCTCATGTGTAAGAACTAGTGATATAACAATAGACAACCGGGCTTCTTAGACAGCTAAGATGGTATTGTATTTGTGTTATTCCTATAATGAATGATATCTGTGTACTTCTTGGACATAGAATCATGGGGGTCGATTTTAACTACTGGTGGATCACTGGAGCACGTCAGCCGCCTAACTGTTCAGGCAGTGATAAGCTCGATGCCATTTTGCAACCCGGGCCTAATTTACATTGAACTGGTGAGCTGCCTGCCCTAAATAGGTGTCCCGATGTGATTGCAAGGGTGACAGGAAGCCCAGGGTGGTAGCAGTCCAGATTATTTTTGTGGGGCACGGACTGTCACGAAAGCTGAATGGAGAGGGTACGGCTCTAGTTCTGTCCTAAAATGGCAATCATGTCATAGGACCCCGATTTGCATATTAAAAGGGACCTGCCATTTGAAATAGGCAAGCTCTTTGACTGCCCAGTGGTAGGCCCCTGTTAAAATGGCTGTGTCCAGTGCGTCGACAGTAACGGGGCGGTATGTTTGAGGCTGTTATTGCACATTAATGCAAATTTCTGCAAGTTAATACCAGCCTCATAGAATGTTACAGCCAAATGGCCTATTTGGCCTCTCTGTGCTTAGCATCATATGAGCCATTCAGTCTGATCCCATTCTCCCAGTCACTCACCATACCCTTTAATATTTCTCTTTTTCAAGCATGCCTTTTAATAAGGAAAATATTCTAATAAAAAATAAACAGCAAAGCAGTGGAAGCTTTGAAGCAATAGAACGTGAGGCATTTTGCAAATAACAATTCTAAGATACACTGGTATTTATTTATTGGCAATTACCCCTTGATAAACTTACAGTAATTAGGTGACAATCAGTGTGGATGGTCACTATGAACCTTACATGGAAAGGCCTAATTAATGAATGCCACATTACACTTGTCAGTGGCAAAAAGAACAGACCAAAATAAAAGAACAATTTTTCTCCAAGAACTTCCCAGTATAAATATATTATAAAAATAATTGATCAATAGAAGGAACCTTAACATTCTAATATTTTGGGTTTAGATATTACTTGTCTGTAATGGAGAATTGTAAAACATCCACATGCAATAGATATATACATAGACAGGGGTACAATTGCTTTATGGGACTGGACTAGCAACCCAGCAGTCATGAGTTCTGATCCCACCATAGAATGGTGTGAAACTGGATTCAATAAATTGGTCATTTGTATACTGGAATCAGAAAATGACCATGGAAGCTGACAAAGTGTTGTAAAAAACCTCAACTAGTTCATTAATGTCCTTCAGAGAAGGGAGCCTGCCACCCCTATCCAATCTGGCCTATATGCTACTCCAGTTACAGACTAAATGGTTGACTCTTAATGCCTTCAGCACAAATAAGGATGGGCAATAAATACTGTCTTGCCCAGTGTCCCAAGAATAAAATAATTACGGTTAGCACTGTGATTCACGACCAAGACTGAGTCACAATTGGTTTATGCTCAGCCTCGTGAGCTGAAACATAAAGGAACATTTTTCCTTTTGTAAGAAAAATGTAAAGAAGTATAAAGAATGTATTTAGAATTTCATTGTGAATAGCGAACAGGGAAAATTTTTCCCTATGTGTTGAATTTTAAAATGTTGTTTTCATAGCCCCAAAAATAAGACGACGGCCCTGAATTTCCTGAATTGCACGTATGCCAGAAAGTGCGGCAAAATTTACAGCGTAAAACCGGGGCAGATCTGTTCCGAGCACATTTCCTCGTATAAAAAGGCTGTAGGTACTCCAAACCTTTCCAGGAAATTCCAGGCCAAAATATTTGAATGCTGTCAGTTTATAATTGTTATAACAAATTTCCTTGGAAATCTGAAGGGTAATTCCATGCTCTTGGCAGGGAGCTGCACTTGCAGAATCAGGATCTCAACTTTGTAACCCAATCTCCAACTCCCATTCACTTTAAGCGCAGCATACCCGCTGGGAGCATGGTATCATGGCATTGCCGCGATGATCTTTATCAACATGAAGCTTCATCGCACAAATATCCTAAACAGAGAGAGAATGATGAGAAACCATTTAGTATGATGTCCATATTTGCAACTTTCAGCCGGCAGGCTAGAGTTAAATTACCAACTCCTCCTCACTGTAGGCCACACTGAGCTCTCCAATAAAGGAACACTGCACAGATGTTTGGATCTATGAGAAGATCTTTGCTTCTGGGCAGCTAGTTTTTATAATGTTATGAGAATGCTGACAGCAGCATCCACTTTCCTTGAACATTAAAAATTCCACATTGCCATGTTTGTAACTACAATGTAACACCACTGTATTACTGTATACACTCAACTTAGATGCACACCTTGACCACAGGGGGTGAACTTGTGGGAGACACTCCTTACCTGATCACACAGGTATATAAAGGGAGGTCCCACGCAGGGTCATCACTTTTGGAATCCTGTAATAAAGAGTGAAGGTCACAGAGTAGCCTTGTCCCTGGAATGTGCCTTGTGTGGTTTCATGCTGTAGAGTAAGGACTTTACATTGGCGACGAGAAACGGGAATTCACGACCCACGAGAATGGCCACCCATAGCACAGAGGAATGGTACTGTGTTGGGGAAGACTGGGACGATTTTGTCGAGAGGCTTCAGCAAAGCTTTGTTACGAAAGACTGGCTGGGGGATGCAGCGGCCGACAAGCGACGGGCTCATCTCCTGGCCAGATGCGGGCCAAGGACTTATGCGCTCATGACGGACTTACTGGCACCCGAAAAGCCGTCGGACAAAACCTTTGAAGAGCTCAGCAAACTAATCGGGGAACACCTCAAACCGGCGAGCAGCATACACATGGCTCGACACAGATTCTACACCCACCAACGTCGTGAAGGACAGAGCATACTGGACTTTGTAGTGGACCTCCGGCGTTTGGCCAGCCTCTGTAAGTTCACAGACGCCTGCAGGGGGGAGATGCTAAGGGACTTCTTCATCGATGGTAACGGTCATGCGGGAATTTTTCGCAAGTTAATTGAGACCAAGGACTTGACCTTGGAAGTGGCAGCGTTGTTAGCTCAAACTTTCATGGCGGGGGAGGAAGAGACGAAAATGAGTTACGTGCGCAATTCTGGTTCTAACGCGGCGATGGATCAGGGAGTCAACATCACGAATGCTACTCAGAGCCCCGCAGGCAGGCAGGGGCAGTCCGACATTTACCAGGCAGCAATAGATCCCAGAGCAGGATCTCAGCAGAGGCAATGGCAGGCTGAACGGACGTTCACGCCATCACAGTGGACAATGCGGCCCGGGATGGGGCCATTGACACCCACTAATAGGGTACTTAAGAGCAGTCAAAGGGACAGTCAGCGTGGAATTCCTGGCCATAGTCCCTTTGTCCCCAACAATGGAAAGTTTAACTCATGCTGGAGGTGTGGGGGAAAACACTCAGCCAGATCTTGCAGATTCCAACATTTTGTCTGCAGAAACTGCAATCTCAGTAGCCAATAAGCTCGAATGTGTAGAAATCTCGCAACCAGACTGATATATGAGACAGAGGGACCAGAAGAGGTTCTGTGAGGCAGGATGACTGTTGGGGCAAATCGATGGACGTCGAGGTTCAGTGGGTCCATGTGGCGAATATTCACAGTTCATACACCAAAACACCACCAATGATGATGAGGGTTTTGTTGAACGGCATCCCAGTACACATGGAGCTGGACACTGGGGCCAGCCAGTCACTCATGAGCATTCAGCAATTCGAGAAGCTATGGCCACTCAAAGCCAGTAGACCCAAATTAGAACGTATTGAGACACAATTACGGACTTACACCAAGGAAATCATTACGGTGCTAGGCAGTGCAATGATGGCTGTCACACACAATGGGCTAGTGAACCAGCTGCCACTCTGGATTGTCCCGGACAATGGTCCCGCTCTGTTGGGGAGGAGCTGGTTAACCGAGATGAACTGGAAATGGGGGGATGTTCACGCAATGTCCTCGGTGGAGTGAAGTTTGTGCTCACAAGTCCTACAACAATTCGAGTCGCTATTTCAAGCGGGCATCGGGACTTTCAAAGACACTAAAGTAGTGATACACATCACCCCAGACGCCAGGCCAGTGCACCACAAAACCAGAGCGGTGTCGTATATGATGCGGGAAAAAATTGAGAACGAATTGGACCGGCTGTTGCTAGAGGGCATCATCTCGCCTGTTGAATTCAGCGACTGGGCGAGCCCCATCATTCCTGTTCTAAAAGCGGATGGCTCTGTCAGGATCTGTGGAGAGTACAAGGCCACCATCAATCGCGTGTCCCTACAAGACCAATACCCGCTCCCAAGAGCGGAGGACCTTTCCGCCACGCTGGCAGACGGCAAGCTGTTCACCAAGTTGGACCTCATTTCAGCCTATATGACCCAGGAACGGGCTGACGAATCCAAACTACTGACCACCATCACCACGCACAAGGGACTGTTCGTTTATAACAGGTGCCCGTTTCGCATTCGATCAGCGGCCGCGATTTTTCAACGTAACATGAAAAGCCTGCTTAAATCCATTCCTGGAACGATCGTATTCCAGGACGACATCCTCATCACGGGTCGCGACACCGAGGAACAACTCCACAACCTGGAGGAGGTGCTACGCCGATTGGATCGGGTAGGCCTGAGACTCAAGAAGTCCAAATGTGTGTTTTCAGCTCCTGAGGTTGAGTTTCTGGGCAGGAGGGTTGCTGCAGATGGGATTCGGCCCACCGAATCCAAAACAGAGGCGATTCGACGAGCACCCAGGCCCTGCAACAGATCGGAGCTGCGTTCATTCCTGGGACTGTTGAACTATTTCGGGAACTTTGTGCCGAACTTGAGCATGTTGTTGGAGCCGCTACACGTGCTCCTGCGTAAAGGTTGCGATTGGTTTTGGGGGGACTGTCAGGAACGGGCTTTTGATCGGGCGCGAAACCTACTTTGCTCAAACAAATTGTTGACCCTGTATGACCCCTGTAAACGTTTAGTTCTGATGCATCGTCCTATGGGGTTGGGTGCGTGTTGCAACAGGGTAATGCTGAGGGTCAGCTACAACCTGTGGCTTATGCCTCCAGGTCGCTCTCTCAGGCAGAACGGGGATATGGCATGGTCGAGAAGGAAGCGCTTGCATGTGTCTATGGGGGGAAAAAAAGCATCAGTACCTCTTTGGTAGGAAGTTTGAGTTAGAGACGGACCACAAGCCACTCACATCCCTGTTGTCAGACAGCAAGGCTGTCAATGCCAACACATCAGCTCGCATACAGCGGTGGGCCCTCACGCTAGCTGCTTATGACTACTCCATCCGGCACTGGTCCAGCACTGAAAACTGCGCTGACACACTCAGCAGGCTCCCACTGGCCAACACCGAGGGGGCAGCTGAGCAAAGCGCTGAGATGGTCATGGCTGTCAATGCCTTTGACAGTGCAGGCTTCCCCATCACAGCCCGCCAGATCAAAATCTGGACAAACAGAGATCCCCTCCTATCCTTGATTAAGAAATGTGTCCTGACTGGGGATGGGCGCCCGGACACGGAGCATGCCCTGAGGAGGTCAGACCGTTCCACAGGCAGATTGATGAGCTCTCCATCCAAGCCGACTGCCTACTATGGGGCAGCCGGGTAGTCATGCCCCAGAAGGGCAGGGAGACATTCATCAGGGAACTCCACAGCGAGCACCCAAGCATTGTTATGATGAAGGCCATTGCCTGGTCACACATTTAAGAACATAAGAACATAAGAATTAGGAACAGGAGTAGACCATCTAGCCCCTCAAGCCTGCTCCGCCATTCAACAAGATCATGGCTGATCTGGCCATGGACTCAGCTCCACTTACCCACCCGCTCCCCGTAACCCTTAATTCCCTTATTGGTTAAAAATCTATCTATCTGTGATTTGAATACATTCAATGAGCCAGCCTCAACTGCTTCATTGGGCAGAGAATTCCACAGATTCACAACCCTCTGGAAGAAGAAATTCTTTCTCAACTCGGTTTTAAATTGGCTCCCCTGTATTTTGAGGCTGTGCCCCCTAGTTCTAGTCTCCCCGACCAGTGGAAACAACCTCTCTGCCTCTATCTTGTCTATCCCTTTCATTATTTTAAATGTTTCTGTAAGATCATCCCTCATCCTTCTGAACTCCAACGAGTAAAGACCCAGTCTACTCAATCTATCCTCATAAGGTAACCCACTCATCTCCGGAATCAGCCTAGTGAATCGTCTCTGTACCCCCTCCAAAGCTAGTATATCCTTCCTTAAGTAAGGTGACCAAAACTGCACGCAGTACTCCAGGTGTGGCCTCACCAATACCCTGTACAGTTGCAGCAGGACCTCCCTGCTTTTGTACTCCATCCCTCTCGCAATGAAGGCCAGCATTTTATTCGCCTTCCTGATTACCTGCTGCACATGCAAACTAACCTTTTGGGATTCATTGGTGGCCTGGAATTGATTCAGACCTGGAACACTGTGTTCGCAGGTGCACGACCTGTGCCCAGCTTGGTAATGCCCCCAGGGAGGCCCCGCTCAGCCCGTGGCCCTGGCCCACCAAGCCATGGTCACGCATTCATGTTGACTACACGGGCCCGTTCATAGGGAAGATGTTCCTTATTGTAGTAGATGCATACTTGAAATGGATCGAGTGCATCATCCTGAATTCATGCATGTCATCCACCACCGTGGAAAGCCTACGTGCGATCTTTGCAACCCATGGCTTGCCGGACATCCTGGTTAGTGATAATGGCCCGTGTTTCACGAGCTATGAATTCCGGGAGTTTATGTCGGGCAATGGCATCAACCACGTCAGGACTGCGCCGTTCAAGCCGGCCTCCAATGGCCAGGCGGAACGTGCGGTCCAAATCATTAAGCAAGGTATGCTCAGGATTCATGACCCTCCCTACAATGCCACCTATCGCGCCTCCTGCTGGCCTATAGATCCCGGCTGCACTCGCTCACGGGGGTCCCGCCCGCAGAGCTACTCATGAAACGGACACTCAAAACTCGGTTGTCCCTCATCCACCCAGTCCTAACTGACATAGCTAAGGGCAAGCGCAAGTCACAAAACGAGTACCATGACCGTAATTCAAGGGGGAGATGTATAGAAATAAATGATCCTGCATTTGTCCTCAATCACGCCATGGGGCCCAAATGGCTTGAGGGTACTGTAATTGACAAAGAGGGGAATAGGATCATCGTGGTAAAACTCAACAATGGTCAGATATGCCGTAAGCATCTGGACCAAGTAAAAAAAAGGTTCAGCATGGACACGGAGGAACCTGAAGAAGACCATGAGATGGAGCTCACAACACTGCCAGCGAACGAGCAACAAGAGCAATCAGAAGAATGCACAGTCCCTGCGGTCAGCCCGGACAAGCCGGAATCACCACAGGTGACAGACACTCACGTCAGTGTCCAACAACCAGAGCACCAACTGCGGCGCTCCACGAGGGAGCGTAGACCACCTGAAAGACTGAACCTATGATCCCAGGAAGACTTTGGGGGCTGGGGGTGGGGGGGGGGGGGGAAGGTGATGTCATGCTTGTAACTACAATGTAACACCACTGTATTTCTGTATACACTCAACTTAGATGCACACCTTGACCACAGAGGTGAACTTGTGGGGGACACTCCTTACCTGATCACACAGGTATATAAAAGGAGGTCCCACACTGGGTCATCTCTTCTGGAGTCCTGTACTAAAGAGTGAAGGTCACAGAGTGGCCTTGTCCCTGGAATGTGCCTCGTGTGGTTTCATGCTGTAGAGTAAGGACTTTACACACATGAAGTTCACAAAGTTCCCAAGAGATTCAGTTGACCCCTGCACACTTGTAAAATGTGGCTTTGCAACCGGCCGGAGTTCTACCACACTTTGCTCAAAGTCCAAGTGGTGAGATACTAACTGTTCAAAGCCATCGACCAAATCTTTAGTGTGGTTGAGAGTCAGATTGCTTTCTGAATTCTGTGTTATCTGGCCATCCATTTGTCAACGCGCATGCAAAAACCATTTCACATCAATGCAAACGCAATCATATATTGGGAGCTGCTATGAAACATTTTCTTCATATTGCCATCACTTACCAATTGTGGCATAACATTCATGAAATTTGGAAAATGTTTCATGGAGATGATGGGGGCAATGTTGACTTTGGGCGATTGTGTAAAATGGCCGCTATTGGATCAATCGCCTGTTATACATCTCTCTCGATTAAAACCGAGAGAGATGACGGGTGGCCGATCCTCTGACTTTCGATTACACTATCGACAGTCAAAATGAGCCCCGATGTTTTCATGTCCTGTATAAGTGGTAAATACATCATTCGTTAGGTATTATGGTTATTTTTGGTCTTTGACTTTTCTTGTCTCAGAGCCAATCACAAGCGTAGTAACTAAGCAAAAGGAGGTTATTACTTTACTGTTGCAACTTGTTAATAAGCACCCTGCTAATTAAAACATTCATTTAAGAGAATATGTTGCTGAGGCACTAGTTCATTTCTCATCCATTCTAATTGGAATCTACTGGTTTATAAAGACTAGCCTTAGCACTGTAACTGTACATGACTGAAGTAGCAGATTTAAGTAACAAACTATTACCAGGGAGTTTCATTTTATTTAATGAGCTCTGGTTAGGCACATGAAGTACTGATAGCTGAACTGCTTGAGTATATTTTGCATAACAACTCACTTTTGGCACCAAACAGACACGAACCCCAGCAGATTCAATTCGAAAGGGATGTCACTTTTCAACCCTCAGATTACTTTATGTAACTCTTTTTAAATACCGACAATTAGTTCACAACCTGTTAATTTAAAAATGTTTAAAGGAACCGTAATAAATTAAATTAAAATGTTCCTATTTGTGATTCTAATGCATGCACCTGTGAGTATGCTCACAGGTTCGTAGAGCTATTGTTGGGAGTCTGTGTTCCATGTATATGTACAGTGTGTGAGGTTGCAGCCCCTCTTCATTATTTGAAGGGGCTGCTCCTCGATTTCTGGTTGCACTTCAGTCCCACACTCCTGATCTTTGGACACCCTGTGCGGAGGGGAACGGGTAGGTCCGAGGGCCTCCTCGTAGGACTGCTCCTGGGCTTGGCCAAGGGTGCCATCAGCCGGTCCAGGCAGCGGGCGGTCGAGGGGGTCGTTCAGCCTGACTGCCTGCCTCTCTTCCGCGCCTACATCCGGGCCAGGGTGTCCTTAGAGATGGAGCACGCGGTGTCCACCGGTACGCTCGCGGCCTTCCACGAGAGGTGGGCACCGGAGGGACTGGAGTGCATCATCACGCCCGGCAACCAAATTTTAATTTGATTTTATGTTTTAAAGTTCAATTTGTTTTAATTGCCGGGTTTTGGTGTCTCCCTCACCTTTTATAGGGGGCACTTGTAAACTATATGATTTTAATGCCCCCAAAAAAAATCACAAAAAAAATCACAAAAAAAAAGAGGGCAGTTAAAAGTGTCTGGGGTGTCCCCCAAATCAGGGGGCACTCGATCTAATGTTTAATTTGTCTCCCCCAAAAGAGTCGTAGAGCTATTGTTGGGAGTCCGTGTTCCATGTATATGTACAGTGTGTGAGGTTGCAGCCCCTCTTCATTATTTGAAGGGGCTGCTCCTCGATTTCTGGTTGCACTTCAGTCCCACACTCCTGATCTTTGGGCACCCTGTGCGGAGGGGAGCGGGCAGGTCGAAAGGCCTCCTCATAGGACTGCTCCTGGGCCTGGCCAAGGGGGCCATCAGCCGGTCCAGGCAGCGGGTGGTCGAGGGGATCATTCAGCCCGATTGCCTGCCTCTATTCCATGGTTACATATGAGCCAGGTCCCTGAAGATGGAGCATGCGGTGTCCACCAGTACGCTCGCGGCCTTCCGCGACAGGTGGGCCCAGAGGGACTGGAGTACATAATCACCCCCAGCAACCAAATTTTAGTTTGACTTATTCAGTTTGCTAGTTGTTGTGCCCCTTTAATAAGAAGGGCACTTCGTTAATTGTATATTTAAAATAGTTGTAGAGCTGTTGCATTGTGAGTGGCGAAGCCAGTCATGTGATGTTCACAAGACTCAATAAAACCCCAGTCATTTGGGTCGATGTCATCCACAATGAGGTATGCAGTTGTGAGCCTAGTGGCTGAACTGGTAATGTGTAGTTTGATTGTTAAACCTTTGTTAATAAACCAAGTAGTTCTTAATAGCAATGTGTTGCTATGAATTTTAAGCAAAGAACCCATGAAGCAAATACTTTACAGTGATGATGCACTTCCGTCCCTCGAGTGTACTGGTGGACACCATATGCTCCATCTTCAGGGACACCCCTGGCGCGAATGTAGCTGCGGAAGAAAGGCAGGCAATTGGGCTGAATGACCCCAATTACTGCATGCATCCTGGTGTTGGAAATCAGTTGATATGTTTAACGAGTGCTGGATGTTATGTCCATTGACTATGAACAGGTAGTAATTTCTCAGATACTTATCACCTATTGCATGCTGGAAAGTACTTTGAAAACAACTTGAAACACTGGGCTGGATTGTACAATTTGTAAGAGGGAATTCTGTCCTCCAACCTAGTTTCTGTGATTTCATTGTCACAGCAGTTAAACCTATGCTTACTTGAGTCTCTTTAGCTCAGTAGTAAAGAGTTCCACAGTATCTCCCAGTTCTTCTCTGAAATATTCTGGCCAATATTTATCCCTCAACCAACATCATTAAAACAAATGATCTAATCATTATCTATGCTTTTGTTACCTCTAGACTTGACTATTCCACGCATTCCTGGCTGGCCTCCCAACTTCTACCCTCCATAAACTGGAGGTCATCCAAAACTCTGCTGTCTGTGTTCTAGCTCGCACCAAGTCCCGTTCACCCATCACCCCTATGCTCGCTGACCTACATTGGCTTCCAGTTAAGCAACTCCTCAAATTTAAAATTGTCATTCTTTTCAAATCCCTCCATGGCCGCGCCCCTCCCTATCTCTGTAAATTTCTCCAGCCCTTCAATTGTCCGAGATGTCTGCGCTCCTCCAATTCTGGCGTCTTGAGCATCCCCAATTTTAATCACTCCACCACTGGTGGTCGTGCCTTCAGTTGCCAAGACTCTCAGCTCTGGAATTCCCTCTCTAAACCCCTTCACCTCTCTACCTCTCTTTTCTCCTTGCCGACACTCCTTAAAACCTACCTCTTTGACCAGTCATGTGTGCTAATATCTCCATCTGTGGCTTGGTGTCAAATTTTGTTTGATAATGCTCCTGGGAAGCTCCTTGGGATGTTAAAAGCGCTATAAAAATACAAGTTGTCATTGCTGTTGTTAGCGTTTGTGGAACCTTACTGGGTGCAAAATTGGCTGCCGCATTTCCTGCAGTACAACAGTGGTTACACTTCAAATTGGCTGTAAGGTGCTTTGGGATGCGCTGAGGCTGTGAAAGGCGCTGTATGAATGCAAGTTCTTTCTTTACCTGTGATTCATGGTTGGGAGAGAGTTCGAAGTTGCCAGAGAATTGACAATAGGGCCTGTAGGAGAGCCAGGTCTGTATGGGACCATGCAACATTAGCATAATGTACAACAATTGATCACTGACCAAATCTCAGATTTCAAATATAATTTGGTGTTTGTCCCCAGGGACCAGTTTACAGTTGAGAAGCATTTGTTGAAAGTTCTCCATCAATACATTGGTGACTAGAGCCTCTGAAAATGGTTTATTTCCATTCAGGTCCGACCACAAAACCACCTGGTGAATCCTGCATTCCTCCACTTACACAGCAATGATTAGCAGTTTCTGTACAAATAATGAAGGTGTGTAGCCCGACTTTCTCTGGAGTGAAAAATAAAATTAAATCTCACCTTCAGCTTGTGGAATTAAAATGATACCTCACCAAAGTAACTTAGCCTGTTGGTTTGTAAACAGCCCAGCCCTTTTGATTTGAATTACTCATCCAGTAGTCCACCGGAGTAAGCCAGGCTGTTTATTGCCGTTTATTCAAAATGTTATGATGCAGCTTTGCACATGACATCATCCCTGACTGCACGCACACATGCACTAGCCTCGAAATTACAGTTCTCCGCTTCAAATTATAGTTGCTGGTTTGCTGTGGCTAGATGTGCTATAATTCAGAGCAGAAGGATGCAATTAACATTAGTGGGATGCAAATTGAATCCTCGCTGTCTATGTCAATAAAAAGTCAATTCACAAGTCTCGACTTACAAGTAATATAGATTTCAAAATAAATAAAAGCAACTTCTGACAGAGGGCATCTGAATCAGAGCTGGCATGACAAACATTAACAAACTGAAATGTAATTGAACTCAACTATCATGTTTATTCATCTGTTGGAAAATTCGTAATTTAGACTCTTTTGATGGCTCCAGTATTAAATGCAATTGCTAGTGTGCTGCTGAGCCATACAGAGCAAGAAGGTCGCAGGTTCAATTGACAGTCGGTGTTGAGTTAGATGATCTCAGCCAGCGCGCAGTACATAGGATGCTACTATTAGACTCCGTCCTCCCTAACGAGGGGAGGAAAGAAATGGCTAGGAGTCCCCCGCCTGATCACTACAAGGGTGATTCTGGGATTCCTGTCCCAACATGGTATATGGAGTTAGGTCGCTGATCAGCCATGATCTCGTTGAATGGCAGGACAGGCTCGAGGGGCTAAATCTCATGTTCCTATGTTCCTAACAAGGGAGCCTGCAAGGAACATGAGTTAGAGATAGAGCTGCAGTATTGCAGCCCAGGTTCTCAGGCTAGTGATCCGTGTCTACGGCTCGACATTGGAACTGCAGGATTGCAGAATCACCGCTTAAATATTACCTCCCCGCAGGAAGGTGACTGTGTGGGCATCGGGGAGAACAGGACCAGGCTCGGACATGATGCCCCCCCCCTCGCCACGCCTGCATAGCCTGTGGGCTTCACGTATCAATAATTACCATATGGAAGATGCTTGACTCTACAGGATCGCACCCCAGCAAAAGTCGTGTCTTCAAGAGAGCAGGATAGAAAACTGCACGCTGAAGATTTTTTTGAAATTGTAATTTATTGTGTGGTGTATCTATTTTTGACTGCAAGTTAGAATACTGTGTCATTGTTGAAGAAATACGCAGAATATTTTGTACTTGCAATCCTTCAATACCTTTTCCCAGACAAAAGGCCCTATCATTCAAGGCATTTGCAGTTCCATTCATTATTGTGGATTGCAAACTTCAGAGAGTGGCCTGCCATCTGTGTCACAGTTAACATCTCAAAAATGTGCCACATTCTCGGTACAAAACACTTACTAATTCTAAAATAAAATGGTGATTCACTCTTATTTATAAAACAAGGGCCTTGAAATTCCAATCAGTACCAAAGCGCCGATGTGGTGGATCTCCGGTCGGGAAACTGGAAAATAGGGTGGAACCCAGTTTTGCTGTGATTCCGTCCCATTTGTGCAGGGAGTGGGATTGACTAATCTCCTGCCATCCACTCACATCAAGAAAGCGTGTCTCAGAATTCTGCCCAGCCTATCCATATAAAGCGTAGGGGAAACTCTCACTAGCTAAGAGCTGGCATAACTCCCACTAAGAGCCTTAAAAAGGCCCCAATGCTTAACTAGGGAAATCTAATCAATGCCAGAGGGGATTGTCTACCTTCTGCAAGAGACCCCCTTGTACCATTGGGAACTGAAGATGTATCTTTTTTTTAGCTGAGACCTTCCGGAGTGACAGGTTCTAAGCCAGGCGCTGCTGATGTGCCCTCACAAGGGTGGGCCGACTGGAATTTTGGGGCGGGATTATTTATTACTATAGGGAAAAAAACACATGTATAATTTTGGAGAATATAAGAAAACTCAAGGACAGGAAAAGGACATTCAGCCCACTGAAGCTCATTTCTCCAGTCTCCTAACTCACGCAGTCTAACATCCAACTACCCTGAGACTTAGATTATCTCAAACATTTACTTGATACCTGACTTAAGTTGACTTTGCAATAGTTTATACTTGCCATACTTTAATGTTATATTCTGCATTTATCTTATCAAAGGAATATTTTGGACTTACCTTAGTAAAGCCATTTAATATACTTCCATGAGGGCTCTCCTTAATGGTCTTTTTTTCTAGGCTGCAGAGATTGAGTTTTTACATCTTTTCTTCATAACTCCTTTGTACTTTCAGTAATTTTGGTTGTTCTATGCACATTTGCCAATGCTTGTAGATTTTAAAAAAATTGTGTGATAACCAGAACTTAGAGTGTTCAAAGTGTGGTCTGACGAGTCCATTGTAGAGCCTCAGTAGAAACCGCAGTAGATTTATGTTTTCCTGAGGGGGTGAGCAGAGTGTTTGCAGCTCCAGGCTGCTATGAAAGCAGGTGGAAGGGGCCTAACAGTGCGTCGCTCCTCATTCTCCTGCCTCCTTGGTGGCTGGGCGCCACTTGGAAGGGCGTCCTGAACACATGAGTAGGCCTGAGTACATACTTTTGGCCATCCAGAAAGTAAATGTTGTGCTTTTGCAGGGCTAGTAGGAGAAGCATTCGGGCTGGAGACCTCCGGCCTGCTGTCCAAAAAACAACTGGCGATCATTGCTGCTGCTGCAAGCTGGATTTCTGCTCCAGTTTCCTAGCACAAGTCCATGTCAAGGGATGAACCAGTGCTTGGGGTATGTTGGTCCAATTCCAATGCCCTTTGTTATGTCTTTAATACTCTTATGAATGACTCCACGAGGTCTAGTATTGTACTTGAGCTGTTGTGACCTTAGTCCCATTTATTATAATTCCAGAGTGAGGCACAAGCACCGAGAGAAGCCTTTTATACTGGGCCCTGCACACCTATACAGGTGACCCTCAGGTCTCCCACCGCAGTGCCCTCTGGTGGCACACCTTATGTGACTATACAGTTAGTATACATGGTCTACATAGATGACACCCTTCTACCTGCAAATACAGGCAGCCTAAGGCCTGGTCAGGTGGAGTGTACTTTGGGTGTATATCACCTGACTGGCATCTAGGCAGTGGGGCGGAGGGGAGGAAAAACATGGCCTGATACTATTACTCACGGGTTGATTTCTGAGTCTGGCTTTGTTAATTCTCTTCTGCTCACTTTCTTCTCACTGACCTACATTGCCTTCCAGTTAAACAACGCCTCAATTTCAAAATTCTCATCCTTATTTTCAATCCCTCCCTATCTCTGTAATCTCCTCCAGCTCCACAACCCCCCTCCCCCCCCCCCCGCCCCCGCTCCCCGAGATATCTGCACTCCTCTAATTCTGCCCTCTTGAGTATCCCTGCTTATAATCGCTCAACCATTGGTGGCCGGGCCTTCTGTTGCCTAGGCCGCAAGCTCTGGAACTCCCTGCCTAAACCTCTTCGCCTCTCTACCTCTCTTTCCTCCTTCAAGATGCTCCTTAAAACCTACCTCTTTGACCAAGCTTTTGTTCACCTGCGCTAATTTCTACTTATTCGGCTCGTTGTCAATTTTTAAAATCTCATAATACTCCTGTGAAGCGCCTTGGGAAGTTTCACTACGTTAAAGGCGCTATATAAATACAAGTTGATGTTGTTGTACTTATTTTGTACCTCATTTCCCCAATGTCTGACCATTTGCTTAAATAATCCAAAGGATTCTGAAAATCTTTTCACTGCGTTATTAGTATCTACTGCTCCCCCAATTTTAGAGCCATCTGTAACTTTGATAATCTTTCATTTGGTTTCAGTATCCAAGTCATTTATGTAAATGAGAAAATAATGGAGGGCCCAGCACTGACCCCTGTGGGACTCCACTGAATACCTCCCCCCAGTCCAACAATACACCTCTCACTAGTGTTCTCTGCTTCTATCCTTTAACCCACTTTGTATCCAGTGCCTTGATTCCCATGGCTTTCGGTTGAATTAGAAGTCTTTCAAGCGGAACCTTATCAAAAGCCCTCTGCGAGGACCAATAAACTGTATCATAAGGAATTCCTCTACTTTATCTGTAATGTTCTCAAAGAAACAGAGCAGGCTTGTCAGGCATGATCTTCCCTTTGCCCATTTCTTAATAAGTCCTTCTCCGTCCTGTCCCTGAGAATGGTTCCTATATTTTGCCAGCTCGAGTAGCTGCCTAGAATGAACTGTTATTCTCTATCAGTATCCAACAATTAGTTTCCAACTTCTCACTAACCTACAACGGTAATAATAGTGAAGGACATTTTGAGCAGCAATGTTACAAACATAAGTTAAGGTTGTTTGTCGGTTGGACAGTTTCTTACGTTTCTAGTGTATGATTTGAGGGCAGATGTTTTCATCTATTTAAATGTCTTTGCCACATACAAATGTATGCAAACTTTTCCGGTCAAAGTTTGCAAGTTTTGCTCTGAAAATCAATTCTGTTCACCAAGTGATATGAAATTCTTGGTTCACGGCAGATAAATTTCCTCAGACTTTCTTCCGCAACATCGTCGAAAGTGTGGCAAAAGCCAGGAAATTCATAAAACTTCCTTAGATGTAAAACTTACAAAATATTTACCTTGCATAGTGCTGCGTCGAACATGCCTTAATAAGTACTCTGTGAATCCCTTGGACTGCCTGTGAACTTTATACACTTGGGCAGAGTTATTTTAAATGTTTTGTGAAAATGGGTGCTCCCACCTATGTTCTCAAAATGTTTATATCTGGATTTTCCTTTTCCTACCGGCCACAAGGGTCAGGGAGAAACTCCAACCTGTCGCCCAACACTGTCATGACCCCAGCCTAGTTTTCTGGGTCGGAGGTCATTATGAATGCATGGAGGGGCTCTGAGCAGGATTCGCGTCAGCAAGTGGCCCCCAGGAAAGTTCTGGAGGTGTAGCACCCAAATGGGCGGGATAATTTAAAGGGAGCAGAAGGGGCCTGAGGGTGAAGTAGGTACAGGCAGTTTCTAGGCCTCAGCCTGGGCCAAGATCTAAAAAGGTTTGGGAATGTGATCTAATGGTCACTACGGGGCACTCTACACCTTCGATAAGAGGTACTGGAAGGCTTTCCGCTGCTGCCCCAGTCATTGCTGATACCCCTCTCCTGCTGGTTCCTGGGGGCGGCAGAAACAGTGACAGAAGGCGGGGGAAATGGGCAGCTTGCTAGGTCCCTTTCCCCCGCCCCCACCCCGTGCCTTAATATACATGTAGGTGGATTTGGGGCAGCCATCCAGGTGGGGGCAGGGGTCTAATGCAGCACTTGGGGATTCAGAGCTGTTAGAGTATGCTTACAGGGATTTCTGTCGAAGCAAGATCATCTACTTGAGCCATCTGCGTCCATGGAACATACAGTGCGAGGCCTGGGGAGGAGGTTAGAGGAGTCCACTCTCTGATCAGTGCAATCTTGGACGGATATTTGCACTGCAAGCTGTTGTGGAGAGTAAGGCCATCATCATCATCACTGGCAATCCCTCGACATCGAGGAAGATTTGCTTCCACTCTAAAAGTGAGTTCTTAGGTGACTGAACAGTCCAATATGGGAATTATAGCCTCTGTCACTTGAAGGACAGGGTGGGTGAGACTGATTTGCCGCATGCTTCTTCCGCTGCCTGCGCTTGTTTTCTGCATGCTCTCGGCGACGAGACTCGAGGTGCTTAGCGCCCCTCCCCGGATGCTCTTCTTCCACTTAGGGCGGTCTTTGGCCAGAGACTCCCAGGTGTTGGTTGGGATGTTACATTTTATCAAGGAGGCTTTGAGGGTGTCCTTGAAATGTTTCCTCTGCCCACCTGGGGCTTGCTTGCCATGGAGGAGTTCCGAGTAGCACGCTTGCTTTGGGAGTCTTGTGTCAGGCATGTGAACAATATGGCCCGCCCAATAGAGCTGGTCGTATGGCCAGTGCTTCGATGCTGGGGATGTTAGCCTGGTCAAAGATACTAACATTGGTGCGTCTGTCCTCCCAGGAGATTTTCAGGATCTTGCGGAGACATCGTTGGTGCTATTTATCCAGCGATTTCAGGTGTCTACTGTATATGGTCCACATCTCTGAGCCATACAGGAGGGTGGATATCACTACAGCTCTGTAGACCATGAGCTTGGTGCCAAATTTGAGGGCCTGACCTTCGAACACTCTCTTCCTCAAGCGGCCGAAGGTTGCGCTGGCGCATTGGAGGCGGTGTTGAACCTCGTTGTCGATGTCTGCCCTTGCTGATAATAGGCTCCCGAGGTATGGAAAGTGGTCCATGTTTTCCAGGGCCGCACCGTGGATCTTGATGACTGGGGGGCAGTGCTATGTGGCAGGGTTAGGTTGGTGGAGGACCTTTGTCTTATGGATGTTTAGTGTAAGGCTCATGCTTTCGTATGTTGACTATAACTTGGAGTTCAGTCTGAATGTGCGCAGACGCTGGGGTAGTCCGCATACTGTAGTTCGACGACGACAGAGGCCGCTCTTGCAGTGTCTAGAGTAGAATGTCCAATGCAGCAGCTCATTGACAGAAATGGGAGAGCTCTCATGAATGCTCACGCTGCTGCCATAGAGGCAGCTCCATTTTGCCAAAGGTAGATTCAGCCCACAATGTATCATTGTGCATGCGACAGCAGAGGTACAGGAAAATAGACAAGGCCAGCAAACTGGAACTGCCCTGAGTGGTTATCTCAGATGCAGGAACATCACAAGCTGGTCAAGGGCCATGGCAATCGCAGCAGGCTGGTTGGTGGAATCCTGCAACCAGCCAGGACGCGTATTCCTTCCCGAAAGATAGAAAGAAGGAACTTGCATTTATATAGCACCTTTCACAACCTCAAAGTGTATTACAGTCAATATAACCAAATCACTTCCGAGAAATAAAGGTTAGATGATACTTGCCACATGCAATCCACAATCCACTACATGAAGAAGAAGCACCATTGAAAACTGTACTAACAGTCACACACCACACATTAAATGCCATAAATGTCCTTCACTTGGTTTCAATATGTGCTGAGTATTTATATCTTCAAAATTGATAGGAATTCTAATGTAAGAAAAGAAAAACAAAGTGTAATTTAAGCTTTCAATCGACCAACCAGGTCCACCTTTGCCAAAAGCTATGTCAACATTCAGTCCCTCCTTTCCAAGTCCCCATCTGAGTCCACAGAAGCAATGTACCCCATTCAACTCCCTCCACATCCAGTTCACCGAGACATTTTTTCCCTCTCCACCCCAATTTCCCCTGTTCAAGCTGGCATTCTGCCCCCTCAGAGACTCGCAGTTCAACTGTCGCCTTTCTTCCCCACCTCGGGTCAAGCTGACAATCTCACCCCCAGTTCATTGTAGGAAAGATGTGATTGCACTCGAGAGGGCACAGAGGAGATTTACCAGGATGTTGCCGAGATGGGGAAATTTCAGCTCTGAGAAAAGATTGGATAGACTGGGTTTGTTTTCTTTGGAGCAGAGGAGGCTGAGGAGAGACTTCATTGAGGTGTATAAAGTTATGAGGGGCCTAGATAGAGTGGATAGGAAGGACCTATTTCCCTCAGCAGTGAGGTCAATAACCAGGGGGCATAGATTTAAAGTAATTGGCAAAAGGATTAGATGGGGAGATGAGGAGACATTTTTTCACTCAGAGGGTTGGGGGGGGTCTGGAACTCACTGCCTGAAAGGGTGGTAGAGGCAGAAACCCTCAACGCATTTAAAGAGTACTTGGATATGCACTTGAAGTACAATAACCTACAGGGCTACGGACCAAGAGCTGGAAAGTGGGATTAGGCCGGATAGTTCCTTTTCGTCCGACACGGACATGATGGGCCGAAATGGACTCCTTTTGTGTCGAAAATTTCTATGATTCTATGATGCTATAATTCAGTCTCATTCCCTCCACCCCCCCGGCACCCCCCGCCCTCAGGTAATGCTGGCTCTCTTTCCTTCTCTCCCACCACCCCCAGACAGTTAATGCTGTCTCTCTTCCTCCAAAGGCTTTTGCCAACTTCTTCCTCCATCTCTTTCTCCCTTCAAAGCACTGACCCCATCTTTTCCCTTCCTCCCTCCCAAGTCTTACTACAGGACTCGTACCACAATACAAAATAGATGGGCAGGAAAATACCAGCTGCTTCATCAAGCCTGCCCTGCACCACACCATGGCTTGAGCATGACATCTTAACACCTCCCACCATCCCTTGGGCGGGTGTGGGGGGTTGGGGGGGGAGGCGGGGGGGGGGGGGGTGCTGTTGTTTTGTCTGTGTTGTGTTTCATCTATGAATGTGGATACTTGCCCCAGAGGTGCTCGCGCCATGTTAGATGGTTGGCTCGTGCAGAGAGAATAGTCTTCAATTTCTGCCGCAATGCTGGTTTCATATAAAAGTTAGCAATGCACCGCATGTGCACTGTGTGACCCTTGAACCCTATTATGCCATCAATAATTAGCTGAACTTAGCCAAATCCAGAATTTCTGCATAGTAGCATCCTCAAGACAATTGTCCAACCAGGAATTTGACAGCAGATGATAGGTAGGGACCGTGAGCCACACTCTCAATATCACCTCTTTGCAAGCCACAAATAGTTCTTTGTGATTTTGACAGTAATTGCCAGACTAAAGTTATTACAGATATTTAGACAGATATTTGAAATACTCGGTGCTCATTTCTTGTAAAAAGCAAGATACTGCAGATGGTGGGATACTCAATCTGAAATGAAAACAGAAAATGCTGGGAAACACACAGCGGGTTATCTGTACCTGTGGAGAGAGCAGACACTTTTCAGGCGCTATCCCTCACCAATGTACTGCATTACAGAATGGTGGACATGGAATCAGGCCTGTGGTTCTTAAGTGCTGAATACCATCTGTAGCCTGTTTGCTGTGGAGAGATGCTGAGTCAAGGCCCAGCACTTACCTATAGAAAGGAAAGAAGTGTGAAATCAAAAGAAGCAACAGCTGAGCTAGTTTTGAGCACCTCCCATTGACAAGATTCAGACTGATACTGGCAGAAGCCTGAGCACAGGTCTCCTGGGTATGGGTGATGCATGGCAGAGGGACACCAAGAGAAAGGGAAGGACAGAAAAATACCTGATTAAAAAAAGAAAGTCTTGATCAAAGAATCAAAGAAATTTACAGCACGGTAGGAGGCCATATCGGCCCATTGTATCCACGCCGGCCGACAAAGAGCTATCCAGCCTAATCCCACTTCACAGTTCTTGATCTGTAGCCCTGTAGGTTATGGCACTTCAAGTGCACATCCAAGTATTTTTAAAATGTGGTAAGGGTTTCTGCCTCTACCACCCTTTCAGGCAGTGAGTTCCAGACCCCCACCATCCTCTGGGTGAAAAGATTTCCCCTCAAAAACCCCCTCTAAGCCTACCAATTACTGTTCCCCCTAGGTTGTTAATCCCTCTGCTAAGGGAAATAGGTCCTTCCTATCCACTCTATCTAGGCCCCTCATAAGTTTATACACCTCAATAAGGTCTTGTTCTCGTTCACCATTTTAAAATATTCACCATACAAAATACACACCTTAGTCTCTCAATTTGTCTAGCTTGTTCATCTATGTTTGTGCTTGCTTGTCACAGTCAAGACACAGAGCCATACTCAGTCTGCCTTCTGTTTTCAATTCTTTTCAGGGGTCTTTGAAATAATTTGAAATTATCTGAAAAACAAGCACAGGAACCCATATGTAACCCAAACATTTAAACCATTGTTTTAAAAGAACAATCAATAGTCATCTATCTATTATATATTAAATTCAGCATAGGTTGTGCATGCTTCATTATAAACACATTATAAGTACCTGCAGTACCTATTAATCGTGGAAGGTTTTTCCATATTAAAGATGTCGCACTGTATGACGCACAATAGCTGCTATTTTATAGTTAGAATATATCACCCTGAGATTGCACAATTGGCTACTGAGTTCTCACAAATTACTCAAATTGCTTTCTGAAATTATTTTTCAGCCACCATCTTGTCTCAGTAGCTAAAATTTCTGAAAACCAAAATAAGAGTTTAAATAAAATGAAAAATGATGTACTTCACAGGGGGTAAGTGTTTGTGCGTCTGTGTGTATGTCTGTCTGTTCCTGTGTCTATAGTTGTGTGTGAGGGTGAAAATATAACAGGGTTTTAAGTACACCCAGTTGTTGATGTTATTTAGTAAGTGAATTAAGCTAAGTGAGAGGTGTGGGAGGGAGACAGTGAGAGAAATGAATCAGAGAGCGAGTGACAGGTCTTCAATTAATGTTACTTCAATTTCAACAAAAATACTAGTTCAATTTTGAAGCTAACTAATGATACACCTGTGGATTAAATAGAATGACACAGATTTTACAGCACAGAAACAGGCCATTCGGCCGAACAGGTCTATGCCAGTGGTTTATGCTCCATAAGATCCTTCTCCCACCTTTCTTCATCTCACCCTATCAACATAGCCTTCTATTCCTTTCTTCCTCATGAATCCAACTTACCCTTAAATGCATCTATGCTATTTGCCTTAACTGCTCCATGCAGGTTCCACATTCTAACCACTCTCTGAGTAAAGAAGTTTCTCATGAAATCCTTATTGGATTTATTGGTGATTATCTTATATGTATGGCGCTAGTGTTGGACTCACCCAGAAGTAGAAACATCTTCCCTACATCGACCCTATCGAGTCCCTTCATAATTGTAACAACCTCTATCAGGTCACCGAGATAAAAGCCAATGCTAATCTCAAAAACCTGAGAGATAGATATTGTGTTCCTAACACAGATGAGACTGCACACAGGGAGGTTAAAGTAACAGTGACCTCAGTCTTTATTAAGACCCTCCAGAGTGAGGAACAGGCTTTAGGGGCCGTCTTATATACAGTGCTCCCAAGGGATGCTGGGATCCCTTGGGACTTGAGGGGATGCGCTCCCTGGTGGCGGAACATGGGAGTGCATGCTTTACAGATACACAACATCACTCCCCCCCCACCCCCCAAAGTCAAAGTGAAAACTATTTACAAGGTGAGGCGGTCGGGAGCCTTTCTTTCCCTGGAGGACCGCCTCGGTACAAATGCCTGTTCTGGTGTGTTGGCTGTGCCCTCGTTGGGCTGGCATGTTGTTGGCCCTGCAGGGCTGCTGGGTGAGCCTGGCCTTGCTGGGCTGTTGGGCGTGATGGGTTCGATTTCCTGGTCCGGCGTGGTGTCGTTGATCCTTTGGGTGTGTGTTGTGGCTCGAAAAAGGTGGCGTCTGCTGTGGGTTGTTCAGGGCAGTCTGTGAACCGCAGCCTCGTTTGGTCCAGGTACTTTCTGCAAATTTGTCCATTGTCTAGTTTGACTACAAACACCCTACTCTCTTCTTTAGCTATCACCGTGCCCGCGATCCACTTGGGACCATGTCCATAATTTAGCACATACACAGGGTTATTCAGATCAATTTTCCGTGATACAGTGGCGCGACCATTGTTAACATTTTGTTGTTGCCGCCTGCTCTCTACCTGATCATACAGGTTGGGGTGAACCAGTGAGAGTCTGGCTTTAAGTGTCCTTTTCATGAGTAGCTCAGCCACTGGCACCCCTGTGAGTGAGTGGGGCCTCGTGCAGTAGCTGAGCAGTACTCAGGACAGGCGGGTTTGGAGTGAGCCTTTAGTGACTCGCTTAAGGCTCTGTTTGATTGTTTGTACTGCCCGCTCTGCCTGCCCATTGAAGGCTGGTTTAAACGGGGCCGAGGTGACATGCTTGATCCCATTGCGGGTCATGAATTCTTTAAATTCAGCACTGGTGAAACATGGCCCGTTGTCACTGACCAGTATGTCAGGCAGGCCGTGGGTGGTAAACATGGCCCTCAGGCTTTCAATGGTGGCAGTGGCGGTGCTTCCCGACATTATTTCACATTCAATCCATTTTGAAAAAGCATCCACCACCACTAGGAACATTTTACCGAGAAACGGGCCCGCATAGTCGACCTGGATCCTCGACCATGGTCTGGAGGGCCAGGACCACAAACTTAGTGGTGCCTCTCTGGGCGCGTTGCTGAACTGAGCACATACGCTGCATTGCCGTACACAGGACTCTAAGTCAGAGTCGATACCGGGCCACCACACATGGGATCTGGCTATCGCTTTCATCATTACTATATCCGGGTGTGTGCTGTGGAGATCCGAGATGAACGTCTCCCTGCCCTTTTTGGGTAGCACTACGTGGTTACCCCACAACAGGCAGTCTACCTGAATGGACAGCTCGTCCTTTCGCCGCTGGAACGGCTTGACTAGCTCTTGCATTTCAATGGGGATGCTGGCCCAACTCTCATGCAGTACACAATTTTTTACTAGGTACAGCAAGGCTCTTGGCTGGTCCAAGCCCTAATCTGGCGGGCCGTGACAAGTGATTTATCATTTTCATCGCTTCTATGACCATCAACAAGTCTGCGGGCTGCGCCACCATCAACAAGTTTGCAGGCTGCGCCATTTCCACCCCTGTGGTGGGCAATGGTAGCCGACTGAGAGCATCCGCACAGTTCTCGGTGCCTGGCCTGTGGCGGATGGTATAGTTATACTCTGATATCGCGTGTGCCCATCTTTGTATGCGGGCTGAGGCATTAGTATTTATCCCCTTGTTTTCAGTGAACAGGGATATGAGGGGCTTGTGATCGGTTTCCAGCTCAAATTTGAGGCCAAACAGGTACTGATGCATTTTCTTTACCCCGAACACACACACTAATGCCTCTTTCTCAATCATGCTGTAAGTCCTCTCGGCCTTAGACAAGCTCCTGGAGGCATAGGCATCAGGTTGCAACTTCCCCGCAACGTTAGCTTGTTGTAATACACACCCGACTTCGTACGACGATGCATCACATGCGAGCACAAGTCTTTTATACGGGTTATACAATACAAGCAGCTTGTTGGAGCATAAAATGTTTCTGGCTTTCTCAAAAGCAATTTTGGTTTTTTCCCCATACCCAGTTCTCACCTTTACGCAATAACACATGTAGGGGCTCTAAGAGGGTGCTTTACCCGGGTAGGAAGTTACCAAAATAGTTGAGGAGTCCCAGGAACGACCGCAGCTCCGTGACATTCTGTGGCCTGGGTGCGTTCCTGATAGTCTCTGTCTTGTTGTTTGTGGGCTGAATGCCGTCCGCCGCGATCTTTCTCCCCAAAAACTCCACTTCTGTTGGCATGAAGACGCATTTCGACCTCTTCAGCCGCAGCCCTATGCGATCCAGTCGCTGGAGGACCTCCTCCAGGTTTTGTAGCTGCTCGACGGTGTCCCGACCCGTGACCAATATGTCGTCCTGAAAAACCACCGTGCGTGGTACCGACTTGAGTAGGCTCTTCATGTTTCTCTGGAAGATCGCTGCAGCCGATCGAATTCCAATAGGCATCTGTTGTAGATGAACAGTCCCTTGTGCGTGTTGATGCAGGTGAGGCCCTTCGAAGACTCCCCCAGCTCCTGCGTCATGTAGGCCGAAGTCAGGTCGAGCTTGGTGAACGTCTTGCCTCCTGCCAGCGTCGCAAATAGTTTGTCTGCCTTAGGTAATGGGTATTGGTCCTGTAGCGAGAAACGATTAATAGTTACTTTATAATCGCTGCAAATCCTGACCGTGCTATCATTTTTGAGTACTGGAACAATCGGGCTGGCCCACTCGCTGAATTCCACTGGGGAGATGATGCCCTCGCGTTGCAGCCTGTCCAGCTCGATTTCCACTCTCTCCCTCATCATGTGAGGTACCCGCTCGCACCTTGTGGTGAATGGGTCGTGCCTCTGGGACCAAGTGGATCCGCACCTTCGCCCCAGAAAAGTTTCCTTTGCCTGGCTCAAAAAGGGAAGGAAATTTGTTAAGAACCGGGGTACATGAGGCCTCATCGACATGTGATAGCTCTCGGATGTCATCCCAGTTCCAGCGGATTTTGCCCAGCCAGCTCCTTCCAAGCAGTGTGGGGCCATCGCCCAGGACAATCCAGAGTGTCAGTTCGTGCACCGTGCCCTCAGAGGTGACCTTGACCATGGCGCTGCCCGGGACAGTGATAAGCTCTTTGGTGCACATTCTCAGTTTCATGAGGATGGGGCTCAGGGCTGGTCTGAATGCCTTGTTGCACCACAGTCTCTCAAACATCTTTTTACTCATGATGGATTGGCTAGCACCAGTGTCCAGTTCCATGGCTACGGGTAAGCCATTCAATTTTTAATTTAGCATTATAGGTGGACATTTCGTTGAAAATGTGTGCACCCCGTGTACTTCAGCATCTGCCTCCTCTCTCTGAGGCTCGAAATTGCTTTGATCCACCATGGACCGATCTTCCTCTGCCACGTGGTGGTTATTAGGTTTTGCAGAGCTTGCATCTCGTCTGCAAGCTCGTTGGAGGTGCCCATTGTTCCACAGCTCTTGCAAACATACCCTTTGAAGCGGCATGAATAGGCTGAATGGAAGAATCCACAAAGCCAACAAGGTGTGAATTGCCTTGCATTCATCCTTTGTTGCGGACTCTGAGTCATCGGGGTACCTGAGGCTTGCTGGCAGTTGCAGACTCGTGGTTTCTGCCCTGTACATTTCTGCTCGCACACACAGTTCCAGTTAATTTTATGAACATTGCTCGCACTTGTGTGCTGAGAGATTTGTTTGGTGTTATCACTGGTGGACATAAACGCCTGTGCTATCGCAATGGCCTTAGTGAGGGTCGGTGTCTCTACAGTCAAGTTTTCATAGGATGGTCTCGTGGCCAATGCCCAGTACAAAAAAATCTCTGAGCATCTGCTCCAGGTAGCCATCAAACTCACATTGTCCTGCAAGTCGCCTTAGCTCGGCGACGTAGTTCGTCACTTCCTGACCTTCAGATCGCTGGCACATGTAGAACCGATACCTCGCCATCAGCACGCTCTCCCTCGGGTTAAGATGCTCCTGAACCAATGTACACAGCTCCTCATACGACTTATCTGTGGGTTTCACTGGAGCCAGAAGATTCTTCATGAGGCTATAGGTCGGTGCCCCGCAGACCGTGAGGAGGACCACTCTCCTTTTTGCAGCGCTTCCTTCTCCGTCCAGGTCATTGGCTACAAAGTACTGGTCTAGCCGTTCGACATAGGCTTCCCAGTCTTCACCCTCTGAGAACTTCTCCAGGATGCCCACAGTTTGCTGCATCTTTGCGTTGGATTCGTATACTCGTCGCCAGTTATTGTGTTCCTAACACAGATGAGACTGCATGCAGGGAGGTTAAAGTAACAGTGACCTCAGTGTTTATTAAGACACTCCAGAGTGAGGAACACACCTTCGGGGCCGGCTTATATACAGTGCTCCCAAGGGAAGCTGGGATCCCTTGGGACTTCAGGGGATGCGCTCCCTGGTGGCGGAACATGGGAGTGCATGCTTTACAGATACACAACAATAGAGATTCTAATTTCTAACACCAATGAGGCAGCGAGAAAGAAAGAAGGTCTTAGAGAAAGACACAAATGGGTGGAAGGCAGACATCAGCTTCTTTCCTCATTTTAATTTGATTTTTTTAATGTTGAATGTTGAAAACAAACAAAGCCTTGTTGAGGGAAATAGATAGGAAGGGTGAGATGGAGAGGGTGGAGGAGGGAATCTTGTTGAAGTTGAGGGGCCCTCTGTCTGTTGGTACCCACCCTTGGGGGGAGAGTGTGGGAGTGCGGATAGGGTGGATGGAGGGTAAAGGGTGCAGCGAGTTACAGTGAAGCAAGGGGTGGGAAGGATGTCGGGGCTAAGTGGGTCATTTGAAGAAGAGTGAGGGGTTCTGATGGGAGTCAGAGGTGTTAAACAGGAAACTGAGGACAGGGAGATAAGCAAAAAGAATAAATAGGGGAAGGCAACAGTAGAGAAGAGAAAGAGACAGACTGAAGCACAAAAGGGGAGTTGTGAGTCAGAAATATAAAAGTATCAAAGACGGGTAAGAGAATGGCCATATTCTCCAAGTTACCAAGTGCAACCCAACAAGAGATGGACTAGCATCTAATGAAAGACAACTTGCTGGTTAATAAACTTATATTCAATCATATTTAGAATTTGGTTTAATTTTAAGAAGTTTACCATATTATTGAACCTAAGTTTATAGATTATATTATATGACGTTGTCAGCAGTCTAATAGTATGAACAGCTCAGAGGTATATATTACTAAACCACAGGTCATATTTCAAAGAACATCAATGAATGTTTGATGTATATACTTTCTTTAAAAAGCAGCAAAACAAACAAATTAAATTTTAAAAGAGACCATCTAAAGCTATAATATTACTGAGAATACAGTCCTGTCATTTGATCTGTTTTTATAGTATGTTCACTAATATAACATAATGTGATTCATTGTAGCATAGCATAACATAACCAAAATATGTATTTTGAATTGCTTTTGGCATTGCATGAAATCTCCATAGGGCACCAAACCCATTCTAAACAAGTCTAGTACAGTGTGCTTTATGAGCAATTTTGGCTGATAAAATTGGTAACATATACGGGATAACAGAAATGCATGCCAGATGTTTGCCAGGATTTAAAAGCAACTGGGATTCATAAATTACGCATCCATATTTCAATTTGGACATGAACATACTATTTAAGCAAAATAAGCGCTGGAAGGAAGAAAAACGAGAAAATCAGGAACATTTAGCATTAGATTCCAATGTAATTGAAGGTTGGACAAACTTGCTGATAGCGGCACTTAGCTAGAGATTCTGAAAAAAGAGAGTAATTTGGTTAAACATTTGAGATCTCAATGGGAAGGACTCAAGTCCTTCATTAAAAATTTCCCAAAGTCAATGAGAGTAATAAAGAGCTGTCTGAATGTTTGATACATGATGCATCTTTTGCCAAGCTTATAATGTAGCTGCAATAAAGGGATTTGTGTATTTTATGGAGAATTCAGATTTATTGACCATGAAAGAGAGCATAATAGGGCTTTTCTTGCCAAGGAATGTTACGTTTTCGTGAAGAAAATAATTTAGGTTCAGGACCATTCGAGGCCTGAGTGCAGTATCAGGACATTTTAAAAGTGCATTTAAAAATGTGTGTCATCAGGAAACTGCTGGAGCAAAAAAATTAATAAACTAAAAAAAATTACCGATTCAGATGATTGCTACGAGACTTAAATTGGGAATTAGTACTTAGTCTGCTAATAAAGGAGGATTCATTTCGGATTATATTTATTGAACCAAAACTCCGCCAGAATTTTATAATTTCCAGAGTTTAAAAATATAAAAGATAAAGATGAACTGTTGAAGTTTACATTTAAGGACCATTGGTTTCAAACTTGTGTTTCAGTGAAACTCATCTGCTTCTGTGTGTAAAGCTGTACTCTGGGCTCTCTTAGTTGGCTGAGCTTCCAGTATAAATGTCAATTTTCTAGATCTATTTAACTATGAAGCTAAAGGTTTGCTTGTCAAAACTTCATCCCTCCCATCTTCAACCACAGGAGTCATGAAAGCACAGGAAGTAGGTGGGAGCTGGTGGGCAGGTGGTGGGGGGGCAGGTGGGGGTTGGGTATTGATATCAATGCCCACCCGGGGAAGACCAATCTCATTTTCCAGGACGCCTCTCACTAACATCCGTTAGGAACATTGCCAGTGCAATATTTACGCTTCTCATAGGCAGCTCACTGATTAGGAGGCAGGAAGTTGGGGGCTGGTGAGAGGTGACACAGAACGTAAATTTGAACTGCATTTACACCATGACCTGGCTGCAGTGCAAAAAGAAATGTAATGTTCTCACTCGTAGTGCCAAGGTAAGACTGCCCTTCACATCTCTCAGGGCCCTTCAGGATCCTACCTGTGACTCACAATGATCAATCCTTCCCTTCCCCACTTAATGGTTGTCCATAATTCAGCAGGAAAGACCTCACTGTACCTTCTTTCTGCTCTCACTCGCTCCGTCAAAACCCGTTCTCACATTTACTTTTCCCTCTTGGCCTGCTCCTTACTGTCATCACGCATACTATGGTAAGCAGCTCATACATGGTGAGGATTGAAAGCCTTTGTCCAGGGCACATATTAACTCACTTCTCTTCTTGAAGGGGAAACTGGCACAAAGGCAGGAGGGAGACAATCAGCGCAGGAGGATGTCCTGCTACTTTGTGGACTCTCACACCTATAGAAGAAGATGCAATTGACATAATGAGAAGACACACAACAGCCAACATCGGAGATCCCAACATTGGTTCTATGGTGTCAGAGTTCATGGGCATCTTCCTTTTCCCTAATCTTTCTACTTAACACTTTAAGTCATGCACTATCTTACCTCCTAAACATGAGAACTTGGTGCGGTGAATTACTGCTAGTGATCTCGCAAGTGCTTACCATCAATACTACAAGATCATCGATGCGGATGGATTTTCGGCTTTGATGATTTTGGGGCGATAATGGTGGCAGGGCAATAAAGTTTACGCTCGGGAACAACTTGCATCTCAGTAAGTAAAATTAGGCAGCTGGGCCCTGAGCCAATGCTAAGGAAGGCATTGTACATCTCTCTTGGGCATTAGCATGGGAAAATCCCGAGCAAAGAGCCGGGCCGGCAATGCTCCGAGAGAAGCCTGGGGAGAAAACAAACTCTAAAAAAAGCCCCACAAAAACATTCCCACAACATTGCCCATGCCATCGCAACACAAATCGCAAAAAAAATTAAAACAAAAAACAATCACACTTACCTTAGGAGTGCATTACTTACCTCTCCGCTGTCGGTATCATTGGACCGCCTGATTTCCCAAGCGTTTACTGCAGGGCGCAGTTTGGGGCGTACGGGTCGGGCTGAAGTCAAAACTCGCTGCTAAACTGGACTCAAGGATCCCTGTGGGGTGCTGGAGGCTGACCGCCCGGCCAAAACACCTCACCGCCGCCATTGCCGCCGCTCCGGGGCAAAATACAGAGCGCAGAAGGCCCGAAAATCCGCCCCTTAACTCTTGCCCCTCTCCCCTTTTCTAAGTTCATCAGAAGAATTGGACGCCAGTGCCTGACAGAGTAATCATTAAAACTTTGGTAACTGCGCACTGTCACTTGATCTTACTTTGCCAAGCACCAGCACCGAAAGTGGCATCCGTGTCACTTGCACAGCGAGTTTGAGGGGACTCACTGAACACAAGTGAGCAGGAACAGTTGAACGTAGCAAGGAAGGCCAAGGGAAAGCATAATCAGAAGGCCAGCTCATGCCTTAGCTCTGCTGAAGAGGACAGAGGTGGAGACTTCTGTGCCCAACAATTTAAAAGAAACGATGATTTCTGTGCACCAGCAATTGCTGAAAGCATTGGACTGCCTGCCAGGGAACTTGTAGAACATGCCATGGAGAATTTGGTCACCTCACTGGATGTTGCAGCTGAGCCTCCCCACCTGCACCCCGCAGCCCCCCCAGTGGTGCATGTGACATCAGTAATACCATCTCTCATGGATGTTGGTATTGCAGCCATGCAGGCATTGGGCTCAACTCACTGCGGATCAGTCAGATGGCTGAACTGCGCCCATAGTAGGGAAGTTGTGCAATGGGAATGGAAAATAATATCAAGGCAACAACATCACTGTTCATTTGCAACACCCTGAACCAATGCCAGAAGGCAAGATGGGCTAGACTAAAGGAAAAGTCATCCAGGGCTCCTGTCCCTGAGTACTGTTTGCCGAACTTTGCTGCAAAGTGCACGTTTCAGGACATTGCGAGAAACAACGTTCGGATTTGACGATAATACCTCCATTTGTTGAATCGTCTCCAGCATTCGCTCAACAGGATGGAGCAAGCCTTTGGCTTAGTGGTAGCATTCCCACCTCTGAGACAGTCTCTGCTACAGAAAGCCAGTTTAAAATTGGCCCCCATTAATTCAACTTAAGTAAAGGAGTGTTGTTTGGAAGACATGCTTTTAAAATGGTTATTTCAGTCGTTGAAAAGGAAGAGGCACGGGAAATGTAGACAGGCAAAATAAATACTGTAATAGAAAAGCCACACAACTTAGCTGCAAATCAGGGATTAACTTTAACCTCACCCACCAGGCAGGAAACCCCCAGGATCGGTTTTATATCTTGCCCAATTTTACTCTTCACTGTGGGGGTCATTTTAACCTTATTCACTGGGTGGGAATCCCATGGGATCAGGTTTTACACACGGCCTGATGTTAGTGTCCATTGACGTCAATGGAGAGTAAAATTGGGAGTGCTGTATAACCAGTGGTGAACCCCTTCCATGGGTTTCCTGCCGAGTGGATTAGGTTAAAATTGCCGCCACAGTCCCAAATTATTTTTTAAAATAGCAACCATTTTAACTTTGGCCGATGGCGTATAGTGGACGATATCTAGTTGGCTGCCTGATTTACCCTCCTATTGATTTCAATGGACAGAAAATTGGACGGGGTGTATAATGGGCAGCTTATTCGATATCGCCTCTCCACCGCCCCCCACCCCCAAAATGTTTGCATATTTCAGATCTAAGAAACAACTATAATTTTAATGCAATTTTAGATTCATTATTTTTCCTAAATCAGAATATGGTTTGATTTTGGCCATAATAAAAATGTGCTTGTGGTTAAAGTAAAAACTCAAATCAATACTGTTCAACTTTGTTTGATCAATATTGCAAATAATAAAATGATTTGTTCTTATATCTAGATACTTCATTATAGTTTAAAAACCCTACTATTTTCATAATTGAATGCCCACATTGTATATTTTAGAAAATTATTCTGTTTAGCTATGCTGAAACTAGGTGTAGATTTCAGTTAAGCGCACATTTTTACGCTGGCTAGTTTTGGACAAGGTTACAATGATTAGTGGAGTAATTATACTTTGGATGGAATTTTATGGCTGATTAGGCAACAGCCTCTTCCAAAAAAACAAGAGTTGTTTTCATGAAGTCTGCAACAGGTTGTGAAATGACTCCGAAAGCTCTCCTGTAATATTGCACGGCAGTAATGGCAGGAAAATCCCGACAATTTCACAAATCTTACTGTGGCATTCTCAACCATCAGCCACAAGGGCTGACAATAGAGAAAGGAATGCAGAAGAGAAATTAGGACTGTTGATTAAACCAGTAATAAGACAACGAGAGAAGATATCTTTCTCTTATTTTTGAATAAAGGATTAATCATCTTTTTTTTTGTCGAACTTAATCCCTGCCAATTAAAATGGTGGGTGAAAGTGGTTTTACTATGGGTGATTCTGTGCAACACAAATTCATTAGCAGGAATGACAGAAAGTCAGCCAATCATGACACACCTGTAATAACATTCCTTTCACACTCCTCAAGCAGTTAATGAGCCACTTAAGCAGTATAAATGAGAAAAAAATTCATTCATCCCACAGTGGCAAAACCTTTCAGTAAACGCTCAGTGTCAAATTTGAAAAACCTGTTTCACAGAGGCCACAGAGGCAAAGACCTTGGCACTACATCACAGAAATGAACTCAGGCTCAACTACCAGGAGCAACTGGAAGAGGATCTGTAAGAACAACAACAACTTTTATTTATATAGCGCCTTTAACGTAGTGAACCGACCCAAGGTGCTTCACAGGAGTATTATGAGATTAAAAAATTTGACACTGAGCCGCATAAGTAAGTTATGAACATGGGAACAGGAATAGACCATTCAGCCCCTTGAGCCTGTCCTGCCGTTCAATTAGATCATGGCTGACCAGTATCTTAACTCCAGTTACCCAACTTGGTTCCATACCGCTTAATACTCTTGCCTAACCTTCAATTGCCGTAGCCTTTTTTTAGTGTTGGTCATGGTGGTGGGGGAGGAAGAGAGCTCCAGATTTCCACTACCCTTTATGTGAGAAAATACTTCCTGACATCAGCCCTGAACAGCTTAGCTCTAATTTTAAGGTAAAATCACTCTGACCCACCATTTTGATTGGCAGAGATTAAGTTCGACAAAAAAATGTTCTGGACTCCCCCACCAGAGGAAATAGTTTCCCTCTATCTACCCTATCAAATCCTACAATCACCTTAAACACCTCAATTATCCCTTAATCAAGGCTTTTTACTGACAGTTTTCTCAAACAATCCTGTAATTTCCAGCAAACTTTCATTAACAAAAATAACCAAAGAAGTGGAACTTGGGATTTTTTTTTAACATTTAACATCGACATTAGCATCACTGCCATTTTAGCTGAATAAATCAAGGAGCCCTCAGGATTGACTCAAACACCTCAATTAAAGTTCACACCTTTAAAAAGTTCACAATGAAAGGTGAGAATATTAAAGAAATGCTTGCTTAAATTTATATAGTGCATTATCGTGTCATTGAAATATTTTACAAATACGACACATGGTGTATCATTTAATGGAGTTCTGTGACTGTCGGTATATATTAAAATATGGCAGCCATACTACACCAACAGAAACAGTAATGAGAGTAATGGGCAGTATGTCTGAATTTTTTTGATGGTATTGCTTGAGGGAGGAATATTGGTCAGTTCAGGTCACCAGGAGAACATTCTGCAAAATAGCACGAAAAAAAAGAAAGACGTACATTTATATAGCGCTTTTCATGACCACCGGACGTCCCAAAGTGCTTTACAGCCAATGAAGTAATTTTGATGTGTAGTCACTGTTCTAATGTAGGAAAGAGATTATATGGAAATGAAGCAAAGTGGTTGTTGCTTTATAGATTTTTTTTTTAAAAGAATTTCTATGTGTCAAATTACCCTGTTTTAACTCGCTCTTCACTGATGTTTAAAGACAATATATGCATGGAGTATGGCGGGGAATGGAATTGGTGGCAGGCTCTCCTGGGAAAAGATGTTTAATTTGTGGAAACTGAGAATTGTGCAATTATTAGGGATGGAGGCTTTCAAAAGAGTTAGGCCTGACAAATTGCAAAAGCCTTTGGGGAGCGGTGGGGATGAGGAAGTAGATGCTCAAACCAAAACAGTAATTTTAAGACCCAACCGTTCACAACCAGCCACATTATGCGGAAGTTAACTAATCTAAATATTTTCCAGGGTCTGAATGAGCTTCATGTGCACGTCTTATGCGCAGCCTCCTAGTATACCAGTCGCTGGTTGGCTGCACCATGGTACATTAGGTGCATTGCGTGCAGTGTAAGCTTTAGGCTAATACACCCGATAATATGGGCAGCTGGAGGCCCCCACCCCATTACGTTATTGGACTTATAAAGTCTCATTTACTTTCTCCACAGTGCAAGTACCAACAAGTAGTCTGCACGACTTAGCCCGAGAGCAGCAGTCAGCAGTGCACCAACAGTCGCCATACAAACTTGAAGCTAAAAGAAAATAAAGATATACACAATCATGATGTAGATGCAAAATGCATGTAGTGACGTGCAGGGCTAGCAGAGCTATGACTTGAGGGATGAATAGGAATGGTGACATATGTCTAAGTCAGGATGGTGCATGACTTGGAGGTGATGTTTTTCCATGACATCACTGCTCTTGCCCTTGGCGGTAGTAGAGGTCGCAAGGGAGGGAGTTTAAAAAAAAAGTAGTTCCTGGGATGTGGGCGCGCTGGCATGGCCAGCATTTATTGCCCATCCCTAATTGCCCTGGAGAAGGTGGTGGTGAGCCACCTTGTTGAACTGCTGCAGCCCTTGTGGTGAAGGTACTCCCACAGTGCGGACAGGGAAAGTCCCAGGATTTTGATCCAGCGATGATGAAGGAACGGTAATATATTTCCAAGTCAGGATGGTGTGTAATTTAGAGGGGAACTTGCAGGTGAGAGTGAGAGGCTTGGGGGGGGGGGAGAGTGAGAGGCTGGGGGGTAGCGAGAGAGAGGCTGGGGGGAGAGGGAGAGAGGCTGGAGGGGGGAGAGAGTGAGAGATTGGGAGGAGAGAGAGAGAAACACGGGTGGTGGTGGGGGGGGAGGGGGGTGGGATCGGAGGGGAGAGAGGGAACTCAGGGAAGACGATCACGTTCCTCCAACCCCCTACAAGGAACATTGTTGGAGTGGAAGATATCCAGAAGTCACGACACTGTCAATATTCACTTCAATAAACCTGTTAACAATCCGTACACAATGCCTGCTCCACCTATGGTGGGGGGGGGGGGTGCGGGGGGGTGGGGGGAGGTGGGGAGGATGAACTTGCGCTGGGGTAAGGCACTTTGGCTGGGGGAGGCATGTATTTGGACTGGGGTAAGGCACTTTGGCTGGGGGAGGCATGCACTTGGACTGGGGTACAGGACTTTGGCTGGCCCTTGCTATCTTCTGGGGAGGTCTGTCCTCTGTCGCTTCAGGAAGTCAAAGTGGATCGAGTTAGAATTTGCAAAGCATGTGAGACCTTGGGATGGACGTTTTCAGTGACACATTCCTGTAAAACTTCAGGGTGTGGCTTATCCTCCAAGGGGACCATGTTGGCCATTCTGGCAGTACAAATAAACTCGTCCTTAAGTTTCTGGCCAATGATGACCCCCAGGATGTTGATGGCGGGGGATGCGGTGATGGTAATTCCATTGAATGTCAAGGTACGGTGGTTAGACTCTTGCTGGTTGGTGCTATTGAAATAAGCTTGGTGAGTTGCTGCCATCCTGCCTGTAACTAGTAAATACTGTCGCACTGCAGTGATGATGGAAGTGGTGGATGTTGCATGCAGGGACACTGGTTAAAGTAACTTCTCTGTCCTGGATGGTGCTGTGTTTCTTGACCATTGTTGTAATTGCACCCATCCAGGTGGATGGTGAACGTTCAACCATACTCGTGACTTGAGCCTGGTAGATGATGGAGAGGCTTTGAGAGGTTAGGAGACGAACCACTTGTTGCAGAGTACCCAGCCTCAGCTCTGCTCTTATAGTCGTAGTGTTGATATGGCTTGTCCAATTCAGCTCATAGTCAATGGTGACTCCAAAGATAGTGATGGTGGGAGACTCAGGTGGTGTCATTGAATGTTGAGGGAAGATGACTGAATCTTCTCTTGTTGGAGATGGTTATTACCTGCCACTTTTCCTATTTCGATATATTAATGGCTGCATGCTTTGTACCTTGAGTGGGGGGCTACCAATGTGACAAAACTGCAGCTTCTATTGATGGTTGCTGAAGGTTGGTATTTGAGAAAACTGGCTTCAGCTAACTCCTTGATGGTGGATCCTAACATAGCCCAATGCTATAATGTCCCTTTTGAGGGCCTGGAAGAACAATGTGGCATAACATTAAATGCAGTAGAAACCTTTCCTGCAAAGTAATGCAATATAGATTGCTGACTGTTCCTGCAGATATTTATCGACCAGGTATTTATGCGTCAGTCATAGCCTTCTGCTTAACCTGAAGCTCTACATGATCTGGGACTCTGCCACACCCAAGTAGCAGACTCTAGTGTAATAGATTTTCTCCCTGGGGTTGTTTGCTCTGTGTGTTGGGCGCCTCCTTTCAGCCTATGATCCTGGACTACCCCTCACTTCCTGTCTTGTATTGTCAGAGATAATATGACAATGAACTGCTGCCTCTATGCTGTTAGGCTGAAAATGTCTCCATGCTATTCACTTCTAGCATGAACATTTTTGTTCAACTAACTGGTTCTGTGTTGTGTATGCAATAAAGGTTCAAACTGAGTACTGTTTAACTAAGCAAGGTACAACCTTGGCTGAGCTTTATTTAGTCCCAAAGTGCCTGACTCACAAAATGGCTGGCCTTTTATACCAGAGCAGCACCATGTGCATGCTGCTCAGTGGCCTCCAACAATGACACCATCTGGTGGCTACAAACAGCATGTACATACATGACAATACCCTCCTCTGAGATCTTAGCACAGCCTTTCACAGGTTGAGATGGTCCGGTGCTTTAAGCTTCCGGGTTGACTGTCTCAGTTCTCTTTCGGCCTTGGGTGAGTGTGCGGAGTCTATTGTGGCTGGTGGCTGGATGGCTGACTTGTTGGGGGTGGCAGTGGCCATGTCAGGAATTG
The DNA here is from genome assembly GCF_044704955.1 of Pristiophorus japonicus. NCBI lineage: Eukaryota > Metazoa > Chordata > Chondrichthyes > Pristiophoridae > Pristiophorus > Pristiophorus japonicus. The sequence continues at coordinate 349,358,534 of NC_091978.1, read as the reverse complement.
CAAGTCCATTTTTATTGAACAAGTCCGTGATGGGAATTCCGGGTTCACTGATGGCCCATGAGTCCACAGAAGGTTGCTGTTAGGTTGGTTGGTCGTCGACGGTTTCTTTCTCCTACTGCTCTGGCTCGTCTGTGTGCTTCAGCTTTGTTTGATCCATGTGTTTCCTGCAAGTTTGCCCATTCTTGAGCTTAATAACAAATACTCTGTTGCCCTCCTTGGCCATGACCGTACCAGCAATCCATTTGGGATAATTCAACACATATACAGGATCAATAACAGAAATCTCGCATGACACAGTTGCGCGATCGTGGTACCCTTGTTGACTCTGTCTTCTGTATTCAACATGATTACTTAAATCTGGGTGTACAAGGGATAACTTGGTCTTAAGACCTCTTTTCATCATGAGTTCAGCAGGCGAGACTCTTGTGAATGTGTGGGGTCTTGTCCTGTAACTCAGCAGTATGCAAGACAAGCAGGTCTGCAGTGACCCTTGGGTTACTCTCCTCATGTTCTGCTTGATAATTTGTGCTGCATGTTCTGCTTGCCCGTTGGACGCAGATTTGAACGGTGCTGACCTTACATGTTTTATGCTGTTAAATTTTACAAACTCCTGAAACTCCTGACTGGTGAAGCATGACCCATTGTCGCTCACCACTATGTCAAGCAGACCATGTGTCGCGGATATGACATTGAGATTCTCTATGGTTGCCGTGGATGTACTGGATGACATGATTATGCATTCTATCCACTTCAAATAAGCATCCACCACCACTAAAAACATCTTGGCCAGGAAAGGTCCTGCAAAATTTACATACTGGACCAAGGTTTGGATGGCCATGACCACAGACTCAGCGGCGATTCCGCTGGTGCTTTGCTGAGCTGCATGCAGGTGTTGCACTGATGCACGCATGCTTCCAACTCAGAATCAATTCCTGGCCACCATACCTGGGACCTGGCGATGGCCTTCATCATCACTATACCAGGATGAGTGCTGTGTAACTCAAGCACAAACTTCTCTCTCCCTTTCTTAGGCATTACAATACGATTGCCCCACAATATGCAATCTGCATGAATAGACAGTTTGTCCTTGCGACAAATGTACGGTTTGGCCTCCTCGCACATTTGCCTAGGTATGGCTGACCAATCCCCTTTGAGGATGCAACCCTTTACCTCCGATAATATCGGGTCCTGGCTGGTCCAGGTCTTAATTTGTTGAGCTGTGACAGGGGTACCTTCACTCTCAAAAGCATCCATGATTAACATTAAATCTGCCGGTTGTGGCGTTTCCACCTCCGGTGTGGGCAACGGCAACCGGCTCAAAGCATTGGCACAATTCTCTGTGCCAGGTCTGTGGCGAATGACATAATCATAGGCAGATAATGTCAGCGCCCACCTTTGGATGTGGGATGAAGCGTTGGCATTGATACCTTTGCTCTCGGAAAACAACGAAATGAGCGGCTTGTGATTGGTCTCTAATTCGAACCTCAGACCGAACAGGTATTGATGCATCTTTTTAACACCATACACACATGCTAAAGCTTCTTTTTCTACCATACTGTAGGCTCTTTCTGCTTTAAACAAACTTTTGGATGCATACACGACAGGTTGAAGTTTCCCCGACTCATTGGCTTGTTGTAACACGCAACCAATTCCATATGATGATGCGTCACAGGCCAAAACTAAACATTTACATGGGTCATAATGTACCAACAGCTTGTTCGAGCAAAGCAGATTGGTGGCTTTCTCGAAAGCTCTGTCTTGCAATGCGCCCCACACCCAGTTGTTGCCTTTTCTCAATAGCATGTGCAGTGGTTCAAGTAAGGTGCTCAATTTAGGTAGGAAGTTACCAAAGTATTTGAGTAAACTCAGGAACGAACACAGCTCAGTCACATTCTGCGGCTTGGGTGCATTCTTGATGGCTTTGGTTTTCACGTCAGTAGGTCTGATGCCATTAGTGGCGATTTTCCTCCCGAGAAATTCGACTTCGGTGCCATAATGTCGCACTTCGAGCATTTAAGTCTGAGTCCCACTCTGTCCAAACGCAGTAGAACCTCTTCCAGGTTGTTCAGCTGTTCCTTGGAGTCATGACCGGTGATCAGGATGTCATCTTGGAACACGATGATTCTGGGAACGAACTTCAGTAGACTTTCCATATTCCTCTGGAATATTGCTGCAGCCGACCGAATTCCAAACAGGCACCTGTGGTAAATAAACAGTCCTTTGTGCGTGTTAATGCACGTAAGTCTCTTCGACGTCTCGACAACTCCTGTGTGACATAGGCTGATATCAAGTCCAGTTTTGTGAACGACTTCCGTCCGGCTAGCATCGCAAACAAGTCATCAGCCTTCGGTAAAGGATACTGATCTTGTTTCGAAACCCTGTTGATTGTAGCCTTGTAGTCTCCACAGATTCTGACTGTGCCATCACTTTTCAGCATAGGAACAATGGGGCTGGCCCTTTCATTAAATTCGACCAGAGATATGATCCCTTCACGCTAGAGTCTGTCCAGTTCAATTTCGACCTTCTCCCTCATCATATACGGCACTGCCTGAGCTTTATGATGGACGGGTCTTGCATCTGAGTCCACGTGGATCTGCACCTTGGCTCCCGTGATGTTGCCGATATCCGGTTCGAACAGCGAGGGGAGCTTGCTCAATACTTGGGCACATGTATCTTCCTCCGATGACAATGCCTTTATATCATCCAGTCGCAAATGATTTTCTCCAACCAGCTCCTGCCGGCCATTGCCTGGAACAATCCACAGCGGTAACTCGTGAACCAGACCGTTATACGACATATTAATTTGTGCACTGCCAATCACCTTTATCACTTCTTTGGTGTACATGTGCAGCTTGGCATTATCCGGGCTCAGCCTGGACCTCACAGTCTTAGTATCTCTTATTAAATGCCCTCTCGTTCATGATCGATTGACTTGTTCATGATCGATGTCCAGTTCCATCGATACCGGTATCCTGTTAAACTTCACATTCATCAAAATTGGTTTACTCTTGGTTATGAAAGAGTACAGTCCATGCACTTCCTCCTCTGGCATCTCGGATTGCGTATCCGGATCTGCGCAAGGCTGACTCTCATCCTCCGTGTGGTGTGTCGCAGCTCGCTTGCTCATCTGCGGACACTTGCACTGGAGATGCCCCACTCTCAGACAGCCTTTGCAGCTATATTGCTTAAATCGGCACTGCTGGTGCCGATGATTTCCCCCACAATGCCAACATGGAGAAGTCGGATACATTCCCACTGGCGAACTTTGGGCAGCCACAGGTTTCATGAATGCAACCGGATGAGCCCTGCCATGTGCCGCTCTGCCGAACGCCAAATCAATCGCATTTACAGTACCTGTCGAGGTTTGGTTCTTCACCGACATTTGCTTTAAACTCCTGTCCGTCGTCATACATGATTGAGCGATCTGGATGGCCCTTTTTAAATCCAACTCCTCCACCACCAGAAGTTTGCGCAGGATCACCTCATGGTTGATACCGATAACAAAGAAGTTCCGCAGCATGTCTGCCAATCCAGTCCCGACCTTGCACGGTGCCGCTAGACGTCTCAGGTCGGCAACGAATTCCGCTGTGCTCTGGCCCTCCGATTGAATGTGTGTTTAAAACCTGTATCTCGAGATGATCATGCCATCGTTTGGCTTGAGGTGCTCCCATGCTAATGTACACAACTCCTTGTACGTTTTCTCTGTTGGATCACTAGGCATGAGTAAATTCTTTATCAGACCGTAGATCTTTGAACCGCACACAGTGAGGAACACGGCCCGGCACTGGTCTGCATCGTCGACCCCCTTCATTTTGTTGGCCACGAAGTACTGGTTCAAATGGCTCACAAAGTCTGCCCAATCTTCTCCCTCCACAAATCGCTCTAAAAATCCAAACAAAGGTTCTTGTATTCTCGTCGCCAAATGTTATGTATGCAATAAAAGTTCAAACTGAGTACTGTTTAACTAAGCAAGGTACGACCTTGGCTGTGCTTTATTTAGTCCCGAAGTGCCTGCCTCACAAAATGGCTGGCCTTTTATACCAGAGCAGCACCATGTGCATGCTGCACAGTGGCCTTCAACAATGACACCATCTGGTGGCTACAAACAGCTTGTACATACATGACATTTTGATAATGAGTTTAAAGCTCTTTATAATGCTACACAAGTTCCTCACGCTTGGTCTTTAACCAGATCTTAAAAATCCTCAGGGAGCATATTTCTTAATTCAGTACAGTATATTTTCCAGTCACCGTGACTGAAGGTATGGAAGTGAATGGTTATTGGGTGCTGGGAAATAGGGTGGAGATCACTCTTATTGAATGAAAACACTGATGTTGGTGCGCCTATCCTGCCAATGGGATTTTCACGATCTTGCGGAGACAGCATTGGTTGTACTTCTCCAGTGCTTTGAGGTGCCTGCTATACATAGTCCATGTTTCTGAAGCATATAGGAGGACAGGTATCACTACTGCTCTGTAGGTGATGAGCTTGTGCCTGGTTTGAGATCCTGGTCGGGCGACTGAATGCTGCACTGGCACAATGAAAGCGGTGTTGGACTTCATCAACGACGTCTGCCCTTCTTGACAGTAAGCTCCCAAGGTATGGAAAATGGTCCACGTTGTCCAAGGCCTCATCGTGAAGCATCTATCTGAGGCTAAACCAGACTGTTCGCAAGCTGGGCATCATAATTGACCCTGAAATTAGTTTCCGACCACAGATCCACGGCGTAGCTAAAACCGTCGTTATCCACCTCCGTAACATTGCCCACCTCCGCCCCTGCCTCAGCTCTTCTGAAACCCTCATCCATGCCTTTGTTACCTCTAGACCTGACGACTCCAACTCACTCCTGGCCGGCTTCCCACATTCTACACTACGTAACCTTGAGTTCATCCAAAACTCAGCAGCCCGTGTCCTAACTTGCACCAAGTCACGATCACCAATCACCCCTGTGCTTGCTGACCTACATTGGTTCCCGGTTAAACAATGCCTCGATTTCAAAATTCGCATCCTTATTTACAAATCCTTCCATGGCCTTGTCCCTCCCTATCTCTGTAATCCTCACAATCCCACAATATGTCTGTGCTCCTCAAATTCTGCCCTCTTGAGCATCCCTGATTATAACTGCTGAACCGTTGATGGCCGTGCCTTCAGCTGCTTGGGCCCTAAGCTCTGGGACTCCCTCCCTAAACCTCTCCACCGCTCTACCTTTCTTTCCTCCTTTAAGACGCTCCTTAAAACTTACCTCTTTGACCAAGCTGCCGTAATTTCTTTTTATGTGGCTCGGTGTCACATTTATTTGTTTTATCTTATAACACTGCTGTGAAATGTCTTGGGATGTTTTACTACGTTAAAGGCGCTATATAAATAAAAGTTGTTGTTATTGTTGTTGCTCCCCAGCAGCAGGAGAACAAGAGGAGGCAGGCTGCTTTATGTCTGTCAGAGGCTCATGGGATTGAGATGGCCCTCACCCTTGTCATATGTCCTGATGCAATTAACCTTTTTTTTCCTCAACTGCCCCATGCCCTTTGGCTGTTTGCCACTTCTTACCGAGTAGGGCATATAGTTCCCAAATGGATCCCAATGGAGATGAGGAGGAATTTCTTCTCTCAGAGGGTCGTGAATCTTTGGAATTCTCTGCCCCAGAGAGCTGTGCAGACTGAGTCATTGAATATATTCAAGGCTGAGATAGACAGATTCTTGAACTATGGGGGCGTCAAGGGTTATGGGGAACACGCAGGAAAGTGGAGTTTAGGCCAAGATCAGATCAGCCATGATCTTATTGAATGGTGGAGCAGGCTCAAGGGGCTGTATGGCCTACTCCTGCTCCTAATTTTTATGTTCCTATGGAGCAAATGTCATGAGGTCCTAATTAAGGCAATCCCCTTATGCTGCACTTCCTGTAGAAGCACCTCTAAAGCAGCATTTGAAAATGGAGGTGCTTTGCATCCAGCTTACTGCAACAATCAAAAGGCTCCTTTAAAATTCAGCTGTAGCTTGTATTAAGTCTTGCCCACTGCTGACATGGAGCTCCTGTTGGCAGGTGTAAACTAGGCTTGGAGCCCACTGTGAATACATGATGAACGAACTAGCTTGCATTTATATAACACCTTTCATATACTCAGGATGTTCCAAAATGCATTACAGCAAATGAATTACTGTTGAACTGCAGTACTGTTGCATAGGCAAACGTAACAGTCAATTAGCGCACAGCAAGATCACACAAGCTGAAATGAGATGAATGATGGAAATGTTGGTTGAGAGTTAAATAATAGCCAGGATAACTCCACTGCTCTCCTTTGAATTGTACCATCGATCTTTCCTGTCCACCCAAGAGGACAGACTGGCTTGACATCTCCTCCAAAAGACAGAATCGCTGATAGTACCGCGCTCCCTCAGTACTACACTGAATTGTTAGCCTATATTAGGTGCCGGAGTTCTGGAGTGTAACTTAAACCCACAACCTGCTACTCCAGTTTTAAGAATGGTATCACTGCACCAAGGCTGACTTCAGGAAACCCTATGAGTAAGCCCAGTGCTATGTCAGCAAGTACTAAGCACCTTGCTTTGTGCTTCCATTGCTTCAACATTGGGACTGTAAAAGTTACCCTAATTTTGTGTGGGAGTGAGACTCAGAAAGTGCTACTAAAGGATTGTTTCTTAATGGTCTTGTACCAGTACTTAGTTATGTCTGCTTTTTGATGAAAATGAATGCACAGAAGCAAATATTCACCTTGGTGTTGATTTCTTCATGATATAAATGCTGAATCATCAATCAATGAGAAATATAGGCCCAGATTTTACCGTGGTCATGAGGGTGAAACTGCCAACATTCGCCGTCATTACTCCTCTGAAACTGACAGCAACTTCAGAATTTAGCTCATGCGCAGATAAACGTGGAGAGCCAGAAGTTGTGGTCAGTCATTATAGGTTATGCTGTGGAACTCCCCAGAGCTGGCAATCTATTCAAATCACACTGAAGGACAAAAACCTCCCCTACTGTGCTGGAATATCACTGCTAAACACTCTGAAAAGGTTAAGCCTTGTTAAAAGAGGTGAAACTGTGGTTTAAACAGCATATCAACTGCTGAACAACTGTTCTGGCCCTGAAAAACTAAATTTATATTTGTGAAATATCAAAAGTTGCCATTAATATGATAAAGTATATTTTTAAAATAATGTTTTTAAAGCTTGTTTATGAAATTTCAATTTCTATCTTCATCCTCTGTGTATGTCCCAATCTTTATTTCGCTCTATGTAACATTTATAAAAAGTAAATTAGAATCTGTGCATTTTACTTCCTGGTTTGCTGTCTGTGAGAATTATTCAATGTGATTGGCTTCTCAGCCTGCTTGATGACATCACTGTTGCTGAACCCTGGAGATTTGCATGATTTGATGCTAGAATCAAACTAAGGTCGTGAGAGCAGAAATTCACGCCACAGTGATCGCTATTACTATGTGGGCAGCTTTCTTCGAGGTCAGTGGCAAGCACCGTTGCTTCGCTGCTGACCGCAAATCCGGGCTAAAAAGTAAACCATTTAGAAAAATGCTTGCGTGCATTTCTGTGTAGACTGAGCACCCTTGTGCACAATTTCTCTGTCTGATTATTTAACAAAGAAACAAAAAGGGCGTTCCTGCGCCCCGCGAGCTATATTAGGCTTACCGCCCCCCCTCAGAGAAACTGCAGTGTGAAATCTCGCGCTGCAGTTCCTGTCAGGGGCATGACCGGGGCGCAAAGACATGCATAGTTTCCAGCACTACGCAGTGGGCGCACAGCGCTGGCGGGTAAACGGGGCCCACCCCTTCCATTAAAGGGGAGGGCAAAGCTGCCGACTCTGCGGGCGGGAAACGGGGACATCGCTGAATCACCAGCGAGCGGGGTGCCGTGGCAGCAGTCCGGCACACAAGCAAAGTGCCGGGGTTGCAAGATCGTGGCACGGACCCCGTGATCTACAAACAAGAAGCCGCCCGTCCCCTTTCATTTTCTCCCCGCGAGCGGCCTACAGGCCGCTACACGCCCCGTGAAGTTGCCGCGGGCGATGCCGAATTTTTGTTGTGGGGTGAAAGCGAGTTGCTGCGCACGGTGATGATGTTGTCATCGCCACGCAGCGGCCTGGGGGGTGCTGCTGGTTACTTCCGCCGTGGAATTTCGCTCTCGTACCAAATTTCATGGAGATATATCTCCTGTCAAATAAACGTGAACTCCACACCACTGGAACAACAGGCACAGAAACTAACACTTTTATGGTTACAGGATTAAAAAAACTCGCCTCATTTGTAAACCTGAGTGCAGTTTAATGGTGGCAGGTATATGATGCGCATGAGAAGCAAGTGTTTTGAACACAGGCAAATGTGGCATGTACACATGTAGAGAGAGGGTATTTTGAATAGCGGTACCAGATATCGCACACATATGTGTGCGTGGATGTTTATACACATGTATACTTGTGGGGGGGATTGGGTGGCATTTGAACAATGGCAAGTACAGCAAATGCTGTAGAGCAAAGGGTTCATGGGCAGAGATTTCAGGAAGCAGTCCTGTATCCAGTACTTCCCAGATTAATAGTACACATCTTTTATTATTATTTTAAAGTTTTATTTTGTGCTTGTTTTGTGAACATTGAAAAACCTGTCCTTAATATTTTAATCTAGCACATTGGTGAAGTATACGAAAAAAACAAAATATTCCCCACTTTAAAAACAAAATCCCAAATGGGAATAGCCAAAACACTCTGAGTATATTCATCAACTGAACTAAACGATTTTAATTTGTATTTATTGAATAAGGATGTCAAAATGGTTTCTAATAGCTACGATCTGCCCTTTTATTTAAACGTCCAAGCTGTTAGTATGATCTAATTATTATTCAAACCACTCGCAACATTTTAAGTGTTTCATTTTATCTTGTCTAAAAAATGAACAGCAAGTTTTCAAAAGCCTATATTTTTCATTTGCCTTTAAATTTAGCTGCAATTAATCTGCCCAATTTGATTAAAAACGGCACAAATTAAACAATAAAGGCCTGTCTAATGAGGAATTAATTATGAAAAGTAGAAGGAGAGCTAGGCTGAATAAATGCAATAAGTTATGGCCCGAGGCAGGATGTGTCAGGATCTGAGGGAGACAAAGGGTTTCTTCCTCCATGTGTGCCTATGCTGATAGGACTCATCACAGATCAGTAGATCCAGAAGCCATAACAGTCCAGTAATTGAAACTGCCAAAATCAATAGCAGTGACAGCCTTAATTAAATTAAATATGTCTCTGATGAGCTCAAACTGCATGGCAGTGGACCACTTGACCCTTTCCCCAAGCAATTCTTGAGAGAATGCAGCATGCTGCTTGATGAATATTGCCCCTGAGGATATGCTGCACACTAACTGCTGGGGAGACCTCTTCAAGAGTTATGGCTTGCTTTTTGGAATGTAATTGTATCTTGGATTCATACAGTACTTTCATCCCTCCTCCCCACCCCGCCCCACACCCCCTGCCACAGTTACATTTATATTCCACTGGGCAAAATTGCTAGCTCATGTAAACGTTCTTGCTGATGAAAAGGACAGTTCCTCGGATTTTCATTCATGTTATTTGTAGTTATGTCTTTTATTCTTGTTGCAATATTTAGCTATTCAGGAAAGAGCGAAATAAGCAACAGGGTTTCGCAGTGGCTGGAAACACTGAATGTCACTTCTGCAGAGTGTGAATATTTCATGCACAAAATGTCGCTGATGCTTTATCAATAACACATACAACACCGAATCTTGATTTAGTACAGAGAAGCACTTTTTGTACCCACCGCTATGTAATTAATTTTATCCCTTTGTTTCACATTCTCTCTTTTTTTCAGCCAGCAGTGTGTAGTCATCATTTTGCAGAATTGAGTTCACCTTGACTACCTTTGATGTTGACCTGTTGGATAACATGGAATAGACAATGCACTTCACAGCGCCTTGAAATGTTTCATGTCAGCGTTAACAATCTCTCCCTTTAGAATAAGCCCTTTGGGGATCAGAGACACCGATTATTGAACCAGATTCCAGTTGAATGCTAGAGCTGTTGCTCTGACAACAGTGAGGGAGATCAGCGAGGCTGCTGCTGGCCAACGCATTGAAAGTTTTTTATTGGTGCCACAAGCTCTGGAGATCTCTGCCTAGTTACTCGCAAAGTGGCATCAATCTCAGCAGATAGCACAGTTCCCCCTGGCAGGAAAACAGAGCCAGTCCTGCAGTGAGAGTGTATTGCGTTGGAGAGGCACCACTGTAAACGCAGTTTATTCCGAAGCACAAAGAGATCAAGAAACAATGTTATAACTTCATGTTCAGTCTAAATAAATAGTTATCACCACTCATTTTCATTGCATTAGGATCAATTGGTGCTGTTTGGTGAAGCTAATTCTTCTTGCTATGTGCTGGGGGTCTGTTACATCAGCCAGCTTGCTGATGTCCAGCAGAGCAACAAAATTGTTTGGCTTGCTTGTTAAGCAATAAAGAAGCAACAGTTGCCAACTCAGTTGTTTCGAGAGGTTTCTGTTTTCCATTACCATTTGTATTTTTGAAAATGAGGCTAATCACATACACCCGGGATGATAATATTTTGCTATAACTTACTTTATTACCATTCTACCCTTTCTCCCCATCAATTTTCCCTGTGCCTCGCACTATTTCCGAATGTGTTGATCATCTGGAGACCTTCTGCCAGGCTTCTGACAATGTTGCTCTGTAGAAGGCTACCAGGAGGTGCATGAGATCATCCCTAGGACAGTGACTGTCCATTTATCTCTCTTGCTCCCTGTGGGTAATAGCTGAGCATTTCACTTGATACTTCCCAGTGACATTAAGGGTTGAGGTCAGTAATTAATTGATTGCGCTGCTTCGAATAAAGATTCCTGGCAAGTTGATGATTAAGATTGACCTTTATATTGCATGAAAATGTGATTGATGTGAATCTTTACATTCTGTTTAGATATTACATAAAGAAAATACTACACTACATCATTTTAGTGTTTAATTTTAAACTCAGTTATATGTGATGCAGAACAGTAATTGGTTTCCTTGTTCCAGCTCTCAGTGTCAATAATGGGTTATTCATATCTTTGTTCAACAATAACTTTCACTTATATATCACCATAAATGTCGGAAAACTTCCCAAGACACTTCATAGAAGACACAAATTGACATTAAGCCAAAGAAGGAGATATTAAGAGGGGTGACTAAAAGTTTGGTCAAAGAGATAGGTTTTAAGAAAGCTCTTAAAGAAAGAGTGAGAGAGAGTGAGGCAGAGAGGTTTCGTGAGGGAAGTCCAGAATGTAGAGCCTAGACGACCGAAGGCACAACTGCCAATGGTGGGGTGAAGGGAGTGGGGGATGCGTAAGAGGCTAGGCTTGGAGGAGTGTTGAGTTCTCGGAGCACTGTAGGGCTGAAGGAAATTACAGTTAGGGAGCAGCAAGATCAGGAAAGATTTGAGTACGATCATGAAAATGTTAAATTTGAGACATTGGGTGGACCGGGAGCCAATGTAAGCATGTGAGCGCAGGGGTGATGGGTGAATGGGGCTCTGGCGGGTTAAGATATGAGCAGTGGAGCATTGTATCAGCTCAAGTTTATGGAGGGTGAAAGATGGGAGGCCAGCCAGGAGAGTATTGGAATAGTCGAACCTGGAGGGGATAAATGCATGGAAGAGGACTTCAGCAGCAGATGGGAAGAGGCAGGACAGGAGACAGGAGATGTTATGGAATTGGAAGTAGTCAGTCTTTATGACAGACAGGATTATGGGGCCACAAATTCAGTTTGAGGTCGACTTGGATGCCGAGGTTGTGAACAGTCTGGCACAGCCTGGGGATGGAATTGGTGGTGAAGGAACAGTTTATGGGTGGGGGAAGGCAAAGACAATGGCTTTGGTCTTTCCAATTGGAGGAAATTGCAGCTCGTCAAGGACTAGATGTTAGACACGCAGACTGACAACACAGAGGCAAAGAAGGGGTCGAAAGTGGTGGTGGTGGAGTGGTAGAGCTGGGTTTTGTCAGTGTATATGTGGAAATTAACGTTGGTGATGTGACCGAGGGGCAGGAAATGCCAGGGCCTTTGGCCAGTCAATGGAATTACAATATAGATCAGCCATGATCTAATTGAAAGGTGGAAAAGGCTGGAGAGGATGAATAGCCTACTCCTGTTCCTGTGATTCCAGAGGTAATGTTGTGGGAGCAGGAAAAGAAGCCACTGCAGGATATTCTTGGGCTATAATTGGATAACTAAGCGTGGAACCAGGCCAGGGCTGTTCCATTCAGCTGGACAATCGGGAAGAGGCGTTGGAGGAGGATGGTGTGGTCAGAGAGGTCGAAAATTAGGAAGAAGGATAATGCATCATGGTCACAGTCACAGATAGTACCATTTGGGACCTTGATCTGGGCTATTTCAGTGCTCTGGCAGGGGTGGAAACTTGTTTGGTGAGGTTCAAAATTGGAGTTGCCGGAAAGATGCGTTTGGATTTGGAATAGGATTGCTAATTCTGGTTTGAACTATTGCTGGAGGTTTGATCACATGATATTCTGACCACATGACATCTGGCCATGTGACGTGTGATAACGTGACATTTGGCCACATGATATCAGATCACATGACATTGGATGGCATCTGGTCACATGATCAAATATATACATCCCATTCCCCTTTGAATTTAAGTTTTAGTCTTTACCTCAGTAACCATATGTAGTGAAGGATCCTATAATCTAATAGCCCTCATTCAAAAACCTTCCAGCACACTTCTCCCTTGTTTCTTCCAGTGAGAATGCTTGGTTTCCGTCCCCTAGTTCCCCATTCACCACCAGTGGAAATAATCTTTCACTTTTTATTCACAGTAAGGTTTCTGGGTTTCACTTACCCCTTTAACTACCTGCTCCTTTCTCAGTGCTGCTCCCATTCACCACCTGGCAGCTACTGCTGCTTCCAACTCTGCCGGAAATGCTGGGCCCCATGCCAACCCCGTTTCCCACCTTCCCCCCTGTGAGCCCCCATTTCCCAGTCTCCTTCTTTCCCCTGAGGCCCCATTCCCAAGTCTCCCTCTCTCCCCCGAGCCCCCATTCTCCGGTCTCCTGCGCCCCCCATTCCCCAGTCTCCATCTCTCTCCCCCGAACCCCCATTCCCCAGTCTCCATCTCTCTCCCCAGAACCCCCCATTCCCAGTCTCCATCTCTCTCCCCGAACCCCCCATTCCCCAGTCTCCATCACTCTCCCCCGAACCCCCCCATTACCAAGACTCCCTCTCCCCGGAGCCCCCATTCCCCAGTCTCCATCTCTCTCCCGAATCCCGCCATTACCGAGTCTCCATCTCTCTCCCCCGAACCCCTCATTCCCCAGTCTCCATCTTTCTCCCCCGAACCCCCCATTCCCCAGTCTCCATCTCTCTCCCGAATCCCGCCATTACCGAGTCTCCATCTCTCTCCCCAGAACCCCCCATTCCCAGTCTCCATATCTCTCCCCGAACCCCCCATTCCCCAGTCTCCATCACTCTCCCCTGAACCCCCCCATTACCAAGACTCCCTCTCCCCGGAGCCCCCATTCCCCAGTCTCCATCTCTCTCCCGAATCCCGCCATTACCGAGTCTCCATCTCTCTCCCCCGAACCCCTCATTCCCCAGTCTCCATCTTTCTCCCCCGAACCCCCCATTCCCCAGTCTCCATCTCTCTCCCCCGAACCCCCCCATTACCGAGTCTCCCTCTCCCCGGAGCCCCCATTCCACAGTTGCCATCTCTCCTCAAACCTCCATTCCCCAGTCTCCTTCTCTCGCCCAAGCCCCCATTCCCCAGTCTCCATCTCTCTACCCCCCGCCCGAGCCCCCCATTCCCCAGTCTCCATCTCTCTCCCCCCCAACCCCCCCATTCCCCAGTCTCCCTCTCTCGCCCGAGTCCCCATTCCCCGGTCTCCCTCTCTCCCCCACCCCGCCATTCCCCGGTCTCCCAATCTCCCCCAAGCCCCCATTCTCCAGTCTCCCTCTCTCCCCCGAACCCCCATTCCCCAGTCTCGATCTCTCCCCCCGAGTCCCCATTCCCCGGTCTCCCAATCTCCCCCCACCCCATTCTCCAGTCTCCCTCTCTCCCCCGAGCCCCCATTCCCCAGTCTCCCTCAAGCCCCCATTCCACGGTCTCCCGAACCCCCATTCCCAATTCTCCATCTCTCTCCCCCCCCACCCCATTCCCCAGTCTCCATCTCTCTCCCCCCCAACCCCATTCCCCAGTCTCCATCTCTCTCACCAGAGCCCCCCATTCCCCAGTCTACCTCTCTCCCGCCCCCCATTCCCCAGTCTCCCTCGAACCCTCGAGCCCCCATTCCCTGGTCTCCCGAACTCCCATTCCCCATTCTCCATCTCTCTCCCCCGAACCCCCATTCATAGAAACATAGAAACATAGAAAATAGGTGCAGGAGTAGGCTATTCGGCCCTTCTAGCCTGCACTGCCATTCAATGAGTTCATGGCTGAACATGCAACTTCAGTACCCCATTCCTGCTTTCTTGCCATACCCCTTGATCCCCCTAGTAGTAAGGACTTCATCTAACTCCCTTTTGAATATATTTGGTGAATTGGCCTCAACTACTTTCTGTGGTACAGAATTCCACAGGTTCACCACTCTCTGGGTGAAGAAGTTTCTCCTCATCTCAGTCCTAAATGGCTTACCCCTTATCCTTAGACTGTAACCCCTGGTTCTGGACTTCCCCAACATTGGGAACATTCTTCCTGCATCCAACCTGTCTAAACCCGTCAGAATTTTAAATGTTTCTATGACGTCCCCTCTCATTCTTCTGAACTCCAGTGAATACAAGCCCAGTTGATCCAGTCTTTCTTGATAGGTCAGTCCCACCATCCCGGGAATCAGTCTGGTGAACCTTCGCTGCACTCCCTCAATAGCAAGAATGTCCTTCCTCAAGTTAGGAGACCAAAACTGTACACAATACTCCAGGTGTGACCTCACCAAGGCCCTGTACAACTGTAGCAACACCTCCCTGCCCCTGTACTCAAATCCCCTCGCTATGAAGGCCAACATGCCATTTGCTTTCTTAACCGCCTGCTGTACCTGCATGCCAACCTTCAATGACTGATGTACCATGACCCCCAGGTCTCGTTGCACCTCTCCTTTTCCTAATCTGTCACCATTCAGATAATAGCCTGTCTCTCTGTTTTTACCACCAAAGTGGATAACCTCACATTTACCCACATTATACGTCATCTGCCATGCATTTGCCCACTCACCTAACCTATCCAAGTCACTCTGCAGCCTCATAGCATCCTCCTCGCAGCTCACACTGCCACCCAACTTAGTGTCATCCGCAAATTTGGAGATACTACATTTAATCCCCTCGTCTAAATCATTAATGTACAGTGTAAACAGCTGAGGCCCCAGCACAGAACCTTGTCACTGCCTGCCATTCTGAAAAATCCCCATTTACTCCTACTCATTGCTTCCTGTCTGACAACCAGTTCTCAATCCATGTCAGCACACTACCCCCAATCCCATGTGCTTTAACTTTGCACATTAATCTCTTATGTGGGACCTTGTCGAAAGCCTTCTGAAAGTCCAAATATACCACATCAACTGGTTCTCCCTTGTCCACTTTACTGGAAACATCCTCAAAAAATTCCAGATTATTTCCCTTTGACAAATCCATGCTGACTTGGACCTATCATGTCACCTCTTTCCAAATGCGCTGCTATGGCATCCTTAATAATTGATTCCATCATTTTACCCACTACTGAGGTCAGGCTGACCGGTCTATAATTCCCTGTTTTCTCTCTCCCTCCTTTTTTAAAAAGTGGGGTTACATTGGCTCCCCTCCACTCGATAGGAACTGATCCAGAGTCAATGGAATGTTGAAAAATGACTGTCAATGCATCCACTATTTCCAAGGCCACCTCCTTAAGTACTCTGGGATGCAGTCCATCAGGCCCTGGGGATTTATCTTCAATCCCATCAATTTCCCCAACACAATTTCCCGACTAATAAGGATTTCCCTCAGTTCCTCCTCCTTACTAGACGCTCTGACCCCTTTTATATCCGGAAGGTTGTTTGTGTCCTCCTTAGTGAATACCGAACCAAAGTACTTGTTCAATTCCCCAGTCTCCCTCTCTCCCTCAAGCCCCCCATTCCCCAGTCTCCCTCTCTTCCCGAGCCCCCATTCCCCAGTTTCCCCCTCCCCTGAGGCCCCATCCCCTATTCCCCAGTTTCCCTCTCTCTCCTCGAGCCCCCCATTCCCCAGTCTCCCTCTCTCTCCCCAAACCCCCATTCCCCAGTCTCCCTCTCCCCAAGACCCCTGTTCGCAACCTCGGTATCATATTTGACCCTGAATTGAGTTTCCAAGCACATATCCGTGGCATACCTAAAACCACCTTTTTCCACTTCCGTAACATTACCTGCCTCCGCCCCTGCCTCAGCTCTTCTGCTGCTGAAACCCTCATTCTTGCCTTTGTTACCTCTAGACTTGACTACTCCAACTCACTCCTGGCTGGCCTCCCACATTCCACATTACGCAAACTTTAAGTCATCCAAAACTCAGCAGCCAGTGTACTAACCTGCACAAAGTCAAGATCACACCTGTGCTTTCTGACCTACATTGGCTCCCAGCTAAACAATGCCTTGATTTCAAAATTCTCATCCTTGTTTACAAATCACTCCATGGCCCTCCCTATTTCTGTAATCTTTTTCAGCCTGACAACTCCACAAGATGTCTGCGCTCCTCAAATTCTGGCTTCTTGAATATCCCTCATTATTAAATGCTCAACCATCGGTGGCCGGCATTCAGCTGCCTGGGCCCTAGAATTCCCTCCCTTAACCTCTACGCCTCTCTACCTCTCTTTCCTCCTTTAAGACGATCCTTAAAAACTACCTCTTTAAACAAGCTTTTGGTCATCTGAATTAATTTGTTCTTCTGTGGCTCGGTGTCAAATGTATCTGTTTGTCTTGTAACACTGTTGTGAAGCACCGTGGGAAGTTTTACTACGTTAAAGGCGCTATATAAATAAAAGTTATTATTATTATTCCCCACTCTCCGTCACTCCTCTCTCCCCCACTCGCCAGTCTCCCTCCCTCCCCGAGCTCGCATTTTTCAGTCTCCCGAGCCCCCCAGAGACCCATCCCCCAATCTCTCTCTCTCCCCCGAGCCCCCATTCCCCAGTCTCTCTCTCTCCCCCGAGTTCCCATTCCCCAGTCTCCCTCTCTCCCCCAAGTCCCCTTCCCCAGACTCCCGCTCTCCCCCGGGCCCACCATTCCCCAGTCTCCCTCTCTCCCCCGAGCCCCCATTCCCCAGTCTCCCTCTCTCCCCCGACTCCCCATAACCCAGTCTCCCTCTCTCCCCCCGGAGCCCCCATTCCCCAGTCTCCCTCTCTCCCCTCGGAGCCCCCATTCCCCAGTCTCCCTCTCTCCCCCGAGCCCCATTCCCCAGTCTCCGACTCCCCCCTGACCCCACCATTCCCCAGTCTCCCTCTCTCCCCCGAGCCCCCATTCCCCAGTCTCCCTCTCTCCCTGAGCCCCCATTCCCCAGTCTCCCTCTCTCCCCTGAGCCCCCATTCCCCAGTCTCCCTCTTTCTCCTGAGCCCCCATTCCCCAGACTGCCTCTCTCCCCCGAGCACCCATTCCCCAGTCTCCCTCTTTCCCCTGAGCCCCCATTCCCCAGTCTCCCTCTTTCCCCCGAGCCCCCATTCCCCAGTCTCCCTCTCTCCCTCGAGCCCCCATTCCCCAGTCTCCCTCTCTTCCCGAACCCCTATCCCCCAGTTTCCAGTTCTCCCCCGAGCACCCATTCCCCATCTCCATTTCTCCCTCGAGCCCCCATTCCCCATTTCTTCCCCGAGCGCCCATTCTCCAGTCTCCCTCTCTCCCCGAGCCCCCATTCCCCAGTCTCCCTCTCTCCCCTGAGCCCCCATTCCCCAGTCTCCCTCTCTCCCCCGAGCCCCCATTCCCCAGTCTCCATTTCTCCCCCAAGCGCCCATTCCCCAGTATCCCTCTCTCCCCGAGCCCCCATTCCCCAGTCTCCATTTCTCCCCCGAGCGCCCATTCCCCAGTCTCCTTCTCTCCCCGAGTCCCCATTCCCCAGTCTCCATTTCTCCCCCGAGCGCCCATTCCTCAGTCTCCCTCTCTCCCTGAGCTCGCATTCCCCAATCTTCATTTCTCCTCTCTCCCCCATTCCCCAGTCTCCCTCTCTCCCCTGAACCCCCCATTCTCCAGTCTCCCTCTCTCCTCGAGCTCTTCATTCTCTCTCTCTCCCGAGCTCTCCATTCCCCAGTCTCCCTCTCTCTCCCGAGCGCCCATTCCCCAGTCTCCCTCTCTCCCCCGAGCCCCTATTCCCCAGTCTCCATCTCCGCCCCCCTTCCCCCGGGCCCCCATTCCCCAGTCTCCCTCTCTCCCCGAGTCCCCATTCCCCAGTCTCCATTTCTCCCCCAAGCGCCCATTCCTCAGTCTCCCTCTCTCCCTGAGCTCGCATTCCCCAATCTCCATTTCTCCTCTCTCCCCCATTCCCCAGTCTCCCTCTCTCCCCTGAGCCCCCCATTTCCCAGTCTCCCTCTCTCCTCGAGCTCTCCATTCCCTCTCTCTCCCGAGCTCGCCATTCCCTAGTCTCCCTCTCTCACCCGAGCACCCATTCCCCAGTCTCCCTCTCTCCCCCGAGCCCCCCATTCCCCAGTCTCCCTCTCTCCTCGAGCTCTACATTCCCTCTCTCTCCCAAGCTCTCCATTCCCCAGTATCCCTCTCTCCCCCAGAGCCCACATTCCTAGTCTCCCCCTCTTTCCCCCCAACACTCGGGGCCCCTACTCCGATTTCATAGAGCCCCCAACAATTCCCGACTGCTCCCTGCTGGTCACAACTCTCTGCGGGTACCGGCTCTGACCAGCAGCCGATGGTGAGCTCCATGGAAGAGGCTGGTAAATGATTCTGTTTAAAATGAATGCAACTTAGCCTGGTATTGGGAGTAAGAAGGAGGTTAACAGTTAGTCATTATTTACAGTATCTCACATGTCATGATGGTGCATTGTGGCGGGAAATTTAAATCGCTGATCTCCCAGGCATGCTGGAAGCAGCGCGCGGGAGAGGAACACCCGATTCCAGGAAAATCTCAATCATTCGGGGAGAGTTGAGAACTCTAATTTGACGACAACAACATAGAAACCTGGGAGTGTACATACACAAGTCTTTGAAGGTGACAGGACAAGTTGAGAAGGCTGTTAAAGAGACATACGGAATCCTTGGCTTTATAAATAGAATCAAAGAGTACAAAAGAAAAGAGATTATGCTAAACCTTTATAAAGCACTGGTTAGGCCCCAGATGGAGTACTGTGGCTAATTTTGGGCACCGCACTTTCGGAAGGATGTCAAGGCCTCAGAGAGGGTGCAGAGGAGATTTATTAGAATGATCCCAGGGATGAGGGACTTCAGTTACATGGAGGGACTGGAGAAACTGCGGTTGTTTTTCTTGGAGCAGAGAAGGCTAAGGGGAGATTTAATTAAGGTGTTTAAAATCATAAAGGGTTTTGATAGAGTAAATAGAGAGATACTGTTTCTATTGGCAGAGGGGTTAGTAACCAGAGGACACAGGTGTAAGGTGAATGACAAAAGAAGCAGAGGCAACATGAGGAATAAGAAATAGGCAGCGAGTTGTTAGATCTGGGATGCACTGCCTAAAAAGGTGATGGAAGCAGATTCAACAGTAACTTTCAAAAGACAATTGGTTAATACTAAAAGGGGCAAAATGCAGGGCTGTAGGGAAAGAGCAGGGGAGTGGGACGAATTGGATAGCTCTTTCAAAGTGCTGGCACAGACACGGTGGGCTGAATGACCTCCTTCTGTGCTTGTGTCATTCTATGATTCATTTTATGTTCGAGGACTTTCAAAAGGAAAGGGAGGTTGTAGATGGAATGGTAGTTTTCAAGGTCGGAGGGCTCAAGGGTGGATTTTCTGAGGAAGGGGATGGGATTTGAAACGGATGGAGAACCACCTACAATGTCAGCTAGCAGGGTTGGGGTGGGGGGGCGGGAACGGGTAGAAAGGAACGTTGGGTGGTCAGCCGTTTAGTGGAAATAGGGTCAGGGGCATAAACAGGACGAGCTTGCGAGGTAAGAAACTAGACCAAGCTAAATCAGTAAATAAATTTAACAATACAGTACTTGATGTTCATTGGATTATTACACTATTGTCTGAGCCCAGCATTACAAGTTCTTTGGGACTCTTAAGGGCTGAAATTTCTGGGGACCCACTCTGTTGCTGGAAGTGCAGTGGAGCAGGAGATCTGGCCGCCAGTCTGACCCAATGGTGACCTCATTCCTTATCCTGGGAACAGGGTCATTAACATGAAGAGTTTGGGTCACCATGCCATTTTTGGCACTTCCTGAATGTCTGCCCGTGAGAAAGTCCCCCCCCCCACTCCCCCGCCCCCACAGCCCTGCCTTTTTGAGTGACATCATAACAGAAGGCAGTGGGGTGCTCCTTGCTTCTCCCATTTGAAACTTCCCTATTTACAAATGGGGTGACGGCCCAATGGGATTAGGTCCAGTCTCAAACTCCAGCCCTCTTATGTGATTTAAGTCCTGTTTGTGCCTTCCCAGGCAGAGGAATTTTGGGGACCTCGTCTTCAAACAGAGTCATGAATTTTTATGCAAGTGCACACCTTGGTGTTCTTTCAGTTTTACGTCTCTCTGCAGTGACATGGAATACAGCAGTAGACCGTAGTGAACTGAAGAACTGATCAATCCCTTGTGCATTTATCAATGCCCAAGAGGTCTCCAAGCACAGAGCCAGATCGGCTTCAAATGGAGTATCTTGAATGTGACACTATTTGAGATGCAATGGTTCACAATGTGTCCAGTAGCTACATACTTAAGAACTGCTAAATGCTGGAGGCAATTCATCACCTGACTTTTATGTGATTAATGACCAGATAAAACAATCTGGTCTCCTTTCCAGTAGACAGCCTGAACCTGGACACAACTAATGGTCTTATGAGGAAAGACATTTTCCATTTTGGCCTTAATTAATTCACAATAATTAAAAACGTTTTCCACTTGCAGGTGGGTCAATAACCAGAGGACAAAGATTTAAGCCAATTGGTAAAGGAGAAGTTTATTCACGCAACAAGTTGTTATGACCTGGAATGCGCTGCCTGGAAGGATGTGGAAGCAGATTCAATAGTAACTTTCGAAAGGGAATTGGAAAAGGAAAAAAATTGTAGGGCTATGGGGAATGAACAGGGGAATGGGACTAATTGGATAGCTCTTTCAAAGAGCTGGTATGGCCACGATGGGCCGAATGGCCTCCTTCTGGTTTGTAAGAATTTTTGAAGTATTAACATATTCCGATATATAAAATTGAAATACTAAAGAAAAACTCATAATGCCACAATGTTATCATTTTCAGGAGGACAGAGAGCCTCTGTCATACAACTAGGGTTACGGTTACTCGGTGCCACTTACATGAAGTTGGCGAGAACTGGAATGCCCGGGTGAACAGCTTGAGGTAAGGTCGGCCAATGTCTCCAGTTCTAGTACTCCATGGGGTGCGTGGAATTCTGCCTGAACCACACGCTGTACCTAACATCTGCTACACATTATGCTTGTTGCAGTCTCATGTAATGTGCGGCACAACTGACATTACATTAAATTAGGCATTATCCATGTTTTCCTTTCAGACAAGTGACCTTGCAAAGCCAGCCCTGCCTGGCAACAGTGACTGAAAAGTTTGCAAGGGATTTGCCACCGGAAATCCCTGTTGATATGATTGCTCTCTAGCTGAGACAGTCGTGCACTCTGAGGAACTTACTTTGCTTCCAGTTAATGTCCTAAGTATGTGACCCCCACTCCCATGTTTTTCCCTTCAGCAAGCAAGACACAGAAGGCTACTTTGTCCTAAAGGTGTTGACTTGGACTGTAACCATGTCATATTGGTTGTTATGATTAATCTCTAATGCGTATTCAGAATGAAATAACTGTGAGAACTCTTGGCTGTGTTGGATGTCAGTGATCTATGTCAGCGTCCACACAATCCACCAAGTGCGGTCAGCATGCTGAACATCTCCTAAACCTGCTCAGCTCACATTAACCACCTTCCCTTGGACTGCCACGCACTACAAGTGACTTGCTGCAACTCTGCACATCTCCACTCTGCTTGGAGTATTGGCAGCAGGTTCCCTTCCTGCAGACAATCTGACCCTTGACCTTGTTCAGGTTGACGAACCCTCTGCCTCGGCACAACAATCTGCTGATTTTGTCCAGGTCTGACTCTTCATTCCAGCCCCGCCTTTATTTACCTTTAGTAAGTCGGCCACAATTTGGTCATCAGTTAAATGATAGTTTGTTAATTTTTTTAAATCCTTAATAATGTGTAAATGACATACCCTTCTTTAAAATTCAGAATAATATTAGATTTAGCAAATTTAATAATCCTCAGAAGTACGTGCTGTATCGACTGAACATGACTTACGTGTCTTGTTAGTTGATAAGCCATCCTCTGTCAGTTCAAGACCTTTCTTTTCCTTTTCCCTTCACTTCATACTTGCACCTAGCTTAATATGCAAACTGTAGTTTCCTCCTGTGCTTTGTTTATTCCAGGACTTCATCTAGATATTTATTTTGCTTGAATTTCTTCAGTTTAAAAATACATATAGGGGGTCATTTTCAACTTCAGAAGGGATGGAAGAAAAATCGATTGGGGCATATAACGGGCAGCCAATGAATAACCGTCATTTTCCCGCCCCCCCCCCTCCCCCACCACCCCAGCTAGTTGAAAATGACCCTCATAAGCTTTATTTTGTTTATCAATGGCAAACCAATATCCAATGCCTTGTGGCCCCTTCATAATAATTTACAGATATCAGATCAGTCCAATGTGTGGCACTGTCAAGTTCAAGTTATGTTGATAAGTTGCAATGAGCATGGGCGAGAGTGAAACCTGAAAAGAAACAATGCCTAGAGATAAGTTGGCACTGAAAAGGACCGAGAGTTGATGAAAAAGAGAAGGGTTTTGTAATAGAGCTCCCCCTAGTGGATTACTGCTCCACCTAGTGGACAGAAGGTTAGAGTGAATAACCATTACTATAAATGGTTAAAGTGGTTACCAGGCAGAATAGTGATGATATGTGGCCCTTGCACATATTTGGTCAAGATGTTTGATCATGGAAAAGTTAGGTTTGTTCACATTGATTGTATCTTACCTACAGATGTGGAAGGAGTTGAAAGTTGGAATGATTTGATTATTTCTGATGAGTCAGATAGTCTTGTTACAAGTAGAGTACCAGTAGCAAATCCTACATCAGATGTACTGAAAACAAGTCCAAGAGAAAGTCAGAATTTAAGTCTGAGTCCGAGTCAGGCAGATAAACAATCGGAAGTTGTAGAGAGTCCAAATGTAGATCAAGATCAGCCCTTGCGGACAAATTCTCCTCCAGCTCAGCCTAGAACAAGTCTAAGTTCGACACCAGTTTGAAAATTCTGTTGAAGAGAGAACGGGGCCGAAATTCAGCAACAAGAATGCTGGCGCACCTATGATATTTTCTTTGTACTTACCGCACGGATTCTTGATGCGGTTGGAAGAGCCATTTTCAGGGCTTTGACATTTTTTTCAAAGTCGCAGAGGAAATGTATCATAATGGGAGCAGGCCATAAACTCAAAGCCAGGCTGAGTGGCTGAACATGGGTCGGACCGGGACTCTACCGCTGTCAATCATGCGTCATCATGCTCTCTCCCTTCCATTAAAGGTGAGAAATTCTGTCATTTTTTTATCTTTGGCCACTGGGCCACCAGGGAGGGTTTTGGCCAGGCCAGTGGCCTGGCACCCAAGAAGGGGTGCCAGGCTGCCCATTGGTGGCCCAGCTGAACCCAGGGGCACTGTCTTCCCGGCCGATCGGGAAGTCGGCTGGCAAAAATTAATAGACGGCGGCTGCGACAATGGGCCCTCCCCTTTAAGGGCCACTGCGCTGCTGTACCAAACTCAGTGCAGAGAAGGTGCACTGGCAGAAAAACCTGTTGGAGCACCGCACAGTGGAGATCGACAAGTTCAGCTGAATTTATGCTGTTAAGTTTTATTCTTTATTAAACGCGGCGGTGCACTAACTGATGACTCGCTTGCGGTGGTCATCAGCATCAGGCGATATGGGGTCCAGGCCGAGAAAACCCCGATCTGAATTTGGATTGGGTCGGCCAGTTGACTCCAAAGCAGCGGCCATTCAATTTTGAAGAATGGCTGCTGCAAATGGGCAGTAACGGATCTCTCTGAGACTCTGAATTTTGGCCCCGAGGTTTCCTCTTCAAAACAGAAAACTAGTGGTTAAGTTTGATTTGTAAATATGGCAAAGTAAGTCTATATCTTTTGTTGTGTATACCATGCAAGTTATGTATGATGATTATTTTGTTAAGATTAGTTCTTCATTAAGGAGGGAGAAGTGAAATAGAGCTCCCCCGAGTGGACTGCTACTCCGCCTGGTGGACTGCTGATGTATTGCAATGACTGATGTAAATAATAAAGGATCATTTGACAAATGATGCCAAGTTTCTGTATTGGACCCATCTTGTTTGTGTGTGCTGTGTTAGTGATATCATAAGACGATATCACAGGTTTAACACTTCATTTTGTCATGGTCACTGTGAAGTAGGCTGAGGGAGTTGCTCTGGATGGGTTACCAAAAGTGGCTGGCAGTTTGCGGAATGGTAGCTGCCATGTGCAACTGATTCTTACACACTGTGCAAGACATTCCCTTATCTCTTGAGATTGCTACTCCATTGCAATTGAGTAGTGTCAGCTGTGGCTCAGTCGGTAGCACCCTCACCTGAGTCAGAGGTTTTGGGTTCAATTCCTACTCCTGAGACCTGAGTACAAAAAATCGAGTCTGACACTCCAGTGCCTCAGCACTGAGTACTGTCGGAGGTGCCATCTTTCGGATGAGATGTTAAACCGAGGTCCCGTCTGTCTTGTAAAAGATCCCATGGCACTATTTCGAAGAAGAGCAGGGGAGTTACCCCGGTGTCCTGGCCAATACTTATCCCTCAATCAACATAACAAAAACAGATTATCTGGTCATTATCACATTGCTATTTGTGGGAGCTTTCTGTGACCAAATTGGCTGCTTTTTATCCGACAACACTTCAAAAAGTAGTTCATTGGCTGTAAAGCGCTTTGGGACGTCCGGTGGTCGTGAAAGTTGCTATATAAATCGAAGTCTGACTTTCTTTGATTACAAGATGGATAAAGCTGATAATTTTTGCTGCCTACTTTCAAGAGGCATGGCGATGATTGTTATTCATGTGGCACATCAAAGAAGGTCCTAAGGCAAGTGGAGAGAGGAAGGGAAAGAGGAATATACAGCATTAGAAAATACATTTTCAACACAGAGATATAAAGAAAATCAAAACCAAGAAAGAAAAATGAAAGCAGCAGAGAGCAAGAGTGAAAAGGAAAGACAGTAAAATACAAAGACAAAGGGCCCGAATTTGATGAAGGCCTCTGCCGGCCCAAGTGCCACCCAAAGTGTCATGTATTCAACTGTCATTGTAACCCATGTATAAGCTGACCTAAATTGTATACCTTGAGAACACTGACCACAGAGAGCAAACTTGTGGGAGGCACTCCTAATCTGGACTTTCCGGTATAAAAGGGGAAGCTCCACCCACCATCTGCCTCTTGAGGTCTTGGTAATAAAGGTAACTGGTCACAGAGTGATCTTTTCTCATCATGGGCCTCGTGTGCATTTATACTGTATAGTAAGGACATATTATTGGCGACGAGGATGGAATTTAAACCACGCGAGCATGGCCACAAGCAGCACAGAAGAGAGGTACTGTGTTGGTGATGATTGGGACGACTTTATTGAGATACTACAGCAAAGTTTTGTCACTGAGGAACGGTTGGGACAGGATTCTGCCGACAAACGCAGGGCTCATCTCCTGATGGTTTGTGGATCCAGAACATACTCCCTGATGAAGGACCTTCTAGTGCCAAAGAAGCCGACAGACAAGACGTTCGAAGAACTCAGTAAGTTGATCGGGGAACACCTTAAACCGGCGAGCAGCATGCACATAGCGAGACACCGGTTTTACACGCACCAGCGGCGAGAAGGGCAAAGCGTTCCAGACTTCGTGGCAGATCTCAGGCGACTGGCAAGCCTATGTAAGTTCACAGATGCATGCAGAGCGGAGATGCTGCGAGACTTTTTTATTGAGGGCATCGGGCACGCTGGGGTTTTCAGGAAACTGATTGAGACCAAAGACTTGACCTTGGAAGCGGCGGCTATGATAGCCCAGACAATTATCTTGGGGAGGAAGAGACCAGAATGATTTATGGCAAAAATCTTGGCTCAAATGCGGCAAACGACCAGGGAGTCAACATTGTTAACGCGGCACACAGTTCTCTAGGCAGACAAGGGCAATTGGATATGCCCCAGCATGCAGTCGAACCCAAAGGGGGAATTCAACAGAGACAATGGCTAGCTGAACGGCGATTCATGCCATTGTAATGGACAATGCGGCCAGTAATGGGGCCATCAACACCTGGTAATGGTGCGCTTAAGGACAGTTACAGAGACAGTCAGAGATGATCGACTGGTAATGGACCTTTTGTTTCCAACAACGGGGCCTCCAGCTCATGCTGGAGGTGTGGAGGCAAACACCCAGCCAGAGCTTGCAGGTATCAGCAACATACCTGCAGAAACTGCAACATCAGCGGTAACTTGGCGCGTATGTGCAGGAAGCCTGCAGCCAGGTTGATGTACGAGGAGGACGGGCCCGATGTAAGCCCTACGAGGCCAAATGAATACTAGGGGAAATCGCTGGAAGCTGAAGTTCAGCGAGTTCGCGTGGAGCACATATACAGTTCATATACCAGGACGCCACCGATAATGATGAAAGTGCTCCTCAATGGCATCCCAGTATTAATGGAGCTAGACACAGTGGCCAGCTAGTCCCTGATGAGTATAAAACAGTTCGAAAGATTGTGGGTGTCCAAGGCCAGGAGGCCAAAATTATTGCCGATTGACGCACAGCTACGGACATATACAAAGGAGATCATTCCGGTGCTAGGCAGCGCCACGGTAGTCATGGCCCACAAAGATTTGGAGAACAGGTTGCCACTCTGGATTGTCCCGGGGGACGGTCCCGCACTACTGGGGAGGAGTTGGCTTGCTGTCATGAACTGGAAATGGGGCGATGTCAATGCAATTTCCTCTGTGGAGCGAGTATCATGCTCACAGGTCCTGGACAAATTTGACTCATTATTTCAATCCGGCATCGGCACTTTCATGGGGACCAAGGTAGTGATTCACATAAACCCAGACGCCAGGCCAGTACACCACAAGGCAAGAGTGGTGCCGAACATGATGCGGAAAAAGATAGAATGCTGAGGGAAGGCATCATCTCACCAGTCGAATTCAGCGACTGGGCGAGCCCAATTGTGTCGGTGCTCAAGGCGGATGGGTCGTTCAGGATATGTGGCGATTACAAGGCCATCATCAATCGGGTGTCACTCCAAGACCAGTACCTGCTACCGAGAGCGGAGGACCTCTTTGCGACGCTATTCGGTGGCAAACATTTTTCAAAATTGGACCTGACCTCAGCTTACTTGACCCAGGAGCTGGCGAGTGAGTCGAAGAAGCTGACCACCATCATGACACACAAAGGGCTGTTTGAGTATAACAAATGTCCGTTCGGGATTCGTTCGGCCGTCGCGATCTTTAAGCGAAATATGGAAAGCCTCCTCAAGTCGATTCCAAGGACGGTGGTTTTTCAAGACGACATCCTCATTATGGGTCGCGATACTGAAGAACACCTCCACAACCTGGAGGAGGTGCTACGCAGACTGGACCGGGTAGGGCTGCGACTGAAAAAGGCGAAGTGCATCTTCTTAGCTCCAGAGGTAGAATTCCTGTGGAGGAGGGTAGCAGCATACGGGATCAGACCTACTGCGTCCAAAACGGAAGCAATCCAGAGAGCACCCAGACCCCGTAACACGACGGAGCTGCATTCGTTCCTGGGGCTCCTGAGCTATTTTGGCAACTTTCTTCTCAAATTGAGCACGCTGTTCGAGCTGCTACACATGCTCCTATGCAAAGGTCATGATTGGGTCTGGGGGGACAGCCAGGAAAGGGCTTTTGATAGAGCACGCAATTTGTTATGCTCCAACAATCTGTTAACGCTAAATAACCCATGTAAGAAACTAGTTTTAACATGTGATGCGTCGTCCTATGGGGTCGGGTGTGTGTTGCAGCATGTGAATGCCAATGGTCAGTTACAGCCGGTAGCTTATGCCTCCAGAAGTCTGTCCCAGGCAGAAAGGGGCTCCAGGATGGTGAAAAATTAAGTACCTGTTTGCAAGGAAGTGCATGACCTCACACTTTCCAACATTATACTCCATCTGCCAAATTTTTGCCCACTCACTTAGCCTGTCTTTGTCCTTTGGCAGATTTTGTGTGTCCTCCTCACACACATTGCTTTTCCTTCCATCTTTGTATTGTCGGCAAACTTGGCTACGTTACACTCAGTCCCTTCCTCCAAGTCGTTAATATAGATTGTAAATAGCTGGAGTCCCAGCACTGATCCCTGTGGCACCGCACTGGTTACAGATTGCCAACCCGAGAATTAACCATTTATGCCTACTCTCTGTTTTCTGTTCGTTAGCCAATCCTCTATCCATGCTAATATATTACCCCCAACTCCGTGAACCTTTACCTTGTGCAGTAAACTTTTATGTGGCACCTTGTCAAATGCTTTCTGGAAGTCCAAATACACCATATCCACTGGTTCCCCTTTATCCGCCCTGTTTGTTACATCCTCAAAGAATTCTAAAAAATTTGTTAAACGTGACTTCCCCTTCATAAATCCATGCTGACTCTGCCTGACCGAATTATGCTTTTTCAAATGTCCTGCTACTGCTTTTTTAATAATGGACCCCAACATCTTTCCAACCACAGATGTTAGGCTAACTGGTCTATAGTTTCCTGTTTTTTGTCTGCCTCCTTTTTTAAATAGGGGCTAAAGTAAATGTTGGTCCCTTAGAGGACAAGACTGGGGAATTAGTAATGGGGAACATGGAGATGGCAGAACCTCTGAATAAAAATTTTGTATCAGTCTTTACAGTAGAGGACATAACAATATTCCAACAGTGGATAGCCAAGGGACTAAGGAGGTGCTCAGTACAATAATGGGACTAAAGGCAGATAATCCCCTAGACCTGATGGCTTGCATCCTAGGGTCTTAAGAGAAGTAGCAGCAGGGATTGTGGATGCATTGGTTGTAATTTACCAAAATTCCCTGGATTCTGGGGAGGTCCCTGCAGATTGGAAAACTGCAAATGTGACGCCCCTATTTAAAAAAGGAGGCAGACAAAAAGCAGGAAACTATAGACCAGTTAGCCTAACATCTGTGTTTTGGAAAATGTTAGAGTCCATTATTAAAGAAGCAATAGCAGGACATTTGGAAAAACAAAATTCGGTCAGGCAGAGTCAGCATGGATTTATGAAGGGGAAGTCATGTTTGACAAATTTGCTGGAGTTCTTCGAGGATGTAACGAACAGGGTGGAAAAAGAGGAACCAGTGGATGTGGTGTATTTGGACTTCCAGAAGCATTTGATAAGGTGCCACATAAAAGGTTACTGCGCAAGATAAAAGTTCACGGGGTTGGGGGTAATATATTAGCATGGGTAGAGGATTGGCTAACTAACAGAGAACAGGGAGTCGGGATAAATGGTTCATTCTCTGGTTGGCAACCAATAACTAGTGAGGTGCCGCAATCAATATTAATGACCTGGAAGAAAGGACTGAGTGTAACATAGCCAAGTTTGCTGACGATACAAAGATGGGAGGAAAAGCAATGTGTGAGGAGTACACAAAAAGTCTGCAAAAGAACATAGATAGGCTAAGTGAGTGGGCAAACATTTGGTAGATGGAGTATAATGTTCGAAATTGTGAGGTCATGCACTTTGGCAGAAAAAAATCAAAGAGCAAGTTATTATTTAAATGGAGAAAGATTGCAAAGTGCCACAGTACAGCGGGACCTGGGGGTACTTGTGCATGAAATGCAAAAGGATAGTATGCAGGTACAGCAAGTGATCAGGGAGGCAAATGGTATCTTGGCCTTTATTGCAAAGGGGATGGAGTATAAATGCAGGGAAGTTGCGACAGCTATATAAGGTATTGGTGAGGCCACACCTGGAATTCTGCGTGCAGTTTTGGTTTCCATATTTACGAAAGGATATACTTGCTTTGGAGGCAGTTCAGAGAAGGTTCACTAGGTTGATTCTGGGGACGAGGAGGTTGACTTATGAGGAAAGGTTGAGTAGGTTGGGCCTCTACTCATTGGAATTCAGAAGAATGAGAGGTGATCTTATCAAAACGTATAAGATTATGAGGGGGCTTGACAAGGTGGATGCAGAGAGGATGTTTCCCCTGATGGGGGAGACTAGAACTAGAGGGCATAATCTTAGAATAAGGGGCCGCCCATTTAATACAGAGAGTCATTTTCCAACATTTCATAGACTCTGGATCCGTTCCTATCGAGTGGAGGGTAGCCAATGTAACCCCACTTTTTAAAAAAGGAGGGAGAGAGAAAACAGGGAATTATAGACCGGTCAGCCTGACATCAGTAGTGGGTAAAATGATGGAATCAATTATTAAGGATGTCATATCAGCGCATTTGGAAAGAGGTAATATGATAGGTCCAAGTCAGCATGGATTTGTGAAAGGGAAATCATGCTTGACAAATCTTCTGGAATTTTTTGAGGATGTTTCCAGTAGAGTGGACAAGGGAGAACCAGTTGATGTGGTATATTTCAGAAGACTTTCGACAAGGTCCCACACAAGAGATTAATGTGCAAAATTAAAGCACATGGGATTGGGGGAAGTGTGCTGACATGGATTGAGAACTGGTTGTCAGACAGGAAGCAAAGAGTAGGAGTAAATGGGGACTTTTCAGAATGGCAGGCAGTGACTAGTGGGGTACCGCAAGGTTTTGTGCTGGGGCCCCAGCTGTTTACATTGTACATTAATGATTTGGACGAGGGGATTAAATGTAGTATCTCCAAATTTGCGGACGACACTAAGTTGGGTGGCACTGTGAGCTGCGAGGAGGATGCTATGAGGCTGCAAAGTGACTTGGATAGGTTAGGTGAGTGGGCAAATGCATGGCAGATGAAGTATAATGTGGATAAATGTGAGGTTATCCACTTTGGTGGTAAAAACAAAGAGACAGACTATTATCTGAATGATGACAGATTATGAAAAGGGGAGGTGCAACGAGACCTGGGTGTCATGGTACATCAGTGATTGAAGGTTGGCATGCAGGTACAGCAGGCGGTTAAGAAAGCAAATGGCATGTTGGCCTTCATAGCGAGGGGATTTGAGTACAGGGGCAGGGAGGTGTTGCTACAGTTGTACAGAGCCTTGGTGAGGCCACACCTGGAGTATTGTGTACAGTTTTGGTCTCCTAACTTGAGGAAGGACATTCTTGCTATTGAAGGAGTGCAGCAAAGGTTCACCAGACTCATTCCCGGGATGGCGGGACTGACATATCAAGAAAGACTGGATCAACTGGGCTTGTATTCACTGGAGTTCAGAAGAATGAGAGGGGATCTCATAGAAACGTTTAAAATTCTGACGGGTTTAGACAGGTTAGATGCAGGAAGAATGTTCCCAATGTTGGGGAAGTCCAGAACCAGGGGTCACAGTCTACGGATAAGGGGTAAGCCATTTAGGACCGAGATGAGGAGAAACTTCTTCACCCAGAGAGTGGTGAACCTGTGGAATTCTGTACCACAGAAAGTTGTTGAGGCCAATTCACTAAATATATTCAAAAAGGAGTTAGATGTAGTCCTTACTACTAGGGGGATCAAGGGGTATGGCGAGAAAGCAGGAATGGGGTACTGAAGTTGCATGTTCAGCCATGAACTCATTGAATGGTGGTGCAGGCTCGAAGAGCCGAATGGCCTACTCCTGCACCTATTTTCTATGTTTCTATGTATAAGGAGAAATTTCTTCTCTCAGAGGATTGTAAATCTGTGGAATTCGCTGCCTCAGAGAGCCGTGGAAGCTGGGACATTGAATAAATTTAAGACAGACATAGACAGTTTCTTAAACGATAAGGGGATAAGGGGTTATGGGGAGCGGGTGGGGAAGTGGAGCTGAGTCCATGATCGGATCAGCCATGATCTTATTGAATGGCTGAGCAGGCTCGAGTATGGTCTACTCCTGTTCCTATTTCTTATGTTCTTATGTTCTTATTTGCAGTTTTCCAATCTGCTGGGACCTCCCCATAATCCAGGGAATTTTGGTAAATTACAACCAATGCATCCACTATCCCTGCCACTACTTTTCTAAAGATCCGAGGATGCAAGCCATCAGGTCCAGGGGATTTGTCCGCTTTTAGTCCTTATGTATTTCGATGTCCAGTGAGAACAGGATCAAACCTGTTTTGGTGCCCTATATTCGAGTCATTATCATCATAGGCAGTCCCTTGAAATCGAGGAAGACTTGCTTCCACTCTAAAAATGAGTTCTTAGGTGACTGAACAGTCCAATATGAGAATTACAGTCTCTGTCACAAATGGGACAGACAGTCGTTGAAGGAAAGGGTGGGTGGGACTGGTTTGCCGCACGCTCCTTCCGCTGCTTGCGCCTGATTTCTCTATGCTCTCGGCGATGAGACTCGAGGTGCTCAACGCCCTC
Organism: Pristiophorus japonicus; assembly: GCF_044704955.1. NCBI lineage: Eukaryota > Metazoa > Chordata > Chondrichthyes > Pristiophoridae > Pristiophorus > Pristiophorus japonicus. The sequence goes on along the minus strand of NC_091978.1, from coordinate 349,325,875 downwards.
TCAGATGCACTTCCTCCACTTAGGGAGGTCTTTGGCCAGGGACTCCCAGGTGTCGGTAGGGATGTTGCATTTTATAAAGGAGGCTTTGAGGGTGTCCTTAAAACGCTTCCTCTGCCCACCTTGGACACGCTTGCCGTATAGGAGTTCCAAGTAGAGCGCTTGCTTTGGGAGTCTTGTGTCAGGCATGCGAACAATGTGGCCTGCCCAGGGGAGTTGGTCGAGTGTGGTCAGTGCTTCGATGCTGGGGATGTTGGCCTGGTCGAGGACGCCAATGTTTGTGCGTCTGTCCTCCCAGGGGATTTGCAGGATCTTGCGGAGACATTGTTGGTGGTATTTCTTCAGCGATTTGAGGGCTGTAGTGATACCCCTGTATGTTCGAGTAACCTACTGACACTCCCTGCCATGCCTTACACATGAACAGTGCTTACTGAGGCACGGTATCGAGGACACTGTGGAACCCTATGCTGTCAAAGTGTCAGGACAGCAGGGAAAAATTATAATGCATACAATGCAGTGGGAAATTATGTATTACAAAGGCAACCAGACTAAGCTCTAGGAACTGCACATTCTTCTCCAAATCCCTTATGACCTGGAGCAATCAATGTCTTCAGAGAAAATTGGCTGAGAAAATAGAAAGTGAAGAAGGAAAAAAAAAAAAAATTAAATTAGAATTAAAAGTTATGTTAAAACAAATCTGGTCTCCATATCATCAAATGAAATACAGGTAAAGCCTGTCTGATCATGATCTATACCTGTTTGTGTCTTAAGTTGGGACATTAAAAAAATAAATTGTAATCAAGATACTACACATTAACTCAAAATACTGCATGTGTGAAGGCAATGGAATATTCGGAGACACTGATGTTATGTCATTAACTTTAATATTAACACTGCTCCGTTGTAATATTGGAAACTTGTTAAAAGCTTTTTTTCTTCTCGTTAGTTTTCTTCCCTCTCCTCTCCTGAAGGCATTGATTTGTTGCTGGGGTATGGTTCCATGTCTACAGTTGGCCCTTTGGTAGCTTGCTAAACTTTATCTTTGGCAGTGATTATTGACAGGCCAGTTTACCATGGGGGGGTATCACAGTTGAGCCTGATTGAGCAGTGCTGAGTTCATTTGTGGCAACCCTACTGATGCTGTGGTTGAGATCACCATAGGCCAGACACTAAACCTGCTACCTTCCTCTAGTATAAATGGCTAGTTACTCACTCAACATGCTTTGGAGTTGATCTCTGTAATGGTCATTATTTTGCTAATGGTCGCCCATTCTAGCTTGGTTGTGATGAGACATCCCGCTTTTGGGTCAACTCTGCAAAACCCTATCCCCCACCATTCACCCTATTACTTTCCATCCTAACTACAACACTGCTACAGTTCAACCAGCAAGATGTGGAGACCACAGATTTCTTTTAACATAATTTTTTATTTCTAATTTTCTGCCCTCCTGAAGGTGGTGAATTACGCTCGGGTTTGGTTCCATGGATATTGAGGCAGTTACAGGCTCATATTAAGGACACAGGAAATTAAGCAATTGAGCACAAATTATGGATTAAACCTTGGACTTTCCTGGTCTGTATGACTCAGTACCACACCGAGCAGTAATGCCAGTGATCTATCTGAACTGAAAAACAAATACTATCCAAGAGGCATTGCTAGAAATAACCTACCAAAGCTATTGAATTATAACATTTTATTAATGCCCGATTTTTATTATATGAACACTGGAAAGCTTCCATGGCTCGGCTTCCTCATATCCTTTGAAGGCTAAGTGGATGCATTTTAATTTTTAACATGTCTTTCAAGAGCAATGTGCAGCTTCCAACCAACAACATTAGTCATTTGTACACAATCAAAAACAACAAGTTAACATTAAGTAACCTTTTCACTTGCCCAAACTTGCAATTAAATCTGGATACTCCTGTAAGCTTTCAAACTGCACACATGTTTCCCATCATATAGAACTGCCAAAAATGGTTTTCTGTAAATTTGTACTGTGGAACATTATAAAGTATAATTACAGAAACGTAGTGAATCATAAAACAATTCTTAATTCAAAATATTCTCTAAATATACTGCAGACATGCAAACCTCCAGCAGTTTGGCTAAATGACATCTGAGACCAATTTGGGAAAGTTTTGTGTTTCCTTGAGTGACAGTTCAGAGGTCTGAGCAGAGTGGTCTTGCTGACTATCTACCGCACTGTTCCTGGCTGCTCTGCAGAGCCTGCACATGTTCAGATAAACTTCCCAGTGTCCGCATGGAATAATCTGATTTTATATTGTTTTGTATGGTAGTGGAATTAGGTCAATACTTGAGGCCAGTCTCCATACTGGTACAACTCATGGCTGTGGGGCAAAGACTGGCTCCCGAATGATTCTGTGAGAACTTGACGATTTTGTTTAGTTCTTTCCCCCTCCTGGCTGCAAGTTTCAGGATGACCTGTCATGACCAGTTTGAAACCATTATATTCGCGGAACTGGTTTGAACTGAAATTGAGAACAAGGCCGTTAAAATCTTTATTCTTCTAAAGGATTTGCGACGGGTTGGGAAAAGTTAGAGATATAATAGGATTTAAGGAAGTGCAGGGGCAGGGAAAGGAGGAGGGGAGGAATGAACAAAAGGGAAGGTCTGTGATAGGCTGGAAGGGAGGAGAGATTATATGACAAAAGGGATGATTGTACAAGGCAAAAGGTGATAGTAATGGGACAAGTAAAGAAACAAAAGAGGGGTCTAGAAGAGATATAAATGGGAATATCAAACTCATCAGCAACAGCTGCCATGTGGAAAAATGATCTGAAATTGTTGAACTCAATGTTGAGTCTAGAAAGCTGTAAAGTGCCTAATCAAAAGATGAGGTGCTGTTCCTCAGGCTTACGTTGAGCTTCATTGGAAGAGTGTAGGAGGCCGAGGACCAAGAGGTCAAAGTGGGAGTGGAGCGGAGAATTAAAGCGATAGGTGACTGGAAGCTCGGGGTTATGCATGTGGACTGAACGGAGGTGTTCTGCAAAGAGGTCAGCCAATCTGTGTTTCATCTCCCTAATGTAGAAACGCAGATTCTTTAATGTAGTAAAACGTCCCAAGGTGCTTCACAGAAGCGTTGTCAAACAAACCGAGTCACATAAGAAGATATTAGGATAGCTGACCAAAAGCTTGTTCAAAGAGGTAGGTTTTAAGAAGTGTCTTAAATAAGAGAGATAGAGAGTCAGAGAGGTTCAGGGAGGGAATTCCAAAGCTTAGGGTCCAGGCATCTGGAGGCACTGGCGCCAATGATGAAGTGATGACAAGAGGGATGCGCAAGAGGCCAGAATTGGTGGAGCACAGAGATCTCGGAGAGTTATAGGGCTGAACGAGGTTATACAGATATGGAGGGGTGAGGCCATGAAGGGCTTTAAAAACAAGACTGAGAATTTTTAAAATCGAGGCGTTGCCAGATCGGGAGTCAATGTTGGTTAGAGAGCACAGGGGTGATGGGTAAACAGGACTTGGTGTGAGTTATGGTACAGGCAGCAGAATTCTGGATGAGTTCAAATTTAAAGAGGGTAAAAGGTGGGAGGCCGGCCAGGAAAGCATTGGAATAGTCAAGCCTTGGCCCTGGAATTCTGCATGGGTTCTACCAGCCCACTCACAGTAACCCTGATGAAATCTCCAGGAGGATGACGGAAATGACTGCCTTTAGCTGTTTATGTAATTTCCGTGGGAGCTCTGCCTGTCTCCCGCTACAGTTTTTTTTTCTTTCGTTGCCAATCTTTCCAATTCTTTGTCAAATCACAAACGCCAGAGGTCACCTTGCACACATCAAGGATCACTCTGCGCCAATGCTCTTAGCCAAAAGGCCAAGAGCCACTGCACCGTTCCTGGAAGTACTGCAATACCAGGTTCGTGCCATGGAGGTGGATGGGTCAGGCCCCCCACACACCTCTGTGGAGGTGGATGGGTCAAGCCACCCCACCCACCTCCTATTTCCAAAAAGCATAAGAGAATCACCTTCCTGATCCAGGGAGAACCACGTTGGGGTCATGGTTACTCCCCTGTCAGGTCAGTTACGCATGATCTTAGCCAAAAGGCCGAGAAGCGACACGCTACAGTTCTGTCGGGGACCGGTGGAATACCCATGGATTTTCAGGGCTCTTGTGTATAACATACACTTCCTGTAATCACCCTACCACTGTTCAACTGTTGCGGTTACACTTTTTCAATAATACCTTATTGATTGTCTCAGAGGTAAATAGCTACAAATCGGAACTGGAGAATTACAGAACATACAAATCCAGAGCCAGGAAAACAGCTTTAAAAACTGCCATTAAGAAACTACTCCGGTCAGGACCAGTCAGCAGCACTTACCAATAACAAAGATTACTCAAAAAAAGTGAACCAACGAATCACTCAAAATGAGTTTTGAAACAAAAAGTTCATCCAACAGTTCATCGCAGTGACTGAAATTTCTAATAACGTTCTAAACAAATTAAAAACATTAAAAAATTACATATTTCACAATAATGTAATTATATTTGGCCATTGAAATCTTTTTTGTATTTTACAATACCTTCATTGAGGTTTTTGCTTGAAGGCCTCAACCTCTCACAAAAGCCTGAGCTTGAACTGGACAGGGCAGATATCCCTTTTAAATGGATGGGAAATCAGTTTGCCTCTATTACATGCATTCGGTCCTCCCCAATTGATTTTCCTCTATACTTTATTGTGTCCCATGCAATCTTTTATGTTGAAGTACAATAAAAGGAGAATCTGCTCTAATATTTTTGTCCAGAGCTGTGACTCAGTTAACTGAAGGAAGATTTTGCCGTCTAAGGAAGTATTATGTGCACAATTTGCCAAGAAGCATTTAAATAGCATTTAAATAGTTTCAACTACTCGAAACCTTTTCCTCAGCTTCCAGCAGTGTCTGCTTGGTTGTTTACCGAAATTGTTTAAAGAAAAGGTAAAGGACAACAATCAAAAACATTACTCAGGTAAAGTATATAGTGAACGTGTTTTTTAATGGTGAGGATGCGATGGTTGACCTTTGACACGGTCAAACATAGCATCCTCCTCCGGCACCTCTGCTGCATTGACCAGCTGAGTGAGACTGCCCACATTTGATTGCACTCTTATCTATCCAATCATAGCCAGAGAATGCCCTGCAATGGTTTCTCTTCGCATCCCAAAACCTTTACCTCTGCAGTCCCCAGTCCTGGATGAGCTGTAATTTCCACCAATTAAGCACCACTGATTCCATCCCTTTCCCAGGCTACTATCTAAAGATGAACCAAACTGTTCACAACCTCAGCTTCCTATTTGACTCTGAGCTGAGCTTCCGATCACATATCCTCTCCATCACAAAGACGGCCTCCTTCCATCTCTGTAACTCCTCCCATCTCCGCCCCGCCTCAGCCAATCTGCTGCTGAAAGAGACCCGTCTATTCTAATGCTCGACTGGCCGGCCTCCCATCTTCCACCCTCCATTAACTTGAGCTTATTCAAAACTCTGCTGCTTGTAACCTTACCTGTAATAAATCTCGTTCACCCATCACCGTGTGCTCGCTAACACAGATTGGCTGTCGAACCACCAATGCCTCAAATTTAAACTTTTCACCATCCTCACTCCCCCCCCCTCCCCATGTTCAAATCTGTTCATGGCCTTACCCCTCCCTATTTCTGTAATCTCCACCAGATCTACAGCTTTCTAAGAACTTTGTGTTCCTTCAACTCTGACCTCTCATGCATCCCACACTCCCTTCACCCCAGCCTTGTCAGCCATGCCTTCGGCCATCCAGGCTCTAAGCTCTGGAAATCTCTTTCCTAAACCTCTGCGGTTCTCTCCTCCTTTAAGCACCCTTAAAATCTACATCTTTGACCAAGTTTTTTGTCACCATTCCTAATATTTCCTTCTTTGGCTCTGTGTCAATTTTTGTCTGATTACACTTCTGTGAAGCACAGGATGTTTTACTACATTAAAAGTGCTATATAAATGCAAGTTGTTTTATCTCTTAGTTCAGAAAGCATGTTGAGATGGTAGACAGAGAGAAGCACACACCATGATAAAAAGAGGAGAGGCAGACAGACACAGACAATAGGAATATATTTCTACTTCATCGCCTAGGTAGTAACCTGGTGGAACAGATTTTCTGCCCATTGTAGAACCCATTATTCAATGGAATGAAAATTGGGCAGGTAATTTGCTCCACCAGATTCCCATCCAGGTGGAAAAATTAAAATTACCCCTGTTAACATTTCTCATCCTAATTTGAGTTACTTTTTCTTTTCAAATCAATTGAATTTTGAAAGCTTATTTGGCAAACAAAAAGGTTCTGATTACCAGTTGTGTTTTGCTGATAGTTTGAAAATACCAACATTCGAATTAATGACAACTGTAGAATAGAGACAGAAAGAAATAGACACACACACAGCAACAACAAGGCATAAAAAGAGAGAAATAGAAAGGTAAAGAGAGATATTGGAGAGACAGTGACAGAGAGGCACACATCCAGGAATCAATCAAAATGCACTGAATTCAATATTTGCAGAGATCTCTTAGAAACTTACAAACCAATGCTGCCAGGCACAGATATTCTTCCCTCCTCTTACTGCTAATAGATCCCACAAATCCCACTGAGCCAAACCTCTCATTCCACCACCCATTTCTCCCCGCCCACAGTGTTTCCAAACCCCAGTACCCCATCACTGTGTTATCAAGTTCCAACTCCCCACCCACAGTGATGCCTGCCATATCATTCGGCATGTGAATACATGCTACCCTTGAAACTGCCATTGATTCTCCGACAATCAAAGAGCAATGCATCAGGTTGTTTGGAAACAAAGGTTAGCCAATTTAATCACGGCTGATGACAGCACTCAGCACCTGAGGTCCGAAAGCAGCAACAGGCTCAATGAAGCCTTGTGCCTCCTCCACCAACCAGCATGGTTCTGAACCCCACTTGCATTATCCAGATAGACTGAAGGAGCCTTATAGTACAGCTCAGCAAGAATATCAAGAAATATAGTGGCACGCTACACATTGCAGTTAGGAACAATTGGACTTTTGGACTTTCCATCCACAGAAGATCATGAGAATGAAGTTGGAGGCCATCAGTTCCCTCATTATCATGAAGGTGCCCAGGAAAGAGAGAAATGGCACAGGCCTATCTATTGCCATCAGTACATGAGGTTAAGCAGGAATTTATCAACACCTTTTCCAGTAGAAAGGATGTCCCCATCTCCAGAGGCCATAATGTCATTAAGTAGTCGTTACAATGCCCACAAATAATCAGACTTTTTCCCAGCCTTTCAGCGAACGACCACATACAAATTTTCATTACTAAACAAAAAGAGAACTGTAAACATCTATAAAAAGATTTCACGAACGTATCAACCTGATAAAAGTTTCAACATTTACTGATTATCTTTTATTAAGTGCTATTACTACTTCTTCTCAACATGCATCACTCTTTGTACCTAAAACTCTTCTCACATGAGAACCTAACCTGTTACTCCTATATGCTATTACTTCATTGTGAGGAGGCTGTGATGTTGGTGGCTGCGATTATATTGAGGAGGTCATAGAATCATAGAATCATAGAAATTTACAGCACGGAAGGAAACCATTTCGGCCCGTCATGTCCGCGCCGGCCGACCAAGAGCTATCCCGTCTAATCCCACTTTCCAGCTCTTGGTCCGTAGCCCTGTAGGTTACGGCACTTCAAGTGCACATCCAAGTATTTTTTAAATATGGTGAGGATTTCTGCCTCTACCAGCCTTTCAGGCAGTGAATTCTAGACCCCCACCATCCTCTGGGTGAAGAAATTTCTCCTCAAATCTCCTCTAAACATCCTCCAAATTACTTTAAATGACCTCTGGTTGTTGACCCCTCTGCCAAGAAAAACAGGTCCTTCCTATCCATTCTATCCAGGCCCCTCATAATTTTATACGCCTCAATCAGGCCTCCCCTCAACCTCCTCTGTTCCAAAGAAAACAGATCCAGCATCTCCAATCTTTCCTCTGAGCCAAAATTCTCCAGTCCAGGCAACATTCTTGTAAATCTTCTCTGCATTCTTTCCAGTGCATCATATATTTCCTGTAAGAACTGGACACAGTACTTCAGGCTGTGGCCTAACCAGTGTTTTATACTGTTCAAGCATAACCTACCTGCCCTTGTGTTCTATGCCTCGATTAATAAAGGCAAGTCTTCCATATGCCTTCTTAACCACCTTATCTACCTGGCCTGCTACCTTAAGGGATCTGTGGACCTGAACGCCAAGGTCCCTATTTTCCTCTACACTTTTCAGTGTCATACCATTTAATGTGTATTCCCTTGCCTTGTAGATCTCCCCATATGCATTACCTCACACTTAGCTGGATTGAATTCCATTTGCCACTGTTCTGTGCACCTGGCCAATACATTGATATCTTCCTGCAGTACTCAGCTTTCTTCTTCATTATCAATCACACAGCCAATTTTAGTGTCATCTGCAAACTTCTTAATCATATCTCCAACATTCAAGTTTTGGTCATTGATATATACCACAAAAAGCAAGGGACCCAGTACTGAGCCCTGTGGAACCGCACTGGAAACATCCTTCCAGTCACAAAAACACCCATCAACCATTACCCTTTGCTTCCTGCCTCTGAGCCAAATTTGGATCCAACTTGCCACTTTGCCCTGAATCCCATGGGCTATTACTTTCATGACCAGTCTGCCATGTTGGACCTTATCAAAAGCTTAGCTAAGATCCATATACACTACATCATACGCACTGCCCTCATTGACCCCCCTGTTTACTCAAAAAATTCAATTAAGTTAGTCAAACACGACTTAAGGTCCTCGATGAAGTCGCATTCATCTCGTTCAATGTTTACTGGGGTCCAAGCCAGAAGCTTGCTCCTGAATTGGCATTGGAGGAGGCAGTTTTGATGCTACCACATTATCATTATTATTAGAAATGGTGACATCTGTAACCACTCCTTGCAAACCACTTGTGCTGGGTATGAGCTGAGTTGGACTAATGATCTGAGTGAGAACAGGCTGAGTAATCCCAATTAAGTTGTGAAAGCCCTGAGCTGCAGTGGTTTTGTGGGAGTCTATGGAAGCGATCATGGCCGCCTATCTGGAGGCAATGATCATATTTAGATCTTTCTTTTGATATTTTGTCACCACAGAAATCTCTTGGACTGCTAAATTCACCAGGGTACTCTGCATGCCCAGACAACTCATTTATTGTGCTACAGATGCATGTTTTGGGTTCCTCCAACTTAACAATTATCTGCAACACACAAGAGGAGACTGTCTCCATTCCCTGCACATGAGATCTAAGATCCAGAGTCATAGTTTGTTTAATGACTGGGCCCCTGAGATCTGGGTCCCAGTGCTCCTCAACCAAGGACCCCGCTCGCCCCGCCCCCACCTCCCCCTCACTCCCTGCCAGGGAGAGATGGCTGGTTCTTCATCATCCTCTCCCAATTCCTCCTGCTCGTGGGTGCTCTGTGTTTCACCCTGCGATATACCCTCGGCTTCACTGATAACATGCTCCTGAGTGGGTGTATCTTGGCTGGGGCTTGAATATTAATGGAGTTGAGGAACCAGGTGCAGGAATGGATGCTTTGGAGCTGTCAAGCTGCTTCTTTCTGCACATAGCTAGCACCAGTGAGGGCAACAAAAGGTTGCTTATTTTAGGAGGCTAGACTCACTTGCCATTCCTCCACCAGTTGCATTTTGTTGCCACTGATTATAGGCAACTGTATTTCTTTGAAAAGAACATGAAGAAAGAGAAATGCAAGAGATTAATTTGAACATGAATTTCACCAAGTTGCCTGCAGGACAATCCATTGTGATCATGTGTTCAGGTGTAGGCTATGCAATCAAAAATGACGACCTTTGATCTTAAGAAATTGGAAAATGGACAGTGGGAGAGGGCTATGTGGCTGTGGAGGAGAACTGGTGAGATATCTTATGCATATTGACTGTACCATTCATCATTTCACTTACACTGTGTGGACGTGGATGCTATGAGGGTGAGTGATGTTTACAGCATTATTTCAGGATCTGCATGGGTACTTAATCCTACACTTGCCTTGGCCAACCTAGTGAGGTTATTAAAATGATACTGGTGCTGTAGTGCCTTTCATGGGTAGTGATTGTAGCAATGACTGTCTGTGCCACTTTCCTCTATTCTGCCAAAACCACCCTTTTCAGGAGCTTCCTGACTTGGGTTCAAAATGCACTTGCCCTCATCTCTGCCAACATGACCTCCATGGAATCTTCTGAGAATCTCGGGGTCTTGACCAAAGCAACCACGACCTTATGCTTTTTGGCCTTCTGCCATTCTCCTCTCATTGTACTCGTGCTCTGTTTCTGTCCCCTTAACAGTTAAAAGGATACTGCAACTTGGCTCTTAAAGTTGCAGTATCCTTTTAATTGCTGCAGCTAAGCCATATTTCCCTCCCTCCCAGTGGGGGGGAAACCATTCAGCAGTAGGTTTCCCACACTGCATACTAAATAAGGTCCGTCCCCAGGAAAATGCAGTCAGGTGGAATAACATGGACTGGCAGAAGTCGCATTCCACTCTATTTCTCATGGACCAATGAAAATCCAGGCTTAAAGTTTGTCCATTTACAACCCTGCTTGTTGTCATGGTGTTTAGTCCAACGGGTGACTATAGTCTAAGGAATCAAGTGTAGCTTGCAGAGTGGACTGCAAACTTAAGACTTCACAGCCTGGAAAATAAGGGGGCGAAATTCGTTTGGGGTGCTACATTTTATCTATTTCAACATTTAGCGCCCGGCGAGATAGGCTGTAAAATTGTGGGAAATTGGGCACTTCCACCTCAGAAATTAAAGGAGGCGGTATCTGAGGCACTAATGGCCTCAGTGCGGTGCTGCAGGGATGCTATTACCAGAGCTGCACCTAATTTCAACTGACTTTCATTCAGCGATAATCAGCCTCCTGCTCATTCCAGTTCTTAAAGGGAATGTTGTTTCAGGCAGCACTTGGTCACTTTCATAATTGCTGGAGTTAACTGAGAGCTGGAAGGATGGTTTGCGATGACTGCTCCAATACCTTGCAGAAGTGCAACTCGGTTCAATGACCTGGCATTGGAAACATTGGTGGGGGCACTGGAGAGAAGGAGGGATGCATTGTTCCTTCCATCTGGGAGAAGGCCAACGCTGCAGGTTTTTAGAGCCATGTGGGCAGAGATAGCCGCAGAGGTGTCGGCCATGATCGACAGAAGCCCAACACTGTGCCGGAAGAAATTCAACAACCTCAGTTGGGTGATCAAGGTGAGTACATGTTTGCACAACTCTTACATACCGGCCTCTGTCTGTGCTCACTCTGCAAACCAGCATTTAACCCAACAGGCAACTAGCAACCATCTGTACCTACTCCCAGTCACATCCTCATTTCATACCTAGCCTACATTTACAGCTATTTAACCATGTCAGCCATATCTTCCACATTCATAACTGGACTCTTACTCACACAGGTTCCTTTCTTTTGCAGGCCAAGGTGGCACACAACAGAATGGAGCAGCAGCGGACTGGAGGGGAGGGAAGCTGAACTGCGCAGTGCTGCAGCTTATTGGCCCGCAGTTGGTGGGTACCGTGGTCGGCAGAGACATTGAGCCCGCTGGGGGCAACAATAGCAAATTTAGCCCCTCTAAAAAGGAAAGGAAAGATAGATTATGAAAGTAAACTTGCGCAAAACATAAAAACAGATAGTAAAAGCTTTTACCGATATATAAAACGGAAGAGAGTGACTAAAGTAAATGTTAGTCCCTTAGAAGATGAGAAGGGGGATTTAATAATGGGAAATGTGGAAATGGCTGAGACCTTAAACAATTATTTTGCTTCGGTCTTCACAGTAGAAGGCACAAAAACCATGCCAAAAATTGCTGGTCACGGGAATGTGGGAAGGGAGGACCTTGAGACAATCACTAGTGCTGGACAGGCTAATGGGACTCAAGGTAGACAAGTCCCCTGGTCCTGATGAAATGCATCCCAGAGTATTAAAAGAGATGGCGGAAGTTATAGCAGATGCATTCGTTATAATCTACCAAAATTCTCTGGACTCTGGGGAGGTACCAGCGGATTGGAAAGTAGCTAATGTAATGCCTCTGTTTAAAAAAGGGGGCAGACAAAAGGCAGGTAACTATAGGCCGGTTAGTTTAACATCTGTAGTGGGGAAAATGCTTGAAGCTATCATTAAGGAAGAAATAGTGGGACATCGAGATAGAAATAGTGCAATCAAGCAGATGTAACATGGATTCATGAAGGGGAAATCATGTTTAACTAATTTACTGGAATTCTTTGAGGATATAATGAGCATGGTGGATAGAGGTGTACCGATGGATGTGGTGTATTCAGATTTCCAAAAGGCATTCGATAAGGTGCCACACAAAAGGTTACTGCAGAAGATAAAGGTACGCGGAGTCAGAGGAAATGTATTAGCAAGGATCGAGAATTGGCTGGCTAACAGAAAGCAGAGAGTAGGGATAAGTGGGTCCTTTTCGGGTTGGAAATCGGTGGTTAGTGGTGTGCCACAGGGATCGATGCTGGGACCACAATTGTTTACAATATACATAGATGACCTGGAAGAGGGGACAGAGTGTAGTGTAACAAAATTTGCAGATGACACAAAGATTAGTGGTAAAGCGCTTTGTGTAGAGAACACAGAGAGGCTGCAAAGAGATTTAGATAGGTTAAGCGAATGGGCTAAGGTTAGGCAGATGGAATACAATGTCGGAAAATGTGAGGTCATCCACCTTGGGAAAAAAAAACAGTAAAAGGGAATATTATTTGAATGGGGAGAAATTACAACACGCTGCGGTGCAGAGGGACCTGGGAGTCCTTGTGCATGAATCCCAAAAAGTTAGTTTGCAGGTGCAGCAGGTAATCAGGAAGGCGAATGGAATGTTGGCCTTCATTGCGAGAGGGATGGAGTACAAAAGCAGGGAGGTCCTGCTGCAACTGTACAGGGTATTGGTGAGGCCGCACCTGGAGTACTGTGTGCAGTTTTGGTCACCTTACTTAAGGAAGGATATACTAGCTTTGGAGGGGGTACAGAGACGATTCACTAGGCTGATTCTGGAGATGAGGGGGTTACCTTATGATGATAGATTGAGTAGACTGGGTCTTTACTCGGAGTTCAGAAGGATGAGGGGTGATCTTATAGAAACATTTAAAATAATGAAAGGGATAGACAAGATAGAGGCAGAGAGGTTGTTTCCACTGGTTGGGGAGACTAGAACTAGGGGGCACAGCCTCAAAATACGGGGGAGCCAATTTAAAACCGAGTTGAGAAGGAATTTCTTCTCCCAGAGGGTTGTGAATCTGTGGAATTCTCTGCCCAAGGAAGCAGTTGAGGCTAGCTCATTGAATGTATTCAAATCACAGATAGATAAATTGTTAACCAATAAGGAAATTAAGGGTTATGGGGAGCGGGTGGGTAAGTGGAGCTGAGTCCACGGCCAGATCAGCCATGATCTTTTTGAATGGCGGAGCAGGCTCGAGGGGCTAGATGGCCGACTCCTGTTCCTAATTCTTATGTTCTTATGTTATGTTCTTATGTTCTTCTCATCCCATTTCCCCATTAAACCAGACGGCCTTATCACTTTCCAGCTCTTCATACTGTCTGTATTCCTTGCTGCATTCCTGCCCCCCTGCCCTCACCTTAATGTGACTCTTATGCCATTTATGTTTTCAGATAACCATGCAGTAGATGAACAGCCTGTGCCTGAGCCCCACCAACTGAGTCACAAGGGAGAAGAAGAGGGGTATGAAGATGAAGATCGGGAGGAGGAGGAGCCAAGCACTGCACCACTGCTTCTCTCACCCACAGGCACTAGTTCAAATATTGGCACTACGCGGTCCTTAGAGGCTAGGTTAGCACAGGAGTCTACACTGCATGATACACTGTGGTCTAGAGAGCTGCAGCATGGTTAAGGGAAAAGGGAACCTCGGGAACCATCTCTCCAGAAGGCAAGTTCGCACATGAGTTGTGCTGCACAGGACTCAGATGAGGACCTCGATGGCGAGGTGTTCACACAAAGGCTGATGGCCATGCACTCCGAGATGATAGGTGCAATGGCAAGGGTGCGCGAGAGCCTCTCGGCAATGGTAAGGAACGTGGAGGAGTCCGCCTCCCGCATTGTACACAGCTCTGCGCACACCATGGAGCCCATCATTGCCAATGTGCAGACGATGGTGGACTCCTAGAGAGACTGTGCGGATCCAGACCTCGTGAGGCATGTTATGGGCGATGTGGCAGCTTCCATTGCTGCATAGGTGGAAGCAACGCAGTGTCTTGGTGCTATGATACAGAGAATGGTTGCTCGCATGGAAGCTCAGACTGCTCTCATGCAGTCTCAGCTTGATGCCACACAAGCTCTGACTGCTGCCATCGCTGCTGGGTCGACCACAGTTAACCAGGGATCTCATGGTGTCGCAGCAGCCCAGCAATCTGTCCTGCAGCAGATTAGTGGGGATGCTTAGATGCTGCCCGAGGGAGTGGCAGTGGGCCAGTGGAGCAGGAACCTGCTGTCCTCTCTCAGGATGACAGCATTCCTGATCCCATCACTGCCACTCCGCTATTGCACTTGTCCATGCCTGTCACCCAGGCCAGCCCAGACTGCTGCCGCCCAGCCTGAGGTGGTGCAGTCTGCAGCCGGGCCTTTCAGTCCCAGAGCTGGTCGAGGGCGACCTACAAGGCCATCTGTAGTCTCTGGCCCTGACACAGAGCAGCCTTCCACCAGCCATGCTGCAGCCACAGGGGAGACACTGTGGAGGAGTCTTAAATAGGTCAACAAAAGAGGGAATATAAGAAATGCACAAAGGTGATGAATAAATACACATTTATATATTTTATTATTGTTTGATAAATGTTGATTGGAATGTTTAATGTTTGCTGTTGTCTCTATTTTTCAGTGTTAGGGATTTGGTATGGAAGGGAAAATGGATGTGGTGATGGGGACGTCCGGAGGAACCAAGAAGTGGAATAGAAATCAGTGGAAATGAGCTCTGATGAGATAGTCGCGGACCTCCCTTGCTGGATCGCAATGGAATCGGTGCCTCCTCTGTCACGGCTGTTGCTGCTCCTCCTCATCCTCCTCCTGGTTCTCCTCCTCCTCCTGAGGTAGTGCAACTATGCCTGGTGGCTATGGCTGTGCCCTCATGCTGGCCAGGTTGTGCAGCTTGTAGCAGATGATGACGAATAGGGACACCAGCACTCCAATGGTCTACTCATTGATGTTCCTGGTGGCGGCATGGCTCTCATTGTACGAGGGCTGGGCAGGATTGGTGGGGTTGCGGAGGGGAGTCATGGTCCAGGGGGCTAGCAGATAGCCTTTGTCTCCGAACAGCCAGCCGCGAGCTTCATTTGGGGGCTGGAAAAGAGCTGGCACACCGATCTGGCGTAGAATGAAGGCATTGTGGCTGCTGACAGGATAGCGGGCATTCACGGTGAGTATTCTGCAAGTGTGGTCGCAGACTAACTGAACATTCAATGATTGGTAGCCTTTGTGGTTACAGAAGATCTCTGGATTGTGATGCGGTGCCCTCAAAGTGACCTGGGTGCAGTCAATGGCGCCCTGCACCATGGGGAAGCCCGCTATCCTGGCAAAGCCACATGCAAGCGTGTGCTGCTTCTCTGGTTATGGAGAAGGAGGTGTAGTTCATCCTTCTTCTGTACAGAGCATCAGTGACCTCGCGGATGGAGCAATGGATGGCAAACTGGGAGACGCTGGAGATATCTCCTGTTGCTCCTTGAAAAGATCCATTGGTGTACAAATTGAGCACAATGGTGGCCTTGACTGCCACTGAGAGAGCCGCCCTCACCCTGGTCTGAGGCTCGAGTTCTGGTTACAGCAGATGGCCGAGCTCTGTGGCCACATCCTTGCTGAAACGCAGCCTTCACACACACTGCTTCTCACTGAAATTGATGCAGGAAAACTGCTGCCGGAATACCCTGGGAGAATAAGGCCTCCTGTTGCCAGCCCTGTGGTGCCTTCTTCCTCTGGCAATATGTTGCTGTGGTTCTCCCTGTGCTGTTGCCTTTGGTTCTCCCTGTCCTGCTGCCTGTCTTTGTCTGTGCCTCACCCTGTGCCTCTCTCTGAGTCTCTTCCTGTGGTGCTTCCTCTCTTTGTCTTTGCCTTTCTCTCTCCCTCTATGCCTTTCACTCTGTAATTGGCGCCACCTTTGTCTTCGACTAAGCATTCTCTGACGGTGGAGTCGGAGCAGGAGCTCGAGTGCCAGCACAGGCCCCATGAAGCGACAGAAATGTTTGAACATCAAACCGGCCGTGAGTTATACCGGGAAAAAGTTAGGAGGCAGAAGACCCCTTGAGGTAAAAAGATCACTGCTATTTGTCCAGCAGCCACTCTGCCTATCTGTTGGAAAGCAGAAGAAAGTAATAGCCGACAGAAAATAGTTTCCAAGATGGCGCCTTTAAATAGGGCTGCTCCTTCTGGTTTCTGACCGCAACTCAAGAGCTGAAGCTGTCATTGTCATCGCCAGGTGTTAAGGTAGTTGTGTGGGGATATTTACCTTGCGGGTCGGTAAGGGGGTGATGCGCACGGCGATGACGTCATCATAGCCGCGCACAGCCCAGCAGGATGCTTTCGGCAGGAGCCATGCCCCTGCCAAACCCCCGCTCAATTCTGTGTGAGCCGATTTTTGCAGTGTGCCCGGGCAAAAATCAATTTGCACCCCGTTAGTGCCTCCCAGAGATGCTGGTCCCAAAATTGCTCCCCACACCCGAAACGGGGCGCGTGCACCCCATCTCTATGGTTTTTACTGGCACGTTGGTTGAGGTGGCCTCTGGAGCGAAATTCCGCTCTTTGGTTTTTATTTAAGTCGGATCCCGAAGTCGTTTCTAATGGGGTCGAAAGTTGGGGCGGTGAGTACACTTGAGGGGCAGAAGTTGGGGGAGGTGGGGTGGGGGGGGAAGTGTAGTGACCACCGCGATGACATCATCACGGTGCCGCGTCACCACAGCTCTCCCCTTCACTTAAAGCAGAGAGCCTCCGCGATGTTTTAACTTCGGTCTACTGTGCTACCAGGCAGGGTTTCGGCTGGGCCAGCCACCTGGCACCCAAGAGGGGGTGCCAGGCTGCCCATTGGTGGCCCAGATGAACCCGGGGGCATAATTGCCGGGCAGTCGGCTGACAAAAAAAACCATAGTGGCAGCGGCAGTAGATCCTCCCCTTTAATGGGAGCCGTGCCGCCATTGCAGAAGGCTCCAGCATCACTGCACCGTCGCAAAAAAGCTTGTTTTAGCAACGCCCGGCGGGAGGAAGATTTTGACGGCGGAATTTTGCCATCAGGGGGTACATCAGCGGTGCGCACTGTGATGACACACTTAGCACGGATTGGCAGCAGCGAAGCAGTAGGGGAGAAGCGGGTCACCGCCAGGATAATATAGGAGGGGAATTTAAAAAATGGTGGCCATTATCCGAAAAGTCAGCGGCCATTACACTCCGCAGCATGGCCGCCGCTTTCCGGTGTTAAGAGTCCATAAGGAAAGGGGAAATTTCGGTCCTGCTAACTCTTGTTGATAAAAGGGACAATTAGAGATTGTGGAGTCTAGCTGATTCGAGATCCTCCCTTTTCTGATTTGAGTGAATAGGACAATCTTTTCTTTCTTGGGCTTGTATGTTTATTTATTACAGCTGTTTTCTATGCCAAGCCTGTACAGCAGTCTGCTAACGAGCAAACAGCTTTATTTAACTTGACACAGAAGGCTACTGTTGCATCAGAAAAATGGAATGCCTCTCTCAAACAGTAATGCCAATAATTGCCTTCGGATTTAACACAAAGAAAGTTTTGGACTCTGAACAGTCTGGAATGATTTGGCAGTAATTGCTCTAATGCCTAAACATTCTTACAAAGAAAATGGAAAAAGACAGATATTTCACAAGTTCAATTAGAATAGTGCAAACAGCCAAAACTATTATCTGCAATACTGAATGACCTTTCGTCCAATAATGTTCAGCACCAAGTAACCATTGCATAATTTGTGCCCTATGCTCACCAATATGGCCACTAGATCCTTTTCATAGAGTACTGTACTTCTCTATTTCAAAATTGCTGTCATCAACTGCCTCCTAAAAAAAGACTAGCGATTAACCTATCTGTCCACTCAACTACTGCCCCACCTCGAACCTACCTTTCCTCTCCAAGGTCCTGGAAGATGTTGTTGCCTCACAGCTCCATGCGCACCTTTCCCACAACTTCCGCAATTCCCTGTTCAAATCCCTTCAGTCTGGTTTTCATCCTATTCGCAGCACTAAGGTCACCCGAGTCAAAGTTGCTCATATCTTTAGTGACTGTGACCACACTGTTCTCTTCAGCCTCTCCTTTTCATTTGACATGGTCAACTACACATCTTCCTCCACGCCATGGCATCGCCTCCATCTTGACCTGCTCTGCACGGACTTCGTGGTCCACCTCCATGGGATGATCATTGCATGATTCTACTCCTACCTGTCTGAACCCAGCCAATGCATTTCCAGCAATGACCTCTCCTCATGCTCCATATGGTCACCTCCAATTTCCAAAGGAACCATCCTTGGGCCCTTCCTATTTTTCATCTACATGCTACCCATGGGTGACATCATTCGTAGGCATGGGGTAGCTTCCTTATATATGCTGACATCACCCAGCCCAACCTCTGCACTACTCCCCTCTATCCCACAACTGCCTCTACACTGTCAGACCTTAATTCTGACATTAAGCTGTGGTTAAGCGGAAGTTTCTTCAATTTAACAGCAAGAAGACCAACATCATAAATCAGGCCACAAACTCTACTCCCTTACCTCTTAGTTGTTTGTTCAAGCTAAACCAGAGCATTCATTAATTTGGCATCTTGTTAAGAACTGAGTTGAGCTCCAAACCCCATATTCTATCCATCACCAAGGCTGCTAACTTTCACCTTTGCAATATTGTTTGTCATCACCCTTACCTGACCCCAACCACTGCCAAAACATGTATTTATACCTTTATCACCTTCAGACTCAATTTCTACAATACTTCCCTTGCTGGCCTTTCAACATCCATCCTTCTGAAACTCCACATCCAAAAGTCACATTACAACCTGCACTAAGTCCCACCCACACATCAGTCCCATCATTGCTGACCATCAATGGCTTCCTGTTCCCAGTACACAAAATTTAAAATCATCCTCATTATTTACATAACCTTCTGTAGTGTTGTCCCACTCTACCTCAACAGCTTTGTCCAGCTTTACATCCCCTCCTGTATCTTCTGGACCTCTGACTTTGACGAACCTGATACCTCGCACCTCTTTGCTCCACCAATACTTTGCGTCTGTTTTCACAAAGGAGAGGGGCGATGCAGACGTTGCAATCAGGGAGGAGGAGTGTGAAATATTAATTGAAATAAACATAATGAGAGGGGAAGTATTAAGAGGTTTGGCAGCTTTGAAAGTGGATAAATCCCCTGATCCAGATAAAATGCATCCAGACTGTTAAAAGAAACAAAAGAGGAAATAATAGAGGCTCTGACCATCATTTTCCAGGTGTGGTGCCGAAGGACTGGAGGACTGCTAATATTGTATCTTTGTTTAAAAAGAGAGAAAGGGATAGACCGAGTAATTATACGCCAGTGAGCCTAACCTCGATGATGGGAAAATTATTGTAGAAAATTCTGAGGGACAGGATGAATCTTCATTTAGAAAGGCACGGATTAATCGGAAACAGTCAGCATGGAATTGTTAAGGGAAGGTCATGTCTGACTAACTTGATTGAATTTTTTGAGGAGGTAACATAGAAACATTGAAACATAGAAAATAGGTGCAGGAGTAGGCCATTCGGCCCTTCGAGCCTGCACCACCATTCAATGAGTTCATGGCTGAACATGCAACTTCAGTACCCCATTCCTGCTTTCTCGCCATACCCCTTGATCCCCCTAGTAGTAAGGACTACATCTAACTCCTTTTTGAATATATTTAGTGAATTGGCCTCAACAACTCTCTGTGGTAGAGAATTCCACAGGTTCACCACTCTCAGGGTGAAGAAGTTTCTCCTCATCTTGGTCCTAAATGGCTTACCCCTTATCCTTGTACTGTGACCCCTGGTTCTGGACATCCCCAACATTGAGAACATTCTTCCTGTATCTAACCTGTCTAAACCCGTCAGAATTTTAAAAGTTTCTATGAGATCCCCTCTCATTCTTCTGAACTCCAGTGAATACAAGCCCAGTTGATCCAGTCTTTCTTGATATGTCAGTCCCACCATCCCAGGAATCAGTCTGGTGAACCTTCGCTGCACTCCCTCAATAGCAAGAATGTCCTTCCTCAAGTTAGGAGACCAAAACTGTACACAATACTCCAGGTATGGCCTCACCAAGGCCCTGTACAACTGTAGTAACACCTCCCTGCCCCTGTACTCAGATCCCCTCGCTATGAAGGCCAACATGCCATTTGCTTTCTTCACCGCCTGCTGTACCTGCATGCCAACCATCAATGACTGATGTACCATGACACCCAGGTCTCGTTGCACCTCCCATTTTCCTAATCTGTCACCATTCAGATAATAGTCTGTCTCTCTGTTTTTACAACCAAAGTGGATAATCTCACATTTATCCACATTATACTTCATCTGCCATGTATTTGCCCACTCACGTAACAAGGAGGGTCGATGAGGGTAATGCGTTTGATGTAGTGTATATGGATTTTAGCAAGGCATTTGATAAGGTCACACATGGCAGACTGGTTACAAAAGTAAAAGCCCATCAGATCCAAAGCAAAGTGGCAAGTTGGATCCAAATTTGGCTCAAAGGCAGGAAGGAAAGTGTAATGGTTGATGAGTGTTTTTGTGACTGGAAGGCTGTTTCCAGTGGGGTTCCGCAGGGCTCAGTACTGGGTCACTTGCTTTTTGTGGCATATATCAATGATTTAGACTTGAATGTTGGAGGTATGATTAAGAAGTTTGCAGATGATACAAAAATTGGCTGTGTGGTTGATAATGAAGAAGAAAGCTATAGACTGCAGGAAGATATCAATGAACTGATTAGGTAGGCAGAACAGTGGCAAATGGAATTCAATCCGGAGAAATATGAGGCAAGGGAGGGCTAACAAGGCAAGGGAATACACATTTAAAGGTAGGACACTGAGAAGTGTAGAGGAACAAAGGGACCTTTGAGTGCATGCCCACAGATCCCTGAATGTAGCATGCTAGGTAGATAAGGTTGTTAAGAAGACATACGGAATACTTGCCTTTATTAGCCTTGGCATAGAATACAAGAGCAGGGAGGTTATGCTTGAACTGTATAAAGTTAGGCCACAGCTAGAGTACTGTGTGCAGTTCTATTCACCACATCACAGTAAAGATGTGATTGCACTGGAGAGGGTACAGAGGAGATTTATGAGGTTGTTGCCTCGACTGGAGAATTTTAGCTATGAGGAAAGATTGGATAGGTTTGTTTTTTTTGGAACAGAGGAGGTTGAGGGGAGACCTTATTGAGGTGTATAAAATCATGAGGGACCAAATAGAGTGGATAATAAGGACCTATTTCCCTGAGCAGAGGGGTCAACAACCAGGGGGCATAGATTTAAAGTAATTGATAGGAGGTTTAGAGGGGATTTGAGGAGAAATGTCTTCACCCAGAGGTTGGTGGGGGTCTGAAACTCATTACCTTAAAGGATGGTAGAGGCAGAAACCCTCACCACTTTTAAAAAGTACTTGGATATGCACATGAAGTGATGTAACCTACAGGGCCACGGACCAAGAGCTGAAAAGTGGGATTAGGCTGGATAGTTCTTTGTCGACCGGCGCAGACACGATGGGCCGAAATGGCCTCCTTCCATGCTGTAAACTTCTACGATTCTATGATTAGTGACCGAGCTTTTTACCCTACTCTCTGGCATTCCCTACCCCAAACCCTCTCCTTCACCACCCCTTTCTTCCTTTAGAAGCCTTCTAAAAACTTATCTCTCCTAACACTCCCACAATGGCTTTTCTTTCTTTGTGAAGCAAATGGCATGAATTATGCATTGGTTACTTGGTGCTGCACATTATTGGATAAAAAAATGTTTTTCTAATTTAAAACCGTGAAATTATGAGACTCCATTCCTGCTGTGGCATCTCGTTCAACAGGATGTCAGATTGGAGACGCAAGTGCTGAGGTCTGCATGTCTGAGTCGCAGGATTCCTGACTTAATGAGAAAGTTATAGGGCGCAAAATTCGATTGGGTATCGCATCACACATGGCTTAACACCCTGCTGTGGAGATTTTAGCGGCGCCAGGAAAATTCGTTCCACTTTTACCAGCGGCGCAAACAGTTATCGCCTCGCCCTCTAACACCAGCCAGATCATGATTTTAGTACACCTGCAATGTCCCGCTGGCGCCCCGGACACGAAATTTGGTTTGTGTGCCGACACACTTACCGACAGCCGCTGAACACGCCAGAGAAAGCAGGAGGTCCCAGCTCCTTTGGGTAATGCCGGGAGGGTAGTTAAAGGGATGAGCAACCAGGTTACTCAGAGGTCACAGTGAGTGCTATGTTTCCACAGAGCACAGTGCGTATATCTCTTGGATTGCTGTGGCAGATTGTCTTCAAAGTTACAGTTAAGTAGCAATTTTAGGTGTGAATTTAGATGGTTGCAGTGCTCGCACGCCACCTTCGTCTCCTCCAAGCAATTGGTCGGCGTCGTCTACAGAGAAGGGAGATTGGGAATGTGGGACCACAAATGAGGAGGCCCCTTAGACATCAGGGCACTTATCATACCTTAACCCCCACAGGTTTATCGGGGGCACTTATCATGTCTGAGGAGCATTGCGTTAGAAGGCTGCGGTGCCTCAAGGAGGTAGTCACTGAGTTATGCCATCTCCTGCAGCCGGACCTAGAAGCTGATATCGGGACCAGGACTTTGCTGTCCATTGCAGCAAAGATCACTGTAGCGCTCAGTTTCTATGTCTCCAGCTCCTTCCAGGCCACAGCAGAGGATATCTGCAGGGTGCCACAATTTGCTGCTCATTGCTGTCTCCGCAAGGTCACAGATTCGCTCTACTGCAAAAGAATGGACGACATAAAGTTTCCCATGACGAGGGAGAAACAGGAGGAATGGTCATGTGGGTTCACCCCTCCGCAACCCCAAAACCCGTGCTGAGCATCAGTACAAGAGAGCCATACAGCTACCTGGAACCTCATAGAGCAGAATATCTGGAGACTAAAGCAGCGTTTATGATGCCTTGATCGCTCTGGAGGCAGCCTTCAGTATTTCCCTGATCAAGTTTCACTCTTCATTGTGGCCTGCTGTATGCTGCACAACCTGGCCATCATGAGGGCCCAAGCATTACCACTGGGATTTGCAGCTCCACCTCAGAAGGAGGAAGCGGAAGAGGAGCATGACGATGCACAGCATGGTGAGGCAGAGGAGGAGAATCAGCAGCTACGGAGGAGGCAACGTGCCATTGCTGCAAAGGCTGTCTGTCAGCGCCTCATCCTGCATTGACTCCGATGAATCAATGACCAGATGATGACTGGGCCTCATATGATAATCATGTGCAAGGCTCATGGCTCAGATCCGTGAAATTCTCAATTAATACATATCACGGAATGCAAATATCAATATTAGAAAACATAGAAACATAGAAAATAGGTGCAGGAGTAGGCCATTCGGCCCTTCTAGCCTGCACCGCCATTCAATGAGTTCAAGGCTGAACATGCAACTTCAGTACCCCATTCCTGCTTTCTCACCATACCCCTTGATTCCCCTAGTAGTAAGGACTTCATCTAACTCCTTTTTGAATATATTTAGTGAATTGGCCTCAACAACTTTCTGTGGTTAAGAATTCCACAGGTTCACCACTCTCTGGGTGAAGAAATTCCTCCTCATCTCGGTCCTAAATGGCTTCCCCCTTATCCTTAGACTGTGTCCCCTGGTTCTGGACTTCCCCAACATTGGGAACATTCTTCCTGCATCTAATCTGTCTAACCCCGTCAGAATTTTAAACGTTTCTATGAGGTCCCCTCTCATTCTTCTGAACTCCAGTGAATACAAGCCCAGTTGATCCAGTCTTTCTTGATAGGTCAGTCCCACCATCCCGGGAATCAGTCTGGTGAACCTTCGCTGCACTCCCTCAATAGCAAGAATGTCCTTCCTCAGGTTAGGAGACCAAAACTGTACACAATACTCCAGGTGTGACCTCACCAAGGCCCTGTACAATTGTAGCAACACCTCCCTGCCCCTGTACTCAAATCCCCTCGCTATGAAGGCCAACATGCCATTTGCTTTCTTAACCGCCTGCTGTACCTGCATGCCAACCTTCAATAACTGATGTACCATGACACCCAGGTCTCTTTGCACCTCCCCTTTTCCTAATCTGTCACCATTCAGATAATAGTCTGTCTCTCTGTTTTTACCACCAAAGTGGATAACCTCACATTTATCCACATTATACTTCATCTGCCATGCATTTGCCCACTCACCTAACCTATCCAAGTCGCTCTGCAGCCTCATAACATCCTCCTCGCAGCTCACACTGCCACCCAACTTAGTGTCATCCGCAAATTTGGAGATACTACATTTAATCCCCTCGTCTAAATCATTAATGTACAATGTAAACAGCTGGGGCCCCAGCACAGAACCTTGCGGTACCCCACTAGTCACTGCCTGCCATTCTGAAAAGTCCCCATTTACTCCTACTCTTTGCTTCCTGTCTGACAACCAGTTCTCAATCCACGTCAGCACACTACCCCAAACCCATGTGCTTTAACTTTGCACATTAATCTCTTGTGTGGGACCTTGTCGAAAGCCTTCTGAAAGTCCAAAAATACCACATCAACTGGTTCTCCCTTGTCCACTCCACTGGAAACATCCTCAAAAAATTCCAGAAGATTTGTCAAGCATGATTTCCCTTTCACAAATCCATGCTGACTTGGACCTATCATATTACCTCTTTCCAAATGCGCTGCTATGACATCCTTAATAATTGATTCCATCATTTTACCCACTACCGATGTCAGGCTGACCGGTCTATAATTCCCTGTTTTCTCTCTCCCTCCTTTTTTAAAAAGTGGGGTTACATTGGCTACCCTCCACTCCATAGGAACTGATCCAGAGTCAATGGAATGTTGGAAAATGACTGTCAATGCATCCACTATTTCCAAGGCCACCTCCTTAAGTACTCTGGGATGCAGTCCATCAGGCCCTGGGGATTTATCGGCCTTCAATCCCATCAATTTCCCCAACACAATTTCCCGACTAATAAGGATTTCCCTCAGTTCCTCCTCCTTACTCGACCCTCCGACCCCATTTATATCCGGAAGGTTGTTTGTGTCCTCCTCAGTGAATACCGAACCAAAGTACTTGTTCAATTGGTCCGCCATTTCTTTGTTCCCCGTTATGACTTCCCCTGATTCTGACTGCAGGGGACCTACGTTTGTCTTTACTAACCTTTTTCTCTTTACATATCTATAGAAACTTTTGCAATCCGTCTTAATGTTCCCTGCAAGCTTCTTCTCGTACTCCATTTTCCCTGCCCTAATCAAACCCTTTGTCCTCCTCTGCTGAGTTCTAAATTTCTCCCAGTACCCGGGTTCGCTGCTATTTCTGGCCAATTTGTATGCCACTTCCTTGGCTTTAATGCTATCCCTGATTTCCCTTGATAGCCACGGTTGAGCCACCTTCCCTTTTTTATTTTTACGCCAGACAGGAATGTACAATTGTTGTAGTTCATCCATGCGGTCTCTAAATGTCTGCCATTGCCCATCCACAGTCAACCCCTTCAGTATCATTCGCCAATCTATCCTAGCCAATTCATGCCTCATACCTTCAAAGTTACCCTTCTTTAAGTTCTGGACCATGGTCTCTGAATTAACTGTTTCATTCTCCATCCTAATGCAGAATTCCACCATATTATGGTCACTCTTCCCCAAGGGGCCTCACACAACGAGATTGCTAATTAATCATCTCTCATTACACAACACTCAGTCTAAGATGGCCTCCCCCCTAGTTGGTTCCTCGACATATTGGTCTAAAAAACCATCCCTTATGCACTCCAGGAAATCCTCCTCCACCGTATTGCTTCCAATTTGGTTAACCCAATCTATGTGCATATTAAAGTCACCCATTATAACTGCTGCACCTTTATTGCACGCACCCCTAATTTCATGTTTGATGCCCTCCCCAACATCACTACTACTGTTTGGAGGTCTGTACACAACTCCAACTAACGTTTTTTGCCCTTTGGTATTCTGCAGCTCTACCCATATAGATTCCACATCATCCAAGCTAATGTCCTTCCGAACTATTGCCTTAATTTGCTCCTTAACCAGCAATGCTACCCCACCTCCTTTTCCTTTTATTCTATCTTTCCTGAATGTTGAATACCCCTGGATGTTGAGTTCCCAGCCCTGATCGTCCTGGAGCCACGTCTCCGTAATCCCAATCACATCATATTTGTTAACATCTATTTGCACAGTTAATTCATCCACCTTATTGTGGATACTCCTTGCATTAAGACACAAAGCCTTCAGGCTTGTTTTTTTAACACTTTTTGTCCTTTTAGAATTTTGCTGTACAGTGGCCCTTTTTGTTCTTTGCCTTGGGTTTCTCTGCCCTCCACTTTTCCTCATCTCCTTTCTGTCTTTTGCTTTTGCCTCCTTTTTGTTTCCCTCTGTCTCCCTGCATTGGTTCCCATCCCCCTGCCATATTAGTTTAAATCCTCCCCAACAGCACTAGCAAACACTCCCCCCAGGACATTGGTTCCGGTCCTGCCCAGGTGCAGACCGTCCGGTTTGTACTGGTCCCACCTCCCCCAGAACCGGTCCCAATGCCCCAGGAATATTATATTATCTTTAACAAGAGTATGCCCTCAAGTAGCGCACCAATGACCCTTCACCAGCAACTAATAAAGAATGTAACAAATGACCCTTGAAACAGCATAACACACAAGCAACTTCATGATTATATATAAAATGCACCTCCCATGAACCATATTATGCCAAGACTCTTCCACAAATAACAGGCATCAAACATCAGCAACAAAGATGTACAATTATATTTACAAGCTGTGGATATTTTGCCATGTTGGAAAAGTCATTATTGGAATTTACTTGCATATTTCCCCCCCTCCATGCCTAGTGCTGTTCCTTAATGTGTCTGCAGTGCGTGCAGCAAGACTGCTTGAAGGCTGCTGTTTCTGTGAGTCAGAGACTGCACATGGCTTAGCAGGATGCCCTGGGCCAGCTCTGGGCCTGGAAGGCCCAGTTGCAGACGGTACCATCTTAGCATGGGCGGCAACAGTCTGGGATGGGTGGGGTGCAGACCGCATCAAGTGCAAAGGCAGAGGGGCAGTGGTGGAAGCTGGAATTGTGTCATCGTGAGAAAGGACAGCACCTTCCATTTCCATCGACACACTACCACTCCGCTAGGGCAGAGCCTCAGCATCCAGAGCAATCTGCTGGAGCACTGATTGCTGGCCTGCTTCAGTACCGTCAGTTCACCGTTGGACTGTGGGGAATCCAGAGAGGATGGCAGTAGTCAGTGCTTGTATGGCATCAATCTGATTCTGCATGAGAGCAGACTAAGTCTGCAATGCAGCAAACTGAGAACTGATACCACCAACCAGTGACTGCATCACATCATGAAGGCCTTGTGTAGCTTCATCTTGTGCTGTGATAGCTGCTGCCACATCAGCCAGGGCATGCCCAATCACGGCTGGGTCCCCAAGGTTGCTCGTTGACTCCCAACATCCTTTGGTACTTGCCAAGGATGGGTTCGATGGAATGCTCAGAGGCACGGGTAATGCTTGAAGCGGCTGCCCCCAAACTCAAAGCAAGTGCATCCATGCTCTGCTCACCCTTGCCAACCTCGTGCATCCCCTGAGACGCTGTCACCATACCCTCCAAATCCAGGTCCACATCTGAGTCACATTCAGCAGGACTCAGGCGCCAACTCACCCTTCAGAGAGCTGGCCCCCGAGCTTCCTTTCGCGCTGGGCATTGCTGCAGGCCACTGTGCCCAGGAACATCAGGCTTATCAAACCCCAGGAAGATCGGCTTGTCTACGATTTTGGTGCCCCCACTGTCTGCAGCAGATGGATCCTGCCAGACTGGCGCAGAACTGTCGTCCCCTTCCTCCATGTCTCCCCGTCGTTGGAGGTGGACGCCTCACGGACAGGCTTTTGCGCTTCTGGCTCATTATCTGTAAGCACAAAGCAACAGAAGTGTGGTTAGCAGCAGGGGAGGGGGCAGGAAGAGAAGACATAGGTATAAGAGAGAAAGGGTTGAACATACCGACACTGTCTCCAGGGGGGCTCAGCTTCTCCGACCGCTACAGCACCCATTTGTGCACCCATGAGGGCGGACACTCACTCTTCCACCTCTGTGAGGACGTGGAGTTCAGGCTCCCCTCCTCCTGTCTGCATTTGTTATGAGCGAGTTTCAACTGTAATAACAACAGAAGAAGGTGTGTGTAAGTATGCAGCTAATCGTCTGCCACATGTGCCTTGCAGAATTGAATCGCTGCTGATGTATGGAAGTGTGCAGATGTCCATTTGACTCTCAGTAGCTGCGCAGTGTGAACGGTGGGATTTGGTGGCTACCAGCTAAGGTTAAGGGTAAGGCTAAAGTGTTGCAAATGCATATAAAGAGTGAAAAGATAGTAAGAGGAGGAGGGGTGGAGCTGAGTAGGGACCAAGAAGGAAAGCTATGTATGGAGGCCTAGGGTAAGGCTGCTGAATTGAGGTGGAACTTTGCAGCTGTCTTCAGCAACAAAGAGCATGGGCTGGTACACATAGTGAAGGAACAGGTACTGCACAGACTGAACATTGTGTGAGACAGTGAGGTTCACATTATGGCAATGTAAGGTTAATAGAAAGAGCTGGATTTTTGGCTCAGCTGCGCCTCGGTTAGTGCCCCGGTAGGGCGTTAAATGCTGTTTTTGGGCGTTATGCTGGCCGTTCAGGATTTATCACCCAGCCAGAAGATTTGGCTATTGGTTTGCACCAGTGCAAAAACTTACCGCCCCACCCTCCATTTTTAGCGTGATGATGACGTCAATCATCGTGCAACGCTGCGCTAGCACCTCGGATGGAACATTCAGCCTTAACGCCTCATTTAACTCCTAGCCCAGGAAACGCCTGAAAAAACCAGGCAGTCCCGGGGTGTGGCAGGTGGTATTGGCAGCATTTTTAAATGGAGGGATGAGGATCCTACATCGCAGGTCATATTGACTACAATGGTTGCGCACATAATGCTGTGTGAAGCTCCAACTTGCGAACTTCACTTTTATCTGACATTACAGTGCCCTTACAACTTCAGTGAGAGAATTTAATGGGGGGATTACTAGTTCTCCAGCGTATCATGTTCCATGCTATTGCTGGGCGGTGTCACGCTAGAGGAAGGACTCTTGGCCATGTCGTCCCATGGATGATGAGAGGTCGAAGACTTTCGGGAGGTGGGCTTACCCCGCACGGGTTTGCAGGCACCAACACTCAGACCTCCAGTTCTCTGAGGAGCAGTGTGTGAGAAGGCTGCGCTTCCGAAAGGAAGTGTTGACAGAGATATGTCATCTCCTACAGGCAGACACAATGTTTCTATAGGAAGGGGGTACTGAAGTTTCATGTTCAGCCATGAACTCATTGAATGGCGGTGCAGGCTAGAAGGGCTGAATGGCCTGCTCCTGCACCTATTTTCTATGTTTCTATGCCTGCACCACTCTGGAGGCAGCCTTCAATAATCCCCTCAACAGGTATCAGAATTAATTGTGGT
The DNA here is from genome assembly GCF_044704955.1 of Pristiophorus japonicus. Classification (NCBI taxonomy): domain Eukaryota; kingdom Metazoa; phylum Chordata; class Chondrichthyes; family Pristiophoridae; genus Pristiophorus; species Pristiophorus japonicus. Next base: position 349,296,154 of record NC_091978.1, on the reverse strand, counting down.
GTGCTGCATGTTGCACAACTTGGCCATCATGAGGGGCCAGGCATTGCCAGTGGGGATTGCATGCACACCTCAGGAGGAGGAGGACGATGGAGGGGAGCCTGCGAAGATCCATTGGATAGCCACCCATCCATGGGGAAGGCAGTGTGAGGATGCTGCCGGACCAACACTCGCATGTTGCCAGCTCGTAATGGATCGGCTCTCCTAAATGGAGGAAACTGAGGGATGGAGCTAATACTGGACATGCTATGTTCCTCCATAAAGGCACATCTCCGGTGAACGTTGGAATGATGCACAAGACACCAATGGCGCATGATGAGTCATACATTTTACTGCAACAAAGTCACAAAAACAACCCCACCAAAATAAAAACATCCAATATACAACGTTATGTTGCACAGCACTAAACAACAAAGTCCGTTATGTAAAGCCTGACTTAACGCCAACACTCCTCCAACTTATATTTTTGCTGAAACTTGCAGTCGGAGGTGCAAACTATTTTCAGGTGTTAACTTTAATGCCCCAGCCTGATTAACGCTCCGAAATCCAAAAAGCCGAAAATCCAGCCCATAGCATACTCATCCTGACGACCCGGGGAGGTTGTTCAACTTCTTGAGACATTGTGTCGCAGTTCTGGGCATCAGGCCACTTGCAAACATGTACTGTGCACCTCCCTCCACAAATGTTTGAAAACTCTAGGCCATGACCTCCTGTCACTCTCAGTCTGCAGGACATCCATTTGCCTCTCCACAGCTCCCATCAAAGCCTACAGGACCACATTGTAAAACCCGTGGGCACGCTGGCCACCTCCAGCCTCAGCCATGTTGCCGCTCTGACCAGACTGTGATGGTGAAACTGCGCCTGCGCAGAGTCATCTGACCTCCCCTTTAAGAAGCGGCTGGCACCGGAATGTCTAACAACCATCAATTCATCCACATTCATTCTGGGAATTTAGTGCAATGGTTTTTGGCTTCACAATTAAGAGAATTGTGCAACAACTGATTTACTGATCCATTTCCCTCTTGGGGCACTGAAACCGAATTTTGCGGCAGACGGCTTGAATTTCACAAGGCACTAAAATTACCGACCAGCTGGAATTACCATCTCAAAATGGGCGATACCGAATATCTAAATATTGCCATCTTTTGTTGCATTCCCAAATTACATGGTAGCAATGAGAATGAGTTGAATGATGGCAATAGTGTGCTCAGGCACCATTTGGATTGTTACTCCTTAATTTTGATAACATTTTGAAGGCACTTTATAGCAAATTAGCATAAGGACACTGAAAATGTAGCATTTGAAAACCCAGTTATGAAATGCCAAGCCTTCTTCGGCACTTCCCAAACCAGTGACCTCCACACCTAGAAGGACAAGGGCAGCATGTGGATGGGAACACCACTACTTTCAAGTTCACCTCCAAGTCCCCCTCCAAATCACACACTGTCATGTGTGTAGACCATGTATACTAACTGTATAGTCACATAAGGTGTGCCACCAGAGGGCACTGCGGTGGAAGACCTGAGGGTCACCTGCATAGGTGTGCAGGGCCCAGTATAAAAGGCTGCCCACCATGCTTGTGCCTCACTCTGGAGTTACAATAAATAGGACTACGGTCACAACAGCTCAAATACAATACTAAACCTCGTGGAGTCATTCATAAGAGTATTAAAGACATAACACACACCATCCTGACTTGGACATAAGAACATAAGAACACAAGAAATAGAAACAGGAGTAGGCCATATGGTCCCTCGAGCCTGCTCCGCCATTCAATAAGATCATGGCTGATCTGATCATGGAGTCAGCTTCACTTCCCCACCCACTCCCCATAACCCCTTATCGTTTAAGAAACTGTCTATTTCTGTCTTAAATTTATTCAATGACCCAGCTTCCACAGCTCTCTGAGGCAGTGAATGCCACAGATTTACAACCCTCTGAGAGAAGAAATTTCTCCTCATCTCAGTTTTAAATGGGCGACCCCTTATTCTAAGATTATGCCCTCTAGTTCTAGTCTCCCCCATCAGTGGAAACATCCACTCTGCATCCACCCTGTCAAGCCCCCTCATAATCTTATATGTTTGCAAGAGGTCATATAAAAATAGTTGACAAAATGATTACCATTGTGTAGGTGTCCTTACACTTGGTCTGCTCAGGGCCCCTGACTGGCTCAGGACCCCGTCCAATTTGCAAGGGTTGCACTTTCCTAACAACACCCCTGCCCTCTCGAATTCACTGTGCCTTGTGCCCATTCTCCCTGCTTTCAGAAAACTCCTCAAAATCTTCTGCTATGGCCAAACCTTCCACCACCTCCTCTCTGCGCAATCCTGTTTGTCTTACCTTTCCCGTTCCACTGGCTATAAAGTGCTTTGAGACGTCTGGTGGTCGTGAAAGGTGCTACATAAATGCAAATTTTTTTTTCTTCTTTCTTTACTGTTCCTCCTTTGTTCTTTGATATATCATCTTGTAGGTAAGGAGAATGCCCGTGTCCTAACTCGCACCAAGTCCCGTTCACTTATCACCCCTGTGCTCGCTGACCTACATTGGCTTCCGGTTAAGCAACGCCTCAATTTCAAAATTCTCATCCTTATTTTCAAATCACTCCATGGCCTCACCCCTCCCTATTTTTGTAATCACCTCCAGCTCCACAACCGCACCCACCCCCCCCCTCCCCGGGATGTCTGCGCTCCTCTAATTCTGCCCTCTTGAGCATCCCTGATTATAATTGTTCAACCATTGGTGGACGTGCCTTCTGTTGCCTAGGCCTCAAACTCTGGAACTCCCTGCCTAAACCTCTCTGCCACTCTACCTCTCTTTCCGCCTTCAAGACGCTTCTTAAAACATACCTCTTTGACCAAGCTTTTGGGCACCTGAGCTAATTTCTACTTATGCAGCTCGGTGTGAATTTTTTTAAATCTCATAATACTCCTGTGAAGTACCTTGGAATCTTTAGCTGCGTTAAAGGCGCTATATAAATACAAGTTGTTGTTGTTGTTGACAGAAATGTAAGTTGATGTTGTAATGACAATTTAACTGCTTGAATTGTGCGAAAAAATAGCATTATTTTTGGTGAGTTGTGATTGCTCCATTTTCTGCTATTAAGCTCATCAAACTTGCCTTTTATTCATTGATTGAGAGGAAAACAGCCACCTGCTGCCTGTTCCCATTTTGTTGGTGAAGTGTCAAAATAAACACTTTTCTTTCTAAAAAAAAATGGAAGATATTGTTTTCTAAATTGATTAGTTTTAAAAAAAAACATCCTATCTAACCAGATTTCTTTCAAATGTAACATCTCTAACATGAACAGCGGAATGCCAGAGGTAGAGAAAAAGTGGTTCATTAAAGAGTTTTACTTCTTAACGTGTTTCTCCCAAATGTTTTAAATCCTCTCTTGAAGTTACTGGGCGTGGATGCCGGAGCTACAGGTGTTCTGCGCGTGAAATGGATTATTTTATTGTCAAAAATGATCACATTTCCACTGATATCGGTTCTGTGGACGGTACTCAGTTGATTGAGGAGCAATCCCCACAAATTGCATGTCCAATAATTTATTGCTGTACCTTCCATTAAAGTCGCCAATGCACTGCACAACACAGCACTAAAATCAGCAGATAGTGACAATATCCATTCACAGAGAGCTAATGTTTTGAAGTAGGATCTGACGTTAACTTGTCGGTTCTCTCCACAGATGCTGGCTCATCTGCCGAGTGTCTCCAGCGTTTGTGTCTGATTTTGCTTCGTTGCTTGTGCTGCCTTCCTTCCATTCAGACTGTCAGATCTGGACTCACTCTGGGAATGTCCACATTCTCAGCGCATTTAAACTAATTCTGGGTACATTTACAAAGTGCCCAGGATGTCCAAAGTAGCTCTTGGGCATTTTATACATTGAGTTTGACCAGTGTCAAACCCAAATGGCACGAGACTCGCCCTTCTTACATCCTTTCCCTCCAGAGTTCGGTTAGCGAGCCGACACAATACTGCAAATTGAGTGAACTGGCGGTAGAAACTACTTCGCAGCAACATTAAAGTTACTCCGTGCAAAGGATGTTCAAATACTTATATTGCGGTAGCTTTTCTATGGCTTTTGCCTCCCGGGACTTAAATGAGAAAATGGGAGCTAACACAGCCCCTAACATCAAACATTTAAAAAATGTGTCACAGACCTAGATTGCAATGTTCAGCTGTGTGACTCACTGGGGTCATAAAGGTTTACCGATACACTCCTGGGCAATACCCGGAAATCTACCAAATACAGAGCCAAGCTTATCAGCAACTGATTAAAAAAAAATTCATTCGGTTCCATTTATTTCCTTGCTCGCAATGTGTCACGGAGCCTGGACATTTTAACCGTGGGCCGTGGGAGGGGGCGGGGGGGCGATAACCATCTGAGAGATTGAGGGAAGGATAGGAATTGAATCCAGGTCCTCGTTATGCAAAACGGGGAGCATCTGATGATAAATCTAGTGCACTCCGTCCCGCGTGTAATATAAAACTTGGCATAAATTAGTTATTCCCATTGAGGTCAGTTCGCCGCCGCCGATACTGTAAAGGTGATTTATGTTAGAATATTCTCAATTGTCCACGGTTATCTTGATGGATAATAATTCTCGAATGTGTATCAGTTGTTTGGGAACAGACTTCTTTACAATCTGTGCCCCAGAGATACACATGTTACTAATGAAGTGATTACTCCTTGTGTTATGAGAGGCTTATGGACTGCACTTATTTTAAACGCAACTCACATGTATTTATGATCAAATCCTCTCTTACTATTTGGATGCTTTTATTACGAATGATTATGAAAATTCTATTCTTGCATGAAGTTTTTATTAAAGTTCTTGTCCGCAGAGCCAACGCGATCACTGTTGTCACTATATAGCGTTATTTAAATTATAGATTCAATAGGAGAATGCTAATATTTGGTATTAAACGTTTATCAAGCAACGAATTAATAATTAAACGACAGGATTAATTGGTGCGGGAGGGCGGAATTAACATGAATTTGATCCCATCCCGTTAAAGAACCAATGGACCACGAATATAAAAAGCTGTCTCCAGCATTACTTGACTTGCAATGGAAGTAGTTAGGAGTTAAAGCCACATTTCCGCAATTCTAGCCTAAAAGCACTAAGAATCCCATCTTGGCCATAACGAAACATTGTAAAATATTAATGTTGTAGGAAATACTTGCAATTGAAATAGCCAACGCACCAACGGTCTTTTTACACACAAATGCTGTTAATTGAAATACAGCGTATAATAAAGTAATGCATGTCAAAAGAAACTTTGCGCAATACAGTAGTAATAAGTTCTCGACCAATATGTTTAACAGAATTAGTCTTGTAACATTTTAACCCGGAATGCATATTAAACCCACTTATCACGTTGCAAATCAATAATTGAAGGAACAGATTGGCTACAGCAAAATAATGCCACTTAATTAGTATATATGTATTTATATTGCACCGTTACTGACCTAAACCGGTTTTATTTCATATTTAACCGTGTGTTGCCCGCCCATCATTCGTTAAATCGTAAGGTGAAGGTGACATTTCTGACGTTGGCTCTTTCAAGCTAAATTTCAGGAGTGTGCATCGAGTATTTCTACAAGACAAACTCCAGACTGATTCTTGTTACCGGCATGTCAATAATTCAAGCGATAAAACACAATTCATTGATTTACAGGATCGGCGATTGGTATGCGGGACCCGTGAACGTGAAACTATCCGGAGGGTGTGTGTGTGTGTGTCTGTCCTGCCGAGGAAGGAGTGGGAGGAGAGGTTATTGCTGAGGAGAGGTTATTGCTGGCGAACTACTGTTCCCAGCGTGCCAAGTCCTGTGCATGTTCGGGAGACGAGACTGCAAGTGAGTGGCGCCATGCATCACTTGTGTCACCATTTTACATGAACATGCAGTCTTGTATAAGCAGTTTATAAGAAATCCACCTGGATAAAAAGCAAGGACTGAGTTTGCCAACGGTGACTGTTTATTGCCATATATGAGGCAGAGCTGACAACCCAACCTTGGATCCAACATATAAAATCATTGGGGTTATTTTCTGAAATTGAGCTAAAGGGTTATTATTTAATTGAGATTTATAGGTAGGAATTTTGCTTTCATGCTTCGATTATCACAGTGTTTGCTCTATCAGTCAGTTTATTTATCTGTTCGCATTTTACCGCATGCCTTTATTTAAAATTCAATGTAGCCCCAAACAGCTTAATACTAGGCGGAGAACTGGGTTTAACATGTTCTAACTCTGCGACCCTTTGGGACTATAAATATTTCAAATACAGGACCGAACAATACCGGGAAAGCTACCAAATGCGGAGCTGAAGTCAGGAGTGCACTCCGCTCATCAGCAAAATTGTGGCAGTAAATTTTTATTATTTTGATGTTCCTTCTGACGATGTGGGCGTTGCGGGCAAGACCAGAATTTATGACCCATCCCTGGTCGCCCTGGGAAGACGGTGGAGGGCGTCCTTCGTGAACCGCTGCAGTTTTGATACAGTGTGGGACAGGAGTCACATATGGGCCAGACTGGGTAAGGAATATTGTAGGCTTCCTTCGCTAAAGGACATTAATGAACTCGTTGGGTTCCGACAGCTTCATGGTGACGTTTTCTGTTACAGACCCCCCTCCCCGCAGCATGTTTCAAACTAAATTTAAAATTTCACACTGACATGTTCAAATATTCTCTGGATTATTAGTCCAGTAACATAACCAGTACACTAGCGCCCATTTTGCATTGGGACACTGTTAGGCTGACACTGTGTCACATTTTGACTGTAATAAACTATTCAAATATATTGGCCTGCAGTAATAGTTCATTTCGCCCTGCACCCATTGAAGTCGCGGATAACTCTGTAAATATTCTGATGCCACACAAAATAGAAGTCACAGCAGAAATAGAAACACTTGGAACTAGCCACCCGGTGAAACAGTGCTGGGCCAGATTGAATAATGACTGTGTATATCTGTTATCGCTTGTTGATCGCTCCAATATTTGTCAAACTTGCAAAACGAATGTGGCCCGATTACAAGTTTGCTTCTGCATTGCTGTGCCACCGGATCCGTCTTCGCTGACAAGCCTGTACTTTTCTCTATTTCAAATCGCAGTGCATAGGGTGGGGGACATTTCCCTTGGTGTCCTGGTTTATTTATTTTTATTGTATTGCGAGGGAGATTTATCCGCACGTGGCAGCGTGATCTGCCTCCCATTCTATGCCGGAGAAAGAAAATGTGATCCTATAAATTTTGTCTCGGGAACTAATGTTTGGTGTAATGGTCTGTACACTGGGCGTGAATCATTTAAATTCAGCTACACTCGGTAATAATCACTAATAGCCGATAGCTTAAGCCAGGAAAGATGAGGAGCAAGAATAAACTGCGTTTAGGATGCCTTTATAAAGTGTATGTTACACGACGCTTAAATCGTGATGTGGTATAAACATATCCAACACATTTTCAAATGGGAAACGCGTTATATCAAATAACATTCAATCCTGCGCGTTTAAGCTTTTTGATTTCATTCATTTTAAAATTAATTTCGTTCAATCTAATTCAGCAACAGACGGGTTTGTTCATTGGGGTTTCTGTTTTCTGGAGAAAGCGTCCACTATTGCGGGCCATCTCAATTGTAACATAGATCATTTCTTACGTCAAAGGGTTTAATAGAAATAAGATAACCCGTGCGATTCCAGGCTTGGCTCGGAGAGGAGTGAGTGCGTGTCATTTTCACACAAGCTAACAGCAGCGTCAATGAAATCATCCGAAGATACAAAACTTTATGATATATGATTTATGTCTCATATAACCCGTTTACTGATTTGGGGATTGTCATCCGGCAAATGTTGCTGTAACGGGTGGCGTCCTGTAAACTTCCAATGGATTCAATAACAATTGGGAAAGACTTATGAATATTACAAGACTTGGAATCGCTTAAATTGTTTACATTCTATTCTCCTGAAGATAAAATGACCATCCAATAATTCATGTTTATCAGCACCAATCTTACACAACATATCATCTGCACCGAGTAACCCACTGTTTTATGTCAGCGCTGTGTTTCACAATAACCAGGTCGGTAATTGATGAGCATCTTGCAATAACTATGACCGCCGCGAAGTTAGGTGGCACATCATGTTCCTTTTTAAATTATATAATTAAAAAAGAGTTACACAAATCTGTGCACTTCCTGGCATCTCGGTAAACAATATTTTAGGGGGGTTTAAAATGTTGATGCTATCAAGCGTGGCGGAACAGTGATTTTAAAAAGAAACTGAACATGTAGGAAATTCCCACTAAGGCCGGTCAGCATCTGAAAGAGAAGTGATCAGTCAATGTTTCGGAAGCGCTTTGGTAAGAATTTAAATCAAAATCGATGCCCGTGTGAGTGTGCTGCTGTTTATTACAGTGTAAACGTGAAATACATAAAGAACAACAAAAACGTGTATTTATATAGCGCCTTTAATGCAGTAAAACGTCCCACGGCGCTTCACATGAGTGTTATAAGACAAAATAATAAATTTGACACCGAACCAGATAAGAAGAAATTACGGCAGAAAACGATAGGTTTTAAGAAGCTAAAGGTGGAAAGAAAGGTAGAGAGGCGGAGAGATTCAGGAGGGAGTTTCAGAGCTTAGGACCCAGGCAGCTGAAGGCACGGAGATTATGTTTTGTGGGGGATATTTTTGGAAGTCTAGTTCAGTTTTTATACTGAATTATTGGTTACAATATATTAAATATTAAATATATATAAGTACCTGAAGGAAAAAAATGCAGGGCTATGGGGAAATGGCGGGGGAGTGGGACTAGCTGGGGTGCTCTTGCAGAGAGCCGGCACGGGTTGGATGGGCCGAATGGCCTCCTGCTGAGCGGTAACCATGCTATGATTCTATTCTATGATTCTAAATGCCACTTTCGGGTATTTATCTTAAGTGGCGAGAGAAGTAGCGCATAGCTAGCTTACTGTTTCTGTGCAGCCATTTCTTCAAAGCCTCGACCCAGCTTTTAATTAGCGTCAGACGATGCTAAAAATGTTGCTTGTCAATTTGGTATGGTATCATTAAGACATAACGCATCTTAATTCTTTCATACAGCGGTTCAATAACAGCTTGCAAGCGCGTGTTATTTGTTGTGTAATTACTGAACAACAAGAAATATATTTCCTGTGTGGATGAACACACAGGAAAAGGATGAGCTAATGTTAGGGTCCCAAAATGAAGCACAGACACCTCATTAGACGGGGGGAAGTATTGTAATGAGAACCTGAGTAGGAAAACAAATTTGTGAATTGCCTATCCCTACATTCCAATTTAAGAGATAACGCCTTACTTCAAATTATGTTGGCGTCAGAAGTCACCCGAGTAATTATGGGTTACATTGAAGTTTGGATTATCAGAAATTGTGCTGTGGTCAGCTCGAAAGATATAACAGTCTCTGTGGGCAAAACCACTCGTCCCTTTCATCCTGATAAAATACTTGAAATAATAACCTCCCATATTGAATATCCATCGCTAAGGTGTGTGCAAGGGTGAGAGGTTATATCAGGATTGCCCCACAAATCCAGTTTTGAAAATATAATATTATTCACTGTTTAAGTGCTTGGACACAGAGTCCGGCCTTTAAAAACAAGCACATTTCTTTCCAACACCATCTTGCGTTATAAAAATGGAAGCAGAGAAACGTTCAGAATCAACCAGGTTTTAATAATCAGAGCATTAGTAGGATTAAAATAAATACCGAGTTGTTATATTTTGTTCTGTAGCGGGAATGACTGTAATTTCAGATGGTTAAGGTTATGTTGAGGAGTCAGATAATGCTCATGGACATTAACGGGGAAAACACGGGACGGACTGATGTTAGTTGGAAAACATCAAGGAACCGGGATTTATTTGTGAGGTAGCATCACTATGTGTGTATATGCATGCAATTATAAGCGTGAAATATGGAACTGTTTGAAATAAATCGCCCCTTCACTGGCCTAGCACAAGCGCCATAACAAAAGTTCATGTGCTCCCCGCTAGCTCCCGTCCTTTTAGCTTTCCAATGAAGTTAGTGAACATGTTGACATAAATGTGTCTGCACAAGAGACTCGGAGACGTACAGTGGGGAAACTGTGAGCTTTTTTCTCTTTATGATATGGTGATGTGATAAAGAATAAGGCGAGATTGATTTTCACTTAATTGGGCATTGCCCGTTATCTCGGTCAAAGATGTGATGTTTACTTTTACATCAGAGAAATAGCTAATTATCATGTTTGTGAATTCCGGTTTCTTTCTGTAAATGAATGTAAGCAATAGGAGGGGAAAGTGTTTGCTTACAGTCTCCTGATAAAATAAGATCAAATGTATCATTTGTCTATAATACATCACAGGCCCAGAAACATTAAAAGAAATGCTGCAATTCAACTTTATTTAGCTGTAATTACCGCGCTGCAGAAAGATCAGGGCAGTCTTGTGTAAATTAAAGGCGTAGTATGTTTATTAATCTTCATTTTATAATCATAGCTATGCCCCGTTGGGCGATCAGCAAATTGTACAAAGCATGAAATCTACAAATAATGATTTAATATTCCCTATCATTAAATTGACATGAAATGAAACGTTTGTATAAAGCAAGGCTGAAATCGTGTGTGTGGTTTAAACCAGAAAATCTCATCAGGACAGCAGTTCAATTGATATTTTCCCCCAGCAGAGCTTGGGCAAACCACGGGAGTGTTGGTATATGCTTGACATCTTGAGGCTTAAATAACCGTAAGGCATTGTTACTCGCTGGCAGCAAAGTGCCTCGTTACGCCTGATTGAGCTAATTGCTTTGAAATGGGATATATTATCTATAATTATATAGATCTTGGAGGAGACGGACAGCCTTTTTCTTTCATCTTTTCCAAGTGCATCATAATTTCGCGATCAAATTAATTTGGGGGACTTGAAATATTGCATTCCTATCACGGATGCGAACTCCAAAGGGTTGAACTGCAGTTTTAAAGAGACAGGATCCGTTTTACTGACCTGCGTAGGTTTGGCATTTAATAGATCCCAAAACAACTAAATGAATACTCTTTTCAGATTTATCTCTGTTTTGAGGCCATATTCTTGCACATCAGTGCTGCCCATTCCTCAGGATCCCTGTATTTTGCGAAACATGTCCAATAAACTGGTTATTTAGAAACTCTCAGATATAGCACACAACGGTTGAAGCTATCGTTAACAAATCACCTAAGATATATAAATTCGCCACTGTGTTTGTTTGGAGAATTTGTAGTAAACAGCAGGGTGATGGCAGAACTATTATTTTTATCTGCTTGATGCTTGAACATTTACAACCGAATATTGTACAGCTACCGTAGGATGATCTTGGATGTTGCCCCCGTAGAAATCTCTAAACAGGAATCGCCCTGTCTCTAACTCCATGAGGAATACTCCCCTTCTCTCTTTGCTAATTTGAGTTTAATAATGACACATGGACATCCCTCCAGCGGCTCCCAGCTTCCTCATTCTCAGCACCAAACCTTATTTGTTGTGTTGTGATTAAGATAGAACAAAAATGGCTCTTCGCCTGTCACGCTCATTCTATTAACCGCGTTGTTTGGGATGCTAATTGCGCAATATCGTTATCTAATGCCACAGTCACATATTTCGAATACAAAGAAGATTAACCTGAATACCAAGTAAACAATTCCTTCTAGCCCACATGTCAGTTTTGGAATTTCTTTGCAGGAGTTCTCGAGAAGGAAGTGGCTGTGCATTTCTTTAGTTGGTCGTGGTAAAATTATTGCAGCCTGTGGGATCCTATGGAATGCATATGTCAAGCCAAGGAACTGTAATGGCTATCAGACTGAGAACAAAATGCTCTAATAATTATATTCGGACTTTTTTGTCAAGTGTTACCGTCCCCTAAAGAATGCACACATTGTAATTTAATTATATTATACATTTTCTTGTTAGGTATAGAACTATAGATATATATGCATCGGTCATAACATTGGAAATGAAGTATTGAGGCTGATGTGTTTAGTATTATATGAGCAGAGTATATTTGAGAACATATACATGTCATTACTGGCTGAGCCCTGTCGGCGGCCTGCGGAATAAAATACGCTTCCATTCTTTTTAAAAATATCAACATGGAATTATTCTCCAAGCTCCACAAAAGAGGCGTGCGATCGCCTAAGAGCCATCATTTTCAAACTCAATGGCTTGATGTCCTAGGGCTAGGGCGGGCTGGCGAGGGCGGGCTGTTCTCTTGATGCGGAGCAACTTTTGAATACTCTCCCTGAAGTTAGTCCCTTTGATGGCGCCGCCGCTGGCGCCTAAAAACAACATAACTTGTCTGCCTATTAAAGTCACTGACTAATCGTGACAGATTGCTGAGACTCACAATTAGCAACCTAGATGCTACGCAGAGAAACAAAGGCAAAATGTCTCCAGAGAGGAGAAAATGCAATGATTAGAATTGATTTTTTTTGGGTGGGGGGGTGGGGGGAGGGAGGGGAGTAGGCCAGAATTCCGAATTTATTTCTTCACTAATTTCAATGCAAACTTATCCTCCTCCCTCCTCTCTTTGCATGGCTCCAGTTAAAAGGGAAATTGAACTCGCTGTCACCGTGCCTCCCCCAACCAGATAATTACCCTTAAATTGCTCGGCGGGCACTTGTGTTTATATGAGATTAGAGCCCTGGAGCTATCAATAAACTCTTCCCAGCAAGTGGCCAATCAGATTAAGTGCTAATTTATTTCGAAAGATTATTGATGGCGGGCACGGCCAGCCAGCCAATGGCAGCACTCTGACCCACCCCTGAAGGTGCTGATTGGACAGCGCCCCGCAAAGTCTCTCTTCTTAACGCCTGGAGCCCAGTGCCATCAGGAAATTGACAATGTTTTGAACCGGGGGAAACTACAGGGCCAGGCCCAGTACCGTCGGGGGGGGCGTTTGCAATTTGTCCTTTCTTTTTAATGCTCCAGTTGGAAAGGGATCGACTCTATATGGCCCCTTGTTCTGCCATGAGTTTGCAAGTGACGACCGGCGTGAAAAGCCAAGAGCCCCGCTCCTCCAGCAAAGGGCTGCAGGGCAGTGTGAAGTTGGCGGCGGACGAAGAGATGGACCGACCCAAGGCTGCCCCCGCGCTGCTCCCGTTCAGTGTCGAGGCGCTGATGTCGGACAGGAAACCGAGCCGGGAGAGCTGCGTTCCGGACGGGCCGCTTGTTGGCACCTCGCAGAACCTCAGCCCCCGAATCGGCGGCTTACCGGCGCAGGAGACGCTGCCCACTGCGCTGCCGGCCAACACTTCCTACACGGTGGAGGGACTGTTAAAAATATCGGAGGACGCACTTGTCAAATCGGAGAGCGCGGAGCGACAGGAACGGGCGCCGTGGATACAAGACTCCCGGTTTTCCCCGCCTCCCAGTAAGTGAAACCTTGCTTAGCATCTGCTTCCAGGCATTGACGATCTTTAAAAAAAACAGAATCCTTTCAAACTTGACTTGTAATATTGCTATAATCTAACGTGTGGCATGGAGTGGCTCCAATTCCAAGTCACTTAATGCCCAAACATCAACCCACTGTGTTTTATTTGATAACTAACAATTGTTCCCGTTTTTGTTTCATTGGGAGAAGTTCGGGACTGCAACTTTTTTCAAATTTTAAAACTTTTCCAGTTGTAAACGTTTTAAGATAATTGGTTTTTCGTGGGGGGAGTGCACATGAATCTTAATTAACTGGTATTTATATTTATTTTAGGGCGAATGAGTCCTCCTGCCTGCACTCTCCGAAAACACAAAACCAACCGCAAACCCAGGACTCCTTTCACCACCTCGCAGTTACTGGCCCTGGAGCGCAAATTCCGCCAAAAACAGTACCTGTCCATCGCCGAGAGAGCGGAGTTCTCCAGCTCCCTCAACCTGACAGAGACTCAAGTGAAAATCTGGTTTCAGAACCGCAGGGCGAAAGCCAAACGACTGCAAGAAGCCGAATTGGAGAAGCTGAAAATGGCAGCCAAACCCATGCTGCCACCAGCGTTCGGGATTAGTTTTCCCATCGGTACTCCAGTCCCCGCAACATCTCTTTACGGAGCCTCTCACCATTTCCACAGACCCACTTTACCAGTATCTCCAGTTGGACTATATGCTGCTCACGTCGGATATAGCATGTATCATTTAGCTTGAAAGGAGCCGGGAGGGAAGAAAAAAAGTACACTTTTTTAAAAAAAAAGAACAGAAATTCTATTGAACTTTTCTTCCCCCGTCTGTTTTGCAAAGAATCCCCATTGGAAGGGAGTTTGTGTACTATGTAATATACTGTATATTTGAAGTTTTATCATTTATATTATGCATATATTTGTTAAATAAATGTAAGTGTTTCAAGTAGCTTCTTAAGCTGATAGTGTTTTTATTTGAAATCGTTTGTGAGAACTTTACACTGACATGGATGTTGACAATCCACAGCCCAGTATGTTAGCACACCGGCTAAAGATTTGTTTCCTCTTAGGCTTTTTTTTTAAATAAACAAGCAAAGCGTGCTCTTGACTGCAGGAACACCATCTTTGTTTACATATACATACCTAAAGTAAACCGTCCTAGCTGTCCTATTCTTGGTTTAAACAAAATTGTGTTAAAATGAATTTTAACTGCAGTTGCATTTATTTTCGGACCTGTCAGTTTTCCAGTAAGACAAACAATTAATCGAATTTGCAGCTCAGTTTAAAAATAACTGGCCTAACGGACTTAAACGCAACGGATTGAATCATGCCGTTCCGTTGTTCAATGAGAATTTTGATGTTGTACTGTGTATTTACACTGTCATTGTCGATTTGAGGGCAACTGAGATATTTCTACAGTTGCTACCTATTGCTTTGAAGAATTCTCTCGATTTTTTGTGTCGGTGCCGGCGCGCTGAGAGGGACACCGTTTTACAAACTTGGATGTATTTCTGGACTTCTTAAAACAAGCTGATCAAAATCGTTCTCTGCGTTTAGTATACGATTGGCTAAATAATCTTATGATTGTGTCAAAGCAGTAGATTTGTGTATCAAATGCACACATTAGTTTTATAGTGACAATTCGTTCCCTTTACTTTGCATTTCAGATAATGGAGAATTATAATTGATTGATAAAAACACAGCCTTTCTCCACCACCCCCACCCATGACCTTCCACCGTCCCGTTGTACTAGAAGGTCATTCGCAAGAGTCAATGGTTGTTCCCTCCACCCTCGCCCAAATTAGTAACTTTTTCCCACCGGTTTTGTAAGTATGTGAGAGTACCCGAGTTATTCACCTCTTGCTATATTCTTTCTCCCTGAGGGGGGATGGAGTGACCAGGACTGTAGTTACTTTTGACCCTTCCGATCGAGTCTCGTGGTATAATCTTTAAGCTTTATCTTCGCTCTCGAGCTGAGGGAAGTCATTGGCAAATAATTGCTGTAATGAGCAAAAAAAAAGAAGCAATCTTCTGCAGGCGCAGCGTGGCTCCAGTTTGACTGTAGCTGGGGGCAAAGCGAAACCCTTTATCATTTCTAAAATTGGAATGACTTTTCCCCTTTTCACTAGCGGCTCAGTAACGTTTTCTTTCTATTTCTGTGATCATGTCCTACCGCGAATAATGCGATTTAGTGAAATCCAGTGACAACAGAATTATTTCCGGATTTTAAAGAAAACTAATTATATATTTAACTTATACCCCGAGTATCTTATTAAATACTGAAGGGCACAGATCAGGCAGCCTTTAAAAAAGCAATGTGTTTCAACAGGTCTATTAGTATATTTCTTTGCGAGTCACCACTCTCGAGGCGTTTTGAGGGCTCTGTTTGGGATTATTGGGCATTACAATGCAAAACAGGATCCAGAGAGACTCCCTTTTAACTTCAAGGGGCAAAAATCAAGAGCGTGACCTGGAGCAAAAGTCCCGCTTATTGTTTAGGAACCGATTTTTCACGGATGGCTGAGGCTGTGTCCATCGCCCCCGCCGTTTTTAATATAAAACTTCAATGGCGTTGGAGGTGACAGACAAACGTCGAATCTCTGTGTAGCTCCGCGCCAATCCGACATCCCCTTTAGTCTGTCCCGACATTTTCTTTTGATGTCAATATTCCATTTAAAGACTTGTCGGCGGTTCTCAATCACAGGCAGATACCCCCGAAGAAGCTCCCTGGAAAAATGTGACATTATCGCACTCCCCTTCCCTCCCGGCCTGGCTTTATTTGCCCCGAGGGCTAGCCTCATTGCTCAATTACACCCCATATGCCAACAATTAATAAATAAGTAATGACAATAAGTTCGGAATCATACGGATGGACGCTCCGGCTGAAAAGAAAAGCTCACACAAAAGAGAAGAGATTTGCCGCTCCTTTTCATGGGGTGATCGTCTTTTTATTTTTTTCTCTCTCTTGCCTGGGGGGTTAAACAGCAAACACAAAAACTCATTTTTTTTTCCCATTTCAAGCAGTGCAACGGGTAGTTGGAAGTGGGAATCTGAGTTTCCCTTAAACAAAAGTGTGGTGGCGCCATCCTGCCTGGCATTTAATAATCATTTGTTTTTCTAAAATCACCTATTGATAGGACATTAACCAGTTAGATCACTAAACACTCTACTTACAGCTGCTTAACCCTTCCGTCTTGCCAATGTGGCACTTATTTTGCTTAAGCTTTTCATTTTAATGACAAATACTCGCATTTTATCCAAAAGAATTGTCAGATTCAGTCGAAACCGATTTAAGTTAGCAGCCATATCACGCCGTTGCATCAAGTCAATCCCGTTCTATTTTATTTTTAAGGACACTTTGCGTTTGCTCGAGTTCTATGCCGCCGCTGTGACAGGCAGCCTCTCAAGGACAGTGCAGCGATGAAAGGGTTAACACGCTGTTGTCTGAGCGAGGCCAAGAGCTTTTGTAGCCCGTGAATTCAAAGGGCAGACACACTTAATCAAACTACAAAGGCCAGGTGGAGGTAAGATCAAGCTCTTGTGTTTTGATCGATGGAGAAGCAATTGTCTTTATTCCTTTCAACTCGGAGCACATTCCAGCCACAATAACCCAGTCTTGTTTTCGGAGCTGCTTGCAGAAAACTATCGGCAAACTTCACATCTCCGCATCACTTTCGATATTACAACCAAGGCACACACTTAGCAACATGCACATTTGCAAATGGGACCCGGCGGGCGAGAGTTTGCTGTAAAGGTATAGAATCGGTTCAAAGTCAATTGGAAGGAAGTAACCCCCAGACGTTGCATTTTTACACGAGTTGCTACAATTATCGGTTTTCTAGGGGGTGGGAATGCTCAAGCAACAAGTGCAATGTGTCAACGCTGTTTATCCCCTACCTCGGCGTGCTCATTTACGCCACTCACTGTCTTGTCAGTAAATCTAGAAGAATTATTAAAATATGACTTCGGGCCTGATTTAAGATAAATAGCGCTCGAATTATTTAACCTGTTAGCTGCTGTTCCAGCATCTATTCTCTCGTTCATCCGCTAAATACACACATCAGCCCCCCCCCCCCCCCGCCAGATATCCAGATATTCGATATCTCCTAAGTTTTAATTAAGGAGGAAAAATAAATCAATCCATTCAATATCCCTGACTAAAACTTGATTAGTATTTTAAAATGACTTTACAAATTGTTCATTATTTCCAATATCTGTGAACTGATAAGGCAATTAATAAACACACAGATATTTGAATAGCAATCGATTTGCTAACTTGTGGCAGAAAAGGGTACGGATTTTGTGGTTAGATATTCACTTCAGTGACTGAAATGGCAAGTAAAACAAGCGAATCCCCGCCAGTATGAGCTTAGGTCAATTTCAAAGTAGGTCTACACTGAGTGAACGCGTTCAATTTCTGGTAACATTTCTAGACTGTCCTATATGGGGACTTGTTCAATAACCAGTTCTGAACTTACCAGGCTCATTTCTAACGAATATAAACACGTCTTTTCCAAAATGTGCGCTCTGAATATTTATGGTGTAAGTCTTGAGATATAGGTGGCTTTACACTGAAATTATAATCAGAGATCTATAAAGTGGCCCCACAACTATTAAAAAAAGACAAAACTCTCCAGGCACCAAAACATTCCAATGATGCAAACATAGTCAATAGCAAATAAAAAAGGTGCTTACAGAATTCCAGTACTTAAAATATCAGTCGTGTTTTTATACACTAACCAACTGTTAACGAGCGAGAGGGAGATTTTAAAATATTAATAGGTGGCCACCAGGTCTTGGAGGAGATAATAAAAAAACAGTGGCTTTGAAAATAATCATTTTAATAAGGATAAAGCCAATATATTCATTTATGTAAGATATTACGAAACTTTGAACATTCATAAAATAAATGAAATACAAATGCTGATTGACTGCTATCTGAATCGTGATCTTATCATTTAGCGCCTTATTTTTGAAACATCTGTACTTTGTTCTGAAATACACAGAGCGTCGCTTTCATAATGAAAACTTAAGTTGGTAATTCTAGTTTGTGTATGAATGAAACCGACATTCGAATGGTAAACCAGTCACGGGAGAAACTTGGGCTGTTTATTAATACTCTTTATGCGTGTGATATATCTGTAGAATGAAGTTGCAAATTGTTACTGCAGTACTGGCAGCTTGCTGTTATGTAGAACAGTACCGAATTTTACTCAGGTTTCCAGCAGATTTATGTAACGTGTCATGTTGCCTTGTAAATTGCTTGGTCCATGTCAAATAAGCCATAACGCAGTTTATTTTATGTGTCATTTATTGTACCACTGTAAACGTAGGCAAAGGCCGTTTAGAGAGAGAGAACAGCTTCAGCCAGCAACAGTCCCTCAAAACAAACGGTAGAGGCATCTGCTATCAATTCCTCTCAAGAATACATTCAAGGCTGTATTTAAGTAAAAGTCGCCCTCCGTTCTTGTGATCGGAAGAATTCTAGGAGATGTTGGTTGGACGTTGTATTATATAAAGCAACCCGATCTCTTTTAGAGATTCTGGTGTTATCTGTTTAATATACAGATTATCGCGCGTCTACTTAGAAGTCCCAACAACATTGGTCCACAGTCTTTCTGACTTCCAATATGCTTTGCGAGTTATTTTTGTAATTTACAACTAGACTCAATATTTCTCTTTGCATTTTTTTCTTTAAGTATCTTAAAGTGTGATACATAAGACCAGATTTTCTACTTAACATATTTTTTTCACAATATTTTGCCAGTCCCTAGTGATCAAAGATAATCGTGAAAGTTTTATATTAGATCTTTCCAAACCTGAACCCTGGGTACTCAAAGGAAAGCATGGCTGCAATAAGATGTCATAGTCTATATGAAACTATTAACACCATAAACAGATAACAGAAGACGTTCTCTATTTCAAATTTATAAAAGTATGCTTGAGATTTTTTTTTAAATCGTATATACGAATGCTGGACTCGTTAACCCTTTATCGCCTTATACGATCCCATCCTTTGGTCTTTGGAGGATTCTTGCGCCCTCTACAGTCGGTCAGGAGAATGGACCGTCTATTTTCAGTGCAGATCTCCTCGAGCACTGGGTAATTTATGTACATTTTTACACTATCTCTTTAGTCCGTGCAAGTGAAATATTGCACACACATCCTATCTCTTTACCCACTTTTGTCGCAGAAACATTCAGAAGGTTTGCTTGACTTGTTAAAAGCCAGCCCAGCTGTCGGTGCTGCTTTACTATTTGAGACGATCAGCTACGGGTTTTAGCGAGTGATACCGTTAAAGTGAAAGCAACGTCCCATGTTAAAATGTTTTAATTCTCTTCTCCTGAACAATAATTTTTTATAATATGTGTATCTGTGATAATAAAGGTTTCATCAAAACTTGATATAATAAACAAAGTTTAATATAGTTAATTTTCTTATGTATAGATCTTACTATACATTTATATATAACTCCCAATTCATTGAATATATGTAATACACACATATTACATATTTTATATATATACATAAATATAAATCAAACAGTTATATATATATGTATGTGTAAATTTTCAATATAACATATATATTAAACTTTTAACATGTATGCGTATTATATATATTCGAGGAATTGGAGTTTATATATACAGACACAGATAGATACATATATTCGGCCCTTCGTCGCTGCGAGCTGACCGATGGGAATTTAGTAGTAGTGGGTAGTATATATATATATGTGTGTATGATCTTATGAAAGGACATTAATATAGCTCAGAGGTAGCTGGTGTAAGGGCCAAGAACATAAACATAGAAACATAGAAAATAGCTGCAAGAGTAGGCCACCCGGCCCTTCGAGCCTGCAGCATCATTCCTTCAGTACCCCGTTCCTGCTTTCTCTCCAAACCCCTTGATCCCTTTAGCCGCAAGGGCCATATCCAACTCCCTCTTGAATATATCTCATGCAGTTCAATCCAGCGATATAAAATCTATATCTTGATCTGTAATATTAGTAATCTATTATAGGGGGATTGTACAGCCATATGATCAACGATTTAAGATTAATGTTATTTTGTGGCTAATAACTTTTCTCGGTTGCAGTTATACTTGTCCGAGGGCTTGAAATTGGTAGCCGACCAGT
Organism: Pristiophorus japonicus; assembly: GCF_044704955.1. Lineage (NCBI taxonomy): Eukaryota > Metazoa > Chordata > Chondrichthyes > Pristiophoridae > Pristiophorus > Pristiophorus japonicus. The sequence goes on along the minus strand of NC_091978.1, from coordinate 349,275,599 downwards.
GCCGAATCACAGTCAAGACTGGAGTTATACTGTGAGTTGAGACTCATATTCAGCCTATCAGGAGAGCGTTGAGGACATGTGTAGTTACATTCCTTCCCTAGATATATTTGAAATGTTAGAGCGGGAAAAGCTCCAGTTTCTTATAATATCAAAATATTCCATAACTTCCTTAATAAAGCGCCCGGGAGGTCCAAGAATCACTTTGGTTTCGTCACCTGTTGTGAAGCCCAAGTGATGTGGGCCAGCCTCCTGGAAGGAGTCTCAACACTGCCTGGCTGGAATGTATTGGGCAGTCAGATGAAGATCAAATTGCTAAATTAAACCACACTTTTGCTTTGACGTGCACCCGAAACCGTTTTGTATCATCACGCAAATGGCAGTATAACTACACCCCGAGTGTATCAGAGTGTGGAAGTAGCTGGATTTACTTTCACCTCTCGCTGAAGAGCGAGGACAGCCATTTTACCAGTAGTGTGACCGGTTGGTTTCCTATAGGGCCAATAGGTAATGCGTTCTAAAATAATTGCCACAACTTCCCCTTGATTGACCTCAACAGAAAACAGGATACTGACCTAACAACTGATCGGCTACAGGCTGCAACAATCTGGTATCGGCGGTTTGCTGGAGGTATGTGAGCGAGAAGTTTGGTATTGTGTCGGCCTGATGCGCAAAAGTACAGCACTGTCGTTTTCATATCTATTCCCCAGTGATTCTCCGAGGGCTCCATATCCCGTTGTTCACACCCCTACTAGTCAGTATTCCTCGTTTTTAAAACCTATGGATATAGGCTGATTGACACAGTTAAATAGTGAACATGTTCAGGTTTATGCGGTTTAATCGTTGTAATTAATGAAAGTGGCAGAGGTATATATATTAATTCCCATCTCCTTTTCATAGATTGCTACTTGCTTGCTCGCTCTATCGCTCTAATCCTAACCCAAAACTGCACCTAATTATGATTTCAACCATTTACGCTTCAAAGACTTTCCCTGGTTATTGATTCCACAACTTTATCATCCTCTGAGTGAAACTGCTCCGCCCCGTCTTCTCTCTTACTTTTAATATCATGTTTAAGTTATGTTCCCTGATCAGTTTTGTCGACATTCTCCCATTATCTTGAAAACTTCAAGTCTGTTTCCAAAGAAGGCAAGCACGACTTGTTTATCCGCTCCTCATGAACTCTGATACCTTCATGAGCACTCTTACCCAGAATTCATTGCTCACCTCTGTACTCCTCAGGTGACCAAATGTAGCCCAGCTGGGGGTCTAACCAAGTTCTTCTGCAGCAAACACATCCTTTGGCGTGTCCTCTATCTTCTTGCTAATAACGAGCAATAGCGCCTCCAGTCTGAGAAGTGGATATTATTTGACATGGGTTAAGGTCACTTCAGAAACTCTCGTGCAAACAGCAGCCCCTTTATATCCCAGGACTATAGCCAACATTAGATAGACAAGTGAGATAGTCCAAAATAAAAACAGAAAATGCTAGAAATACTCAGCAGGTCAGGCAGCATCTGTGGAGGGAGGAACAGAATTCACGTTTCAGATTGATGACCTTTCATCAGAACCAATATTTCAGATTTCCAGCATCCGCAATATTTTGCTTTTGTATTAGTGAGAGCGTTTACACATCTTCACAGCACAAAACTTTTAACATAAGCTTTACCCCACCCAAAAACATACGGAGTTTAAACTTTATTGTGACTCACTGAATTTCTGACGGGTTTGGACAGGTTAGAGGCAGGAAGAATGTTCCCGATGTTGGGGAACTCCAGAACCAGGGGTCACAGTCTAAGGGTAAGGGGTAAGTCATTTAGAACCTAGATGAGGAGAAACTTCTTCACTCAGAGAGTTGTTAACCTGTGGAATTCCCTGCCGCAGAGAGTTGTTGATGCCAGTTCATTGGATATATTCAAAAGGGAGTTAGACATGGCCCTTATGCCTAAAGGGATCAAGGGGTATGGAGAGAAAGCAGGAAAGGGGTACTGAGGAAATGATCAGCCATGATCTTATTGAATGGTGGTGCAGGCTCGAAGGGCCGAATGGCCTACCCCTGCACCTATTTTCTATGTTTCTATGTTTCAAATTTAGTCGGAATCTTATAACGTTTTTTATTTAGTTAAAAAAAAACAGAATCTTATTTGTGGATCATTTTATTTCTATGAAACACACTCACAGTTTAACAAAATACAATAGACTCGATAAAGCAACATGCTTGCTTGGTTCCATGGGACCAATTCATTCTATGATAGCCAATGGCACTCTCCTGCTGTGCAAATACCCGACATTTTAAGCTATACCTGGTGCGGCGGCGTCCCGCTGTCCACATATATTGCAACATGAATTTCAAATTACAGGGAGCACTCAAAAAGATCTATGGCACAACGATCTTTATGTTTTAACATAGAATTGAGTTTGTTTTTTCAAGGGTCTGCACAAACAATGAGCCTTTTCCGAACGACATTAATACTTTGTTCATTAGAAATTACGAATATTCTGGACAATGTATCGAATTAGTTGCCGATGTGTGATAAAGGTACTTCCGATGTGTCTATTATAAACGTTATAATATTTTGTCCTGAACGATTAAGGCTTGGCTTGTGAATCTGCCACAAATACTATTTCACAGAACGACTAACATCACTGTCCCCAAACGGTCACCTTGTAAAATAGGCAATGATACTTGGTCATCTAAATTACACTAGTGACTACATTTCAGAAGTACTTCATTGGTTGTAACGCGCTTCGAGGCGTCCTGATGTTGTGAAGTGTGAAGTGTTCTGTGTCCTTGAGGTGCTTCCTTCTTTTTGTGCTCCCAGGTCTCTGCCTCCACCTGTGTGTTTCTCCTGTGTCTCTTGTCCTTCCGTATTTATGGCCAGTCTCCCTTGTATCTCTGTATTTATCGCACGCACCCTGGTCTCTCTACCTCCACAACTCTCTCCCCCTGCGCCTGTACGCGCCTCTCTGTATCCCTGTTCTTCTATGTGATCTTTAGCAGGGCCGATATAAGTTAGCAAACGGTGGAATCTATCTAAATAAATACACTAGAAATAAAACTGCACCGGATTTAGCTCAGCATGTAGAAGATGTTTGTTACAAAGACTGCCTGCCCTGATCTAAAATCAGAATCTGATGTACCCCTACACGAAAATAGGGTAATCTTTTCTCTGAAGTATATTTTCAGAGATTTTTTATTGCACCCTAAAGCAGCGATTTGTACCTGTCGGGCCTTTCAATGCTGTTCAAAGGATCTCAATATTTGCTAAGCAAAAGAGTGCTTTGGTGCCAGTTCAATACTGTAATCTGGTCTCATTCTGTCACTGGGCTAATCATATCGCCTGGTCCTTTACGAGTTAACTGTTGTAGATTGCGGCATTGGTTGCCATATCGATAGACGTTAACGCCAAAAGGGCCTAAGGTCAGAAATATCTAAAATTCGACCCTAACCAGTTCTGTGGGTACCTAACACTCCTCCAAACTACATCTATGTACCAGAGCTAACAGTACCCTGAGACACCCCTACACGTACCCACATAATATACCGCCGCACCCAGCCCAGCCATGTGTATCCGCTCAAACGGACAGAGCATGACAGTGGAAACTGTTCGCTTACATCTTACTTCAGAGCTGCGGGAAACTCATTCACACTCTGAACCCATTTCTCAGAGCCGCCGTGGGATGTTTTCACTGCGTTAAAGGCACTATATAAATTCAAGTTGTTGTCAGCGCGCTGGGAACAGTTCGCCTGGCGACAGCATTTGGAAAGTAATTGCAGACGGTTTCATTATTCTCTTTTACTCTGATTACACAGGCGATGTGGTGAATAGTGCGGATCTTCAACATCTAAAATCAAGATTCCCATAAAATACTAAACCCTGTCAAAACATTTAGGTGTCTGTTTACAGGCAGAGCCTCTCTATCGTTAAGAGACTCATTCGATGTATGCTCGGCTGCAAACTTGGCAAAATATAAGATACATCTTGGGCTCTGAGATAAGTTTAAATATGATGCAAAACGATAATTGAAACCAGCCATCATCGCCCACTGTTTTGGGTCAGTGATTTCCAACACTTTCTCTGGCCAACAACACAGCTGATTATTCTAAACCATGCAGAATATTTATGATTTCAAAGAATGCAACTCTGAATAATAGTTTCAACATCTGCAAGCAGATATTGTCCGGGGTTCGTTTATTTTCGTTCGGAGGGTGCAACCAGTCCAACGGGTTGAAGGAGCATCAGAGACACTTAACTCAATGCCTCATCCCCTGCTGCAACCCCTCCCCCCACCCATTACCAATTATTTCGTAGCCCACTTAAGCCAGAAATGAACTGAGTGGTTCACTACAAAATAACTAATTTCACTTTAAGTAGCCATTCTGTATTCTATAACATAAGAACATAATAAATAGGAGCAGGAGTAGTCCATACGGCCCCTCGAGCCTGCTCCGCCATTTAATAAGATCATAGCTGATCTGATCATGGACTCAGCTCCACTTCCCTGCCCGCTCCCCATAACCCTTTATTCCCTTATCACTCAAAAATCTGTCTATCTCCACATTAAATATATTCAATGACCCAGTCTCTGGGGCAGAGAATTCCAGAGATTTACAACCCTTTGAGAGAAGAAATTCCTCCTCATCTCCAGTTTTAAATGGGTGCCCCCTTATTCTGAGACTATGTCCCCCAGTTTTAGTTTCCCCTATGATTGGAAATATCCTCTCTGCATCCATCTTGTTGAGCCCCCTCATTATCTTATATGTTTCGATAAGATCACCTCTCATTCTTCTGAACTCCAATAAGTATAGGCACTTCCTATCCTTATAAGTCAACCCCCTCATCTCCGGAATCAACGATTATTCCATAATATTATTAGGATCTATTCATGCAAAGTTACTAAACATTTGCTTCAGTTGAACTTAGCTCTGCTGGAGTCTGCCAGAGAGGTTGTCTTGTCAGCCTGCAATAGCATTCAATTATTGGGAGTTTTTGAACATTTGGCAGTTATAAAAGTCTTGTCCTATCAAACTGACATGGATACTTCTAAATTCTCACATTGAACGGTTTATTGAACGGTCCATATACATATGGCGTGTTAAAACCGTTTTTAAAGCTGCTTTACTATATAGCTACAGTTCATTCTTCTCCAGTGTCACATCTGTAATGTCGGCCAATGTACACAGTTGTGGTCTGAGTGACCTCCCGCCTGTCACTGACATGGCTCTTACTCTGTATTACTCAATGTAAAACGGAATCAGGACACGGGCGGTCTTCATTCACGCGCAAAAACAAAAAAATCCTCCAGTCATCCCTTGGAAATCCAACAAGTATTTTTTCCCCTCCTGATTTCTTCTTATTCAAATGCTCCCAAGATATCGATGAAGCTTCTTTTCGTTCACCCTCGCATTCTGCACCGTACAGGAATACCCCGTCACATGCCTGCACACACATATCATGTTAAAGTGCTTAAGAAAACACGAGGAAAAGTACCTTTAGGAAACCGATTTCTATCTCGACGAGTTCCTACATTCAATGCAACTATTTTGGAGCTTGGGGCACTGGAAGAAGATTTGATGCCGGGGCAGTTTTATACAGGTCAATGCCCGCAACAATTATTTTTCTAAAATATGACAGTGCCCAATTGATGTTAGCCGCGTGACCGTGCATGTTACTTCCATATCATTATTAATAGTAGGTTTAAAAGAGGAGGGCGAATCTGTCTGAGGCTTGCATACATTCAGACCCGATGATTTACTGTCTGCTGTATTAGCACCAATGTACCTATTACCAGTTATAATAAGGGACTGCCCTCCTTAGGTCTGGATCTTATTAGCCGTCCAGTTCGAACTGCCCGAGAAAGCTTCTGCAGAACAAAAAAAAGAACATTAAACATTAAAGGTGCCCCCGAAGGCTGTGTTTGTTACAAGATAATTATGTGCAACACACATGGAGTTTAAAGGTGTGCAGAGCAGCTGCCCGACTTGCTCCCACACATTCCTCTCAAGCAACTCAAAAATCTAACATTCTGTATATCTTTCCTGTCTTTTGGCTATTCGTTGTATTTTTTTGATAAAAAAATATCTTTCATTAAATCATAGTTTGAATAAAATTATGCTTCAAACTAAACATTACCTTCTAACCAGGGCACGGAATAGAGCTATCCTCTGGCTGAATGGTGGAAAAAAAGGAAACAGTTAAGACAGTATTTCCCTTGAATATAATCATTTAGCAAAGATAAACAACGCACGGGGCTACCAATCCGAACAGTTCTTCATTTGATGCTCATCATCCAATTATATTATTCTCAGAAATTAAATTATGGTAAATGCATCTTTACATCATCACATTACTGGCCATTTGCTGACACAATAGCAGTCTTAATATAGTTCATTGTGTGTGAAGTACTTTGAGATATTTCAGAGAGACATGGCAAGGCACTATAAACATGCACGTCTTTAAACCTTATTCCTAACCAAAGAAAGTACAGACAAGATATTGCTTTATTTCAAATGGCATTAATTATACTGATATACTCTGGCTTCACATCTAAGACAGTACAGGGCAAAACCACAGGTTTGGATTCGTTTCATTCAGTGATTATGCTGTCCTCTCAGAGTGGAGTGCACATTTAAGCAAATCTGTCTATGCCTTTGAAGTTTAATAATAATGGCAGAGCATTATGTGCAGCTATATAAATGCAAATTCTTTAACTGCATCATCAGAATGTGGCAAATTATAGAAGATTATGTTTTGGATTAATATGCATATATTAATGCTGCGTGGATGCATATATTGCAGATGTACATGCCATGCACTGATCACTTTGTTTGCCTTATTTTATAACTTATTAGAGCAGCAGAATAGGAAAATCCACAATACACAGAAGGACAAGACGGTGATGGGCAGGGCAGCAGTAATGGGTGCAAGTGCAGATTTTGTTTAAGAGCTCAGTGGGGAGTCAAAAGATGAAAATAGCACCTAGTTTACATTAGCAGCATTGTCAAGCAGGGCAAGGGGCTGAGATGGATATCAGGTGTCAATTCAGAATGGAGAGTTTGATTTGTTTATAATGGTACAGTTTGAACCTCTCTTATCCGGGACTCCCTTATTCAGCACCACCCCTCGTCCGGCACCATTTCCGGCCGCCAGGTGGCGCATGCACAGAATGCGACCGTCAAAATCCTGTTCACCAATATAATCTTTCTCCTCGATTGGCTGCCTCCTCCTTGTCGCCCTGCTGGAACTCCTGCAGCCACAGTCCTCGGTCCGACCGCTCCTCCCCACAGCGCTCCCTCTGGTGGGGGGGGGGGGGGGGACTGGGGACGGGGGGGGTCAGGCCGGCTCTTCTCGGCCTGTCGACTCTTTGGGGCCCATAGGGGCCCGCCGACTCTTTCGGGCCCCCTGCACACTGATTGGCTGACTGATTGACTGACAATCGGTCCAGCCAATCAGCGCACACACACACTTACCCACAGCACTTAAAGGCGCAGTCCAGCTAAACACGTGACCTCCCCTCATCCGGCAAAATCCTTCATTTGGGACAGGCCAGGTCCCGAGGGTTTTGGAAACATAAGCTTTTTTTTGTCACTACAAATGGTGTATAATAGGTTGAGACACCGGTGAACTTTTTGGCATGGAAGCAAGTCATCCTCGACTCGAGGGACTGCCTATGATCATGATGATAACAGGGATGAGAGTGGAACTTAACTAAGATTCTGAAATGACTGAACTGGATCAATTCTGTTTTACACGTAAAAACCTGAAATTAAACCCATTCAAATTATTTTAAGTTTAGATTCAACTGTGTCCAAGTGAAACAACGGTTAACCTGTACTTCTTTCAATTTAGCACACTTTATTCACTGCTCACGATGCAGTCTCCTCTACATTGGAAAACCAAACGCAGATTGGGTGGCTGCTTTGCGGAACACCTCCGTTCAGTCCATAAGCGAGATCCTAAGCTTCTGGTCGCCTGTCACTTTATTTCTCCGCTCCACTCCCACTCTAATCTCTCCATCATCGGCCACTTACACTGTTTCAACGAAGCTCAACATAAGCTCAAGGAACAGCACCTCATCTTTCGTTCAGGCACTTTACAGCCTTCTGGATTCAACATCGAGTTCAATAATTTGAGACCATAACCTCTGCCCCAATGTTTCCCCCCACGGTAGCTGTTGATGATTCTGCCATTTCCATTTACACCCTATCTAGACTCATCTTTTGTTTCTTAACTTGCCCCATTACTATCACCTTTTGTCTTGCACCATTATCCCTTTTGCCTCTAAATCTTTCTGCCTTCCATCCTATCAAAGACCTTCCCTTTTGTTCTTTCTTCCCTTCCTCCCTTCCCCTTTCCCCTGCCCACTTACTTAAAAATGTGTTACATCTCTAACTTTTTCCAGTTCTGATGAAGGGTCATCAACCTGAAACGTTAACTCTGTTTCCCTCTCCACAGTTGTTGCCTGACCTGCTGAGTATTTCCAGCATTTTCTCTTCAAAATAAAGTTGTGGTATGCATGTATATGGAATTTTCTTGTTATATTGTGATGACCACATGTAGAAAAACAGATGTCCCTTTTACATTTGTAATCTGCGTCCTGCCACCAGAACCAAAGACTCTTTCTCTGTAATATTAATGGAGTGTGACAATGAAGGTTGGTTTTTGATAATAACTATATTTCCTTTCCCATATGCTTTTCTAGTTTGTGATTGTGCCGAGCGAGCAGTGTCAGATCTCGAGTAGTCTATTGGAGGTTTATGATCCTTTACAGTGTACTATGGGTAAATAATTCCATGCATTGGGGCGGGGTATCTAATATTTGCTGAAAAATTAAGGAAATGCATTCATTCTAACAGTTGGTCGACATTTATTGTGTGATGACTCATCAAACATTTTCATGTGTCCATGAAAATAAGTTAAATGGGGTTACCAAAATGTCAAAAGCAAAATACTGCAGATGTTGGAAATCTGAAATAATGTTTGTGTTTAGCATAATAAAAGTTCGCTGGCAGAACATTTATCTTTTTATACAAAGTTGTTCACACTATTGTCTTGAATATGTGAAGTGGGATCTAATCCATTACAGCCCTGAATGCAGCACAGATTAATTCTCCATCCAGGAGTTTCTATAATGGAATAGGAAGCCAATGCTTGGTGAATAGAGATATTTACATCAGATCCCTACTGGTGTACAAGTCAGTGTGCAGCTGTAATCCCTTATGGTACAGTGAGGGAGGAATTGTCTGTGTTCTTTGCTGGTCTAGGGACGCTTAGGTGGACTAATTGTGACATGGATCAGATCTTCTGCTTTGATTTCATGGATATCTGAAGTATTCTTGTTCTGAAGGTATGTCTAAATTTGCACTCTTTTTGCATTCATGATCTTTGTAAGTAAGCCAGTATAACAAATCTTTTATTTTTTTTCAAAACCCTTTGGAAAGAAATAAGATTAAGGGACCTGGACAGCACAGTATTTTAAAATACCATCTGTTCCTTAGGATCCTTGGTTTGAATTCAACTTGGACAACTGAGCTGATACCCTTTGCCCGATGGTTATTAATGGTACCAAGTGGAATGAAATTGGATGGTTCAACCATTTCCTACTGAACATAAGTACATGATATAAAATGACCTGTATACTTAAAAAAAATCTGTTCCTGAAAATAAAATATATTCACACTCAGGAATAGAACAATTTCCAATTTTAGGCACTCAATGTCACCTTTACGAACTCCCATCTAGCTATAGAGTAAAACTCGCTCTACTCTACCTCTGATAACTCTGATCACAGAAGAGCATGCTCTATCTATCAGCTTATGAGATTTCAATTTGCCACAACAGCCATTCCTTTACCATTTCTGAGTAAGGCTGTCATTTAAGGGCAGATTTGAATTGTGCATTAGAGATAAATCCCCTGCTCTTCTTCAAAATAGTGCCATGGGATCTTTTCCGTCCATCTGGGAGAGCAGACGGTTTAACTTCTCATCCGCGAGATTGCACCTATGACAGTGTAGCACTCTCTCAGTACTGCACCGGATTGTCAGCCTAGATTTTTGTGCTCAAGTCTCTGGAGTGGAACTTGAATCCATTACACTTAGGAACTGGGTTGAAACTTGCACAGTAAGACTTTGCCTCATCATTTCAGTCTGACTGAATTCAAACCTATTTGCCAGAGGTGAAAAGACAAAATACTAATATACTCAACGAATCATAGTAATGGTCATAAGGATAGATAATTAAAATGAAACTTTATGCTGATGCTGTAGGAGATGCTACACTGAAGCCATCATATATTTGTCAGAACAGTGTAGAAGTGATCTATATTGCATCATAACTTCATGGGCAACTTATCCAGAATTCCTTGATTCACTAGGATTCACTGGTGCAATATGAACACAACTTTGAATTCTGTATCACTGATCAGCTATTGCATTGATGACCGCGCAGACATTGAGAATGATAAATTATGATACATACCTCTTAAAAGTTTGTCTATAAAAAGACTAAAGAGTAGGAAAGGATATCAGAACACATTTACCAATAATACAGCAAGCCTTGCTGAATATTTAATCAATATTTTGGATAGTAGGTGTTGCATCAAGGATGTTAGCAGAATACCAGCGATTCAGTGAGCAGTAGTTTCTTTAAATCAGTTAGACTCATAATAGTTAACTTCACAAATGAAACGACTGCAGTTCTAAATCCACAGGAACACCACGGTGTACTTGTTTTTATCACAGGTTTGAACATTTAAGTAAAAAAAAAAATCAGCGGGTAAAGTAGATTGCATGCATATGTGTATGTGCACTGCTAAGCCACAACAGGATTCCGAAAGAGTATGCAACTTGTAACATCAAACTTGCACAGTAATTGTTCCCTGTGTCTCGGGTGCAAACATAGCAGGTCACGTAAATGCAGTTTCGCAGAGAGTTTGTGTTGTCCATATATGGAAGAATGTACTTGTACTAGAACAAAACTGCAAAAGTGTTCAGCTTTATGGCTTCATATTAATTTTGTTGGTGCAAAATAATTATTCGTCCTTTAGCTTATGGTTAATTTATCTGGAATTCAGGTTAGTTTGAACATTAATTTCAGAGAATGTGAAAATAGTGAATGGATATATGTCTCCTGGGAAGAAAAGATGAAAAACTGTTAGATCAGGTCTCTGGACAGGACTTGGATGATAGAATAAGCGGCATAGACTGAATTATCTTTCTCATTCTGATATTGCTATGTTCTTGCTGAAGTCTGCCCATTGTAGTATTCCTGTGGGAAGCTTTATGCACAAAACATTTGAGTTTGTGGAGATAATGCTGCTGCATACTTGGAGCTCTTTTGATCGTCGAAGTTAAAACATTTTCAGTGCACTGATGGGCATTACATGGCCCTCCAATAGACATCTTTACAAGTTTGATTCAGTAGAAACTCATTTGGTAGCACGGGCTGGAATTTTGGCAATGGATCAAAGAGGTGGGTTCCTCTCCTGCAGACCCTTTGTGCAAACACATGCTGAGGAAATGATAATGATGATGGTAATGGTAATGATTCAGTTGAATATGAAGCAGGAGTCTAATAGCCTTGCAGAGGTGCCTACAGGTTTACAATGTACCATGCCAGCTGCAATAAGGAATTTTTATTTACACCATCTGCCCTGTTGTGTATATATATATATATATATATATATATGAAATATGCATCAAAGAAGTAAATAGAAAAATAAAGAAAAACAATGAAAAAAAAATAATAAGAGAATAAAGTTATCAGAGGAGAAGGGATCAGTAACAGAGTAGTTACAGATCCCTTTAATTTTGCCTTTGGGACGTAGGTTTGAGTCCAGCCCAGACATTCTCTTGGCAGTAAGAGTCCTATGTAAAATGAGTTTGAACAGTCTCATTCAAGCTTATGGTAGGACTTTCCCATAGCACAAAAATGCATAACATTTGGCACAGTCTGGCGTAAATGAGATTAATTCACTTTGTGTGTTTTTTTTAGTCCACTGATTAATGCATTTGTATAGATAATTGTCAGTGCCCTCTTAATATTTTCCCATTTATTATCCTGCATTAAAATACACAGACAGGAATTTATGTGAAAATCTGAATCGGTGTGCTAAAAATAGTACATAGAGCAAATTAAACCTATAAATTGGCATTCTCACTGAGAGGTGACAGGGGATGATTGGTGTGAACAGTTCTGGTATATTGCACAGTATGGTAAAGTCATATTGGTACTGCCAGATATTTACCAGCCACATTTTGGAGTAAGATGCCATTCTCCACTCACCTCACCTTCATGAACAACTGTTTAAAAACTCTTGATTGGGGAACTTCCAATCAAATATCAGAATAATATTTTACAATATAACAATATAACATGAGTTCTAGAAGTTGAGGTTAGGTAATATTTGATGTTTCTAATCTTCAGCTTAATCATCTATTGTATTCTATTACATTAGGAGCCAATGAAGATGAGGCAAAAATAATCATTATTTATTTAGTTCTGCTGATCTGTAAGCAAAACTCTGCTGCTATTATAAATTAATATTTTTAATACAATTTAACTGCTAAATGATTTTCAAAGATTGCGATCTATAAGGGTGAATTCAGTCCTTGTTAAAAAATCTACCTCATTGACCAAGCTTTTGGTTACCTGTCCTAATATCTCTTTAGGTGGCTTGGTGCCAAATTTTGTCTGATAACGCTTCTGTGAAGCACCTTGGGACAGCTACTACGTTAAAGGCGCTATTTAAATGCAAGTTGTTATTGTAAGTGCATCACTTCCCCCTTTGAGCTGGCTCCAAAAGTGATGCAAGATATATGAACTGAAGAGTTGCACCAAATAGCAGGTGACTCCCAATCACACTAAACAATCAAAGTTTTTCCAAAGCTATTCTGTGGATGTAAATATCAAAATATTAAGAACAGTGCTGTAAGCCAATGTTCTATTTCTTTTTACTCTACAGCGATGGGAAAATATACCACTGGTATTGATTTCAAGAACAAACTTCTGAATCTGGTTTTGATATTCCATATTCAGGAAAATGTCTGCTAGATTTGCTGATTGTTGAACACAAAAGTATTGAGATTTCCTTCAGAAAATGGCTGGGTTATTCCCAATAGGTGGGATGGCACCACATTTTTGAATAGGTCACATTCTTCACAGAATGCACTGCTGTTATCTCTGCCTCTTCCCAAGTGTATTGATTATAAATGTAGCTGTTTAAAAGTATTTCAAACATAGTTGCACAATCCCTGCCATGTCTTTCAAAGCGCAAAGGTAGCAAAGAGAGTTGTTCTATTTTCTCAGCTGAATAAAATAGTTAATCCTGGAATTTATTGAAGAATAGAGAATGTTGATCTTCTACTTACAAAATAAATGTTTTTTCCATGATGAGGCTGGATGAATAATTCATGAGAGACGAAGTTTCAAATGAGTTTACAGGCTGCCTTGTGAGTGGAAATAAAAACCATACTTCGCTGTGAAGCATTCTGTTTCTATTTACAGCACATGTAGTGGTTGAAAATTATCTCAGTTTCTGTTTTTGTTTAGTTTTATATATTTAAGGTGAAAATAAAGCAAACTGTCAAATAGACATCAATATTTTGAATGTGTGATTTTAAAATTTTTTGCCAAGTAATCATTGCAATCGAGTTAAATAAGTGGAATGTCATATTGGCTGGTAATTAGAACTCAAGTCTGAGTTGAGAGTCAGTTCGTAACTTCTCCTGCTGTGATGGCTGCAAGTTCTACCATTGCTTATAATGAACATAGCTTGGAACAGTAATTTTTGAGGTAATTTCCTTTGTATTTTTTTAAACATATAACACTTCTTTGACCTGACCTTTTCATAGAATCATAGAATCATAGAAGTTTACAGCATGGAAGGAGGCCATTCCGGCCCATCGTGTCCATGCCAGCCAACAAGAGGCTATCCAGCCTAATCCCACTTTCCAGCTGTAGATCCATAACCCTGCTGGTTGCGGCACTTCAGGTGCACATCCAAGTATTTTTAAAATGTGGTGAGGGTTTCTGCCTTTACCACCCTTTCAGGCAGTGAGTGAGTTCCAGAACCCCACAACCCTCTGTGTGAAGAAATTTTCCCTCAAATCCCCTTTAAACCTTCTACCAATAACTATAAATTTATGCCCCCTGGTTGTTGACCCCTCTGCTAAGGGAAATTGGCCTTTTCCATCCACTATATTTAGACCCCTCATAATTTTATACACCTCAATGAGGTCTCTCCTCAGCCTCCTCTGTTCCAATGAAAACAAATCCAGCCTATCTAATCTGTCCACATAGCTTAGATTCTCCACTACCGGCAACATCCTCGTAAATCTCCTCTGTACCCTCTCCAGTGCAATCAAGTCCTCCCTGTAATGCGGTGACCAGAACTGCATGCAGTAGTCCAGCTGTGGCCTAACCAGTGTGTTATTCAGTTCAAGCATAACCCCCCTTGCTCTTGTATTCTCATCATCATAGGCGGTCCCTCGAATGAGGATGATTTGTTTCCACACCAAAATAAATTAGTTCGCACATGTTTCAATGAAGGACCCGATATTCCAGTTCTGAACTCGGAAGGTGGAAGATGCCTGCACGTGGATTTTTTTAACTTGTGGTGACTGTTGCACATCAGCCACCACACGGGCTTGACAGAGCTAGGCCTTTATCCAGTGGCAAGGATTAACCAGGACAACTGGCGATCTGCTCTGCAGCACGGACTTAGTGTGCACACATATCGCAGTGCTACTCCTGGGCCCTCAGCTCTTCTGGGCCCCCTACCCAATTTGCTGCACCTCTGCCATGATCTCTCACTGCTCCTCTGCCACAAACATTCACCGCTCCACAATCTCTCACCGCTTCTCCGTCACGATCTCTCGCCGCTCCTCCACCACAAAACATTCGCCATTGGAAACATCCTTCCATTCGCAAAAACACCCATCAACCATTACCCTTTGCTTCCTGCCTCTGAGCCAATTTTGGATCCAACTTGCCACTTTGGATTTCATGGACTTTTATTTTTGTGACCAGTCTGCCATGTGGGACCTTATCAAAAGCTTTGTTAAAATCCATATTCACTACATCATAAGTTTTGCCTTCATCGACCCTCTTGGTTAGCTCCTCAAAAAATTCAATTAAGTTAGTCAGACATGACCTTCCCTTAACAATCTGTGCTGACTGTCCTTGATTAATCCGTGTCATTTCTAAATGAAGATTTATCCTGTCTTCAGGATTTTTTCCAATAACTTTCCCACCACTGAGGTTCGGCTGACTGGCCTGTAATTACTCGGTCTATCCCTTTCTCCCTTCTTAAACAAAGGTACAACATTAGCAGTCCTCCAGTCCCCTGGCATCACACCTGAAGCCAGAGAGGATTGGAAAATGATCGTCAAAGCCTCTGCTATTTCCTCTTTTGCTTCACTTACCAGCCTGGAATACATTTCATCCTGGCCTGGGGATTTATCCACTTTCAAAGCTGCTAACCCCCTTAATACCTCCTCTCTCACTATGTTTATTTCATTTAATATTTTACACGTCTTCTCCTCGACAGTAGTGTCTGCATTGCCTGTTTTGTGAAAACAGATGCAAAGTATTCATTAAGAACCATACCCATATCTTTTGCCTCCACACACAGATTACCCTCATGGTCTCTAATAGGCCCTACCGTTTCTTTAGTTATCCTCTTGCTCTTAAAATATTTATAAAATATCTTTGGGTTTTCCTTGATTTTATTTGCCAAAAATTTTTCATGCTCTCTCTTTGCTTTCCTAATATCCTATTTAATTTCACCCCTGAACTTTCTATACTCTTCTAGGAGTTTCTGCAGTATTTAGCTCTCGGTATTTGTCATAAGCCTCCTTTTTTTCTTTATCCTATCCTGTATGTCCCTCGACATCCAGGGGGCTCTAGATTTGTTAGTCCCTCCCTTTTTCTTTAAGGGCACATATTTGGCCTGAACCCTACGGACCTCCTCCTTGAATGCCACCCACTGCTCTGACACTGATTTACCTTCAAGTAGCTGTTTCCAGTCCAATATTTTCATGGTTCAGGGGCCACCATGAATCTTACCCAAGTATTCTTTTACAAAATGTTCATGTGTTAACAATGCTTATAAACAGTAAACAAAATGTTGTTATGTATTTATAATTCTGGCCTACAATTGAAATTACAAATATAATATCAGTACATGATTACATGTATTGCTACTGGAATTGATCTGTTTATTCATATTAGACATGTGGGAAAGTTTAGTTCTTATTTATTACATTCTTAGATTCTGCAGATCAGATATTAATATTTCTAAACACTGAATCACTTAATACAATGAATATTTCACAATAGAAATTCCACTAAAGGTGTTAGTCATCAGTTTAGGTTATATAAAAATGAGGCCCCTGTTGCATTGGATTAGGGAGAATTCCATATGAATGCTTCAATTAGAGTAGTTAGTTCTCCAAATGAGTGCTTCGATCAGTAATTGTTCAAATAACAGCATCATAATTTCCACCTATAATATGCTTGAATTGTCATTCAAAGAATAGCCTAACAGAATATGATCCTTATACAGGCCTATGTCAACTTAGGCAACTAAGATTTTCCATTCTAAATTATCTCCTTTGAAATTGGATTCCCTTTGAATGAATGTCTCCAGTAAGCTTAGTCTTTTAAGCTTGCCTTCCAACACTACAATACATACAAGGTTCAACTGTTGCCTTGGCTGCAATCAACTAATTTAGCATAGACTGGGGTTGAGAAGGGGCCTACCTATTGTTGTGTCCAACATTGGAAATTCCTGGCTCCTGCAATTTTGTTTAATATTTATCATTGATTCGAGAAGTTAAAACTTAGTGATTTTTCAAGACATTTTCCAAATCTTCCTAACCTAAGGAACTGGCAATTACAGTAGCTTACCAGTTGGTGCAGTTACCCCAGAGACATCAGCCAGCCCAGCTAAAATGGTGCTCATAAAAGCAGAATAGATGATACATCAGCATTCAGCTTCACAAGAGAAGTTAAATCTACAAAAACATCCTCTTTAGCTTAATATTTCAGATGTATATAATTTTGTTTTAATACAGACATTCACATTTAAATCTTATTTAAGTGTGCCAAAGTATGACGTGTGCTGAATAATGGACATAGGTCATGCTTCTGTTCAAAATAATTCTCATTTACTGTACTGCTGTTCACTGCAGCACTTTCCTCAACCATGTGTTTAAAGCTCGCACCTTCCCTGAACAACTCTCTTGTCAAATCAACTAGCTGACTGCAAGACATGGAATGGCATATACTAAAGCTAATTGAATTTATCAGTCCACAATGTGTCTATCACATCCACTTGTTTAACAAAGTATCTCCTTGGACTTCACGGGGCTGGGGGCACAGATACAGAGCAAGATTTTGAAGAGGAGATGATTAAAAGTTGAGTTGAAGTACTATATTTTGGGGAGGGTTTTGAAGGTAGGGAGAGGTGTAGCAAGCAATAGACTGCAGGAGCATGATGACAGTAGGCTTTGCCACTGATGGTGAAGCAGAGTGAAGGGAGTATGCACAGTGTACAGTCAGAGGAGCATAGAGTGCCATTCTGACATGTAGGGCTGGAGGAACAGAGCCATGGAAACCAGGTAGACAAGGAAAAGGATTTTCTAGTCAATGCACTTGGGAATGGGGAGTCAGAGAAGATTGGTAAGGAATTGGGAATGGGTGTGGATAGGTTATAGCTCATAGAGTTCTGGATAACTTGGAGTTTGTGTAGGGTGGAACTTGGGAGGTCAATAAGGAGAGCATTAGAAAAGTTGAACTAGGACATGACAAAGCTGTGGATGAGAAATATCAGCAACACTGAGGGTGAGGTAGAGACAAAGACGTAAAGAGACAATTTTGGTGAGACAGGATATGACATTTGAAGCTCAGCTCATGTAGTCCACCGAGACCGCTCACCATTTCCCCCCGAGCTCGAAGAAAGGTGGCAAACATCACTGTGCACTTGAAAAATAATCTGGAAAAGCAAATGGTGCAGAACACCACACTTAACATCAAGTCTACAAGCAAATTACTTTAAACAGAGGTTCAATATTTTAAAAGAAATATTCCATTCTTAGACTATGTGGTAATGTCAGAATAAATCTTTCATATTGTGCATTTTAAAATGTCTCAGCCTAGTAGAACAGTTGAATTACGACTTCATAAAAGTTTTATTTTTAATGTTGAAATTAAATTTTCATTAATTCATAAATAGCACTGTCACTCTGATTTGCATGGCCCTGCCAATTTACTGTGATGCTTCCAGCACTTTTATAGAACCCCATTTCAAATATCATAACTGTTATGTATGTAAACATTGTAACTGTGTAAGACTTGCCACCAGAGGGCACAACTGTTGGAAGCCCGTGCAAGGGAGTATAAAAGTTTGTCTGCCATGCTGCTTAGGCACTCTGTAGTTGTATTAAAGAGACTAAGGTCACATCAGTTTTAGCTCACAGTACCCAGTCTTGCGGAGTTCTTCCATACTTAACAATTGGCGACGAGTAAGAGATTACGAACTTTCACACGGTCATGGCTGCCGTTGGTATTTTAGAGAGATTTGTAGAGGGTGATGATTGCAAGCCTTCATTGAGCATCTCAACTAGTACTTCATGGCCAACGAGCTGGATGGGGATGATAAAGCGATCAAGCGCAGGGCGATTCTCCTCACTGTGTGTGGGTCCACAATATATGGCCTCATCAAGAATCTGCTAGCACTGGAGAAGCCAGCAGAGAAGACATATACAGAGTTGTGTACGCTGGTTCGGAACCACTCAAGCCAAAGGAGAGCGTCTTAATGGGCAGGTATCGCTTCTACGCTTCCGAGGGCCAGGATGCGGCGAGTTATGTCACCGACCTGAGATGCCTTGCGGGAACTTGCGAATTTGCTGGATTTTTGGGGGAAATGCTGATGGACCGTTTTGTGCTTGGCATCAGTCACGAGGTCATTCTTCGCAAGCTGCTGTCCGCCAAATCCCTAGACCTGAGCAAGGCCATTACGATAGCCCAGGCATTCATATCCATGAGTGATAATACCAGACAGATATCTTACCAGCATCGAAGCTCACCGGCAAGTACTGTGCATAAAATAACGTCGCTAGCAGGCAGAACTGCATATGGCAGGGTCTACATGCCTGCAGATGCAAGGTCTAAGATGACTCAGAGTCCGCCATCGGGCATGAATGCAAATCCATTAGCACCATGTTGGCGCTGCGAGGGTAATCATCGAGCCCATCAATGTCGATTCAAGCACTACGTGTGCAAAGGCTGCGAAATAATGGGGCACCTCCAGCAAATGTGCAAAAGTGCTGCAACTCACCACGTGGCAGATTTGGCAGAGGATGATCGATCCGGCGTGGATCACGCAGAACAAACAAGAGAGGCAACTCAACCCGAGGAAGAAGTGTATGGGGTACACACCTTCACCACCAAGAGCCCTCCTATTATGCTTAAAATCAAATCAAACGGTATTCCGGTATCAATGGAGTTGGATACGGGGGTGAGTCAGTCAATTATGAGCCAGAAGGCTTTTGAGAAACTGTGGGGCAACAAGGCACAAAGGCCCAAACGAAGCCCGATTCAGACAAAGCTGCGCACCTACACCAAAGAGCTCATGCCAGTCATTGGCAGTGCGGCAGTTAAGGTATCATACAATTGAGCTGTGCATGATTTATCACTGTGGATTGTACCAGGCGATGGCCCAACGCTATTCGGCAGAAGCTGGCTGGGAAAGATTCGATGGAACTGGGAAATAATGGGGCACCTCCAGCAAAGCACTATTTTCAGTGGATGATGCCTCGTGCGCTCAAATGCTGAGCAAGTTTCCGTCGCTATTTGAACCAGGCATCGGCAACTTCACAAGCGTCAAGGTGCAGATCCAACTAGTCCCCGATGCAAGGCCCATTCATCACAAGGCTCGAACGGTTCCATATATGACGAGGGAGAAAGTCGAGATCGAACCGGACAGACTTCAACGAGAGGGAATTATATTGCCAGTCGAGTTCAACGTTGGCCAGTCCGATTGTTCCAGTGTTGAAAAGCGATGGCACGGTCAGAATCTGTGGAGACTACAAGGTAATGATCAACAGTCTTGTTACAGGACCAGTACCCGCTACCCAAGGCGGATGACCTGTTCGCAACGTTCGTAGGGGGGAAGTCGTTCACCAAGTTGAACCTAACCTCCACCTACATGACACAGGAGCTGGCTGAATCTTCAAAAAGATTGACGTGCATCAACAAGCACAAAGGACTGTTAATATACCACAGGTGCCCTTTTGGGATTCGCTCAGCTACTGCCATCTTCAAGAGGAACATGGAGATTCTGCTGAAGTCGTGCATCGTTGTGTTTCAAGACGACATCCTAATCACCGGTCGTGACACCACCATACACCTGCACAACCTGGAAGAGGTTCTAAGTCGACTAGACAGAGTGGGACTCAGGCTGAAAACCTCCAAGTGTGTTTTCCTGGCGCCAGAGGTCGAATTTTTGGGGAGAAAGATTGCGGCATACGGCATCAGACCCACAGACTCAAAGACAGAGGCCATCAACAATGCACTCAGACCACAGAATGTGACAGAGCTGCATTCGGTCCTAGGATGCCTCAACTATTTTGGTAACTTTCTACTTGGGTTAAGCACTTTGCTGGAACCATTGCACATGTTGCTACGTAAGGGTGACAACTGGGTTTGGGATAAATCTCAAGAGACAGCCTTTGACAGGCCAGAAACCTACTTTGTTCTAATAAGTTACTTGTACTGTATGACCCGTGTAAACGATTAGTGCTAGCTTGTAATGCATCTTTGTACGGGGTCGGCTGTGTGTTACAGCAAACCAATGTATCGGGCAAACTTCAACTGGTTGCATATACGTCTAGAAGTCTGTCTAAGGCTGAAAGAGCCTACAGTATGTTCGAGAAAGAGGCGTTAGCATGTGTATATGCGGTTAAGAAAATGCGGCAATACCTATTTGGACTTCGGTTTGAGCTTGAAACCGACCACAAATCGCTCATTTTGCTTTTTTCAGAAAGCAAAGGTATAA
The DNA here is from genome assembly GCF_044704955.1 of Pristiophorus japonicus. Classification (NCBI taxonomy): domain Eukaryota; kingdom Metazoa; phylum Chordata; class Chondrichthyes; family Pristiophoridae; genus Pristiophorus; species Pristiophorus japonicus. Next base: position 349,254,542 of record NC_091978.1, on the reverse strand, counting down.
ACACCATGCTTCGTCCCGCATCCAAAGATGGGCACTAACATTGTCCGTCTATGACTATGTTATCCGCCACAGACCAGGCACGGAGAACCGTACTGATACCCTCAGTCGGCTACCACTGTCCACTACCGGGATGGAAATGGCTCAGCCCGCAGACTTGCTTCTGGTCATGGATACTTTTGAGGGTGAGGGGTCACCTGTCACTGCTCACCAGATCAGGACCTGGACCAGCCAGGATTCTGTGCTTTCACTTATAAAAAGTTGCATCCTCAATGGGAGCAGGTCGGCTGTTCCCGGGGAGATGCAAGATGAAATTAAGCCATTTCACCGACGCAAAGATGAAATGTCCATCCAGTCGGATTGTCTCTTATGGGGTAATCACGTGGTTTTGCCAAAAACGGCAGGGAAACATTCACACGTGGCCTACACAGTACCCACCCAAGCATAGTCATGATGAAGGTTATAGCCAGGTCGCATGTTTGGTGGCCCAGCATTGACTCGGACTTAGAGTCATACATACACCAGTGCAACACGTGCATACAACTGAGCAATGCACCAAGGGAGGCTCCATTGAGTCTGTGGTCATGGCCCTCCAAACCGTGTACCAGGATCCACGTAGATTTTGCTGGCCCCTTTCTTGGAAAGATGTTTTTAGTTGTAGTGGGCGCTTACTCTAAATGGATTGAATGCGTATCCATGTCATCCAGCACATCCACTGCCACCATTGAAAGCCTCCGAGCTATGTTCGCCACCCATGGCTTGCCCGACGTCCTTGTCAGTGACAATGGACCGTGTTTCACCAGCTCGGAATTCAACGAGTTTATGACCTGCAATGTCATCAAGCATGTCAGGTTTGCCCCATTTAAGCCCGCATCCAACGGTCAAGTCGAACAGGCAGTCCCAACTTTCAACCAGAGCTTGAAACGTGTGACGGAAGGCTCCTTGCATACCCGCTTATCTCGGGTTCTGCTCAGCTACCGGACACGACCCCACTCACTAAATGGGTTTCCCTCTGCAGAAGTGTTAATGAAGAGAGCACTCAAAACCAGGCTCTCCCTAGTCCACCCGGATCTAAATGATCATGTGGAAACCTGGCGTCACTGGCAAAACATGTACCACAATCGCGTGACATTGATGTTAATGACCTGAATTATGGTCATGGTCCTAAATGGGTTGCTGGCACTGTCATGGCCAAGTAGAGGAATAGAGTGTTTATAGTCAAATATTGAATGGACAAACGTGCAGAAAGCATTTGGATCAGATCAAACTGCGGTTCACCGACAACCAGGAACAACCTGAAGAGGACATCACCATCATTGATCCACCAACACACACCTCGTTGTCAATCAAGACGATGAACCCACCATTCCCAACAGTCCTGTCAGACCAGCTGCGTCGCAGTGCAGCAATGGTCCGACCAACTCACCCATGCCAGAGTTTGAACTCAGACGATCAACTAGGGATGTAGGGCCCAGGATTGTCTCAACTTGTAAATAATTTGTATCAAAGACTTTGGGGGGGGGAGTTGTTATGTATTTAAATATTGTAACTGTGTAAGACTTGCCACCAGAGGGCGCAACTGTTGGAGGCCCAAGGGTCACCTGCACACCCCATGCAAGGGAGTATAAAAGGTTGTCTGCCATGCAGCTTAGGCACTCTGGAGTTGTATTAAAGAGACTAAGGTCACATCAGTTTTAGCTCACAGTACTCAGTCTTGTGGTGGTCTTACATATTTAACAATAACAAGGCCGGTATACGCATGTATGCTTAATTGGTGAGAGTTATTAGTCCAGTCTTTCCAATTCACAATGGCATAAAAAGGTCAAGAGCATTGTAACTGCTTGTAAGGATTCATAGCCACGTTGGGAAGTAAGTAAACACTCGCTCTTTTCAGAGTATAGTTTGGTCTGATTAAAGGAGAGTCAACACAGTCCTCGACATATCAACATGTCAACTTGTGTTTTAATTATCAACCAATGAACGTAGCAACGGAGAGCAAGATTGATATTTTATTGCATGCAGGTACTCAGTCCATCGGGCACAGAGGGATTATCCAGCTTTCAGAAATTTTCACCAATTATTTTTTTAGACACCCAACACCTGTAGGCGAAATGAGAATGCAGGGGACAGGAATTCCACTGGGTCTTCATCTCCACCCCTTTTCAATCTTCTGAAATTCCAACAGGAGGGAGTAGGTGCTTTTGGTCAGCGGCGATCTGTCGATAGGCACTGGATGATCTTTGTTTTGCAGTAGTCATATTGACCAAAGCAGTCACATGCTGCACTGCCTGGTGTTGTGAATGGCCAGAAGGGGCAGTAGGGCTGCTGGTCCTCCAAGGTTGGCTTGGAGTCTCCAGGAACTGAAGATTAATCTCCAGAATCTGAGAGCAACCCGGGAGATAAATTACAGGAGCATTAAAGAAGTGTTTTTTCATTTTTTTTTGAACACTTCTGTTTTAGTCATTAAGAAAGAAAGATTTACATTTATACAGCTCTTTTCACAACCACCCAACATTTCAAATGCTTTACATCCAATCAAGTACTTTTTGATGTGTAGTCGCTGTTGTAATGCAGGAAACGTGGCAGCCAATTTGTGCACAGCAAGCTCCCACAAACAGCAGTGTGATAATAACCAGATAATCTGTTTTGGTGATATCGATTGAGGTATAAATATTGGCCAGCACACCGGTGATAACTCCCCTGCTCTTCTTTGAAATAGTGCCATAGGATCTTTTACATCCATTTGAGAGGGCAGATAGGGCCTTGGTTTAACGTCTCAACCGAAAGACAGGAAAAATAATGGAGATAGGGAAAAAGGCTGTTTGATTGACAGTCAAGAATCGTTTAATTGAGAAACGAAGAGAGTTATTTCACTTTGCAACTGATGTGGGAAGGCGGTGCGTTGCGGATGGGCATGTTGGGTGACCAATGACAGGAGTGTGGGGGCGGAGCAGTGAGAGGCAGGAGGTCACGTGATGAAACCTCCAGACTCAACCAGAGTTGGCAACCCTAAATGGCAGTGCTGTGTTGAAAAGAAGGTGGATCTTGAAGAAACGCATGAGATTGAGTCCTCTCCCCACCCCCTTAACCACAACGGAATGCATAGTGTTGCACAATGTAAAAGGTGTATCTCCAAAGCTTCCTTTTCTATTTTACCACAGAAGTATGTGGGCCCCCATTTCTTTTGTTAAATATAATTTGATTAAAACACGAAAGTCTATCTCATTTTGCTTTCCTGATCAGAAATCTGAAATAAAACAAACTTACAGAAGACACAGGATGACTGGCATGAGCTAAGTCGACACTGGTGCAATATTACAATTTCATGGGCATTGCACAAATATCTCTGAGGAAATTTTCAATGTTGTTTACTCAAAACTTTTTTTTCCAGAATTAAAATAAAAATTCATTCTCGGGTTAGGGGCATCGCTGGCAAAGCCCATCCCTAATTGCCCATGAGAGGGCGATGGCAAGCCATTTTGTTGAACTGCTACATACCCCTTGGTGAATGTACTCCCACAATGTTATTAGGTGGGGAGTTCCAGATTTTGACCCAGAAGGATTGGCAATACATGCCCAAGTCAGGAAAGCGTGTGCTTGCAAGGGGACTTGGTGTTCCCATGTGCCTTCTGTCTTTCTTCTTCTAGGTGGTGGATGTCATGTATGTATGCTTGGGTTTACTAGCCACTGTCAGAGGTCATTGGGCTGTGCGCACATGTGTGTGGCCCAGGTATAAAAGGCCAGCCATCATGTAATGTAATCACTTTGGGCCCTAATAAAATAGAGCCAGGTACCTGTTCGGAGTTTATAGTATTCAGTCAATTGAGTTATTGAATACACAATTTGGCGACGAGGTATCAAGAACTTTCACGTGCAAAAATGAGCACAATTGGAATTCTGGAGCGATTTGTGGAGGGAGAAGATTGGTCAGACTTTGTAGCCCGCTTGAATCAGTACTTCGTAGCCAAAAAAATGGAGAAAGAGACAGACGCAGTTCGGCGCCGGGCGATCCTCCTCATGGTTTGCGGTCCGAAAATCTATGGACTCATAAAGAATCTCCTCTCACCCTTAAGTCCACTGGACAAGGACTATGAAACATTATGTAAGTTCGAAACTGCGTTGGCAGACATGCTGTGGGACTTCTTTGTAATCGGCATCAACCATGAGGTGATCCTGTGTAAGCTACTGGCGGCAGAGACACTGGATTTGAGCAAGGCCATCACAATTGCCCAATCATGCATGATGACGGACAAAAGCTTAAAGCAGATATCATTGAAAAATTGGAACTCGGCAAGGACTGTAAACAAGATAGTATCGTCGTTTGGCAGAGCTGCATATGACAGGGCCTGCCCGACTGCGTACGCGAAACCTGTGTCTGCTCAAAGTCCGCCAACGGGAATGAATCTGATATCACCATGTTGGAGTTGTGGGGGAAATCATTGGCATCATCATGGTTTAAACAGTATATTTGTAAAGGCTGTTCGAGAGTGGGGCATCTCCAGCGCATTTGTCCGCAACTGAGCCAGCGTGCTGCGACACACCACGTGGAGGATAATGACCAGTCTAGCGCAGATCCGGATATGCAATCCGAGATACCAGAGGAGGAACTGAATGGACGGTATTCGTTCCTAACAAAAAGCCAACCGATAATGATTAATGTAAAACTTAATGTTGTGCATTTATTGATGGAATTGGACACGGGTGCGAGTCAATCAATGATGAGCCAGAGGACATTCGACAGGCTGTGGGATACTAAGGCTGTGAGGCCTAAGCTGAGTCCAGTGAATGCCAAGTTGCATACATACACTAAAGAGCTCATAACAGTGATTGGCAGTGCAGTAATCAAGGTGTCGTATGATGATGCGGTTCACGATTTACCATTATGGATTGTTTCAGGCAATGGTCCAACGCTGTTCGACAGGAACTGGTTAGAAAAAATCAGATGGAATTGGAATGAGATCAAAGCATTGTAGTCGGAGGAGGATATGCCATGTGCTTATAGAAACATAGAAACATAGAAAATAGGTGCAGGAGTAGGCCATTCGGCCCTTCGAGCCTGCACCACCATTCAATATGATCATGATTGATCATGCAACTTCAGTACCCCATTCCTGCTTTCTCTCCATACCCCTTGATCCCTTTAACCATAAGGGCCACATCTAACTCCCCTTTGAATATATATAATTAAACTGGCCTCAACAACTTTCTGTGGTAGAGAATTCCATAGGTTCATAACTCTGCTGAGCAAGTTCCCTTCGCTGTTTGAACCAGGCATCGGCAATTTCACAGGAGCCAAGGTGCAGATCCACATGGACTCAGATGCAAGACCCATCCATCATAAAGCTTGGGCAGTTCCGTACATGATGAGGGAGAAGGTCGAAATCGAACTGGATAGACTCCAGCATGAAGGGATCATATCACCGGTCGAACTTAACGAATGGGCCAGCCCCATTGTTCCCATGTTGAAAGGTGATGGCACTGTCAGGATTTGTGGAGACTACAAGGTTACGATCAACCGAGTTTCGAAACAGGATCAGTACCTGTTACTGAAGGCTGATGACCTGTTTGCAACGCTAGCCAGCAGGAAGTTGTTCACAAAACTGAATCTGACGTCGGCCTACATGACACAGGAACTGGTCGACATGTCGAAGAAACTTACGTGCATCAACACTCACAAAGGACTGTTTATCTACAACAGGTGCCCTTTTGGAATTTGCTCGGCTGCAGCCATATTTCAGAGGAACATGGAGAGTCCACTGAAATCTGTCCCCAGAACCGTCGTGATCCAAGATGACATACTGGTCACAGGTCGTGACTCCGCCGAACTTCTGAACAATCTGGAAGAGGTTCTACATCATCTGGACAAAGTGGGACTCAGACTGAAATGCTTGAAGTGCGTCTTCATGGCATCGGAAGTCGAATTCCTGGGGAGGAAAATTGCTGCTGACGGTATCAGGACTACAGACTCGAAAACCAAGGCCATCAAAAATGCACCCAAGCCTCAGAATGTGACGGAGCTGCATTCGTTCCTTGATCTACTCAACTACTTCGGTAATTTCCTACCTAGATTGAGCATCTTATTAGAGCTAAGAAAAGGCAACAACTGGGTTTGGGGTCCGTCTCAAGATAGGGCTTTTGAGAAAGATACTAATCTACTTTGCTCCAACAAGCTGCTGGTACATTATTATCCATGTAAGCGTCTAGTATTGGTCTGTGATGCTTTGTCTTATGGAGTTGGTTGCGTGCTCCAACAAGCTAATGAATTGGGCAAATTACAACCTGTTGCATATGCTTCAAAAAGTTTGTCAAAGGTGGAAAGAGCCTACAGCATGGTAGAGAAAGAAGCACTAGCCTGTGTGTATGGGGTTAAAAAGATGTATCAGTACCTGTTTGGTCTTTGGTTTGAACTGGAAACAGATCACAAGCCGCTCATTTCATTGTTTTCGGAAAACAAAGGTATCAATACCAATGCATTGTCCCGCATCCAGAAGTGGGAGCTGATATTATCTGCCTATGATTGTGTCATTTGCCATAGACCTGACACTGAGAATTGTGCCGATGCATTGAGCTGTCTGCCTTTGCCCACACCGGATGTGGAAACGCCACAACCGGCAGACCTACTTTTAATCATGGATGCTTTTGAAAGTGAAGGAACCCCTGCCACGGCCCAACAAGTTAAGACCTGGATCAGCCAGGACCCGATAGTATCAGTTGTGAAACATTGTATCCTTAGTGGTGATTGGTCTGCCATACCCAAGCAAATGTGTGAGGAGACCAAACCTTACATCCGTTGCAAAGACGAACTAACCATTCAATCAGATTGTATACTGTGGGGTAATCGTGTTGTTATGCCCAAGAAAGGCAGAGAGAAATTTGCACATGATCTATTGAGAACGTATCCCGGTATTGTCACGATGAAAGCCATTGCCAGGTCTCATGTATGGTGGCCTGGAATTGACTCTGATCTGGAATCATGTGTGCACCAGCGCAGTACTTGCATGCAGCTTAGTAAAGCACCAGCGGAATCGCCACTGAGTCTGTGGTCGTGGCCATCTAAACCATGGTCCAGGATCTACATCGACTTTGCAGGTCCCTTCCTGGGAAAGATGTTCTTAGTTGTAGTGGATGCTTATTCCAAGTGGATAAAGTGTACAATCATGTCATCCAGCACATTCACAGCTACCATTGAGAGCCTTCATGTCATGTTTGCTACACATGGTCTGCCTGACATCGTTGTTAGTGACAACGGATCTTGCTTCACCAGTATGGAGTTTCAAGAATTCATGAAACTCAAAGATATCAAACATGTGAGGTCAGCACCATTCAAACCTGCATCCAATGGCCAAGCAGAGTGTGCTGTCCAAACCATCAAGCAGAGTATGAAACGTGTAACTCAAGGTTCACAGCAAACTCGCTTGTCATGCATATTGCTTGGTTACAGGACAAGACCCCATATGCTTACCGGAGTCTCCCCTGCTGAACTATTGATGAAGAGAGGTCTCTCTCTCTTGTCCACCCTGACTTGAATAATCATGCCAAATACAGATGTCAAAGTCAGCAAGGGTATCGTCATTGCGCTACTGTGTCACGCTACATTTCTATCAATGATCCTGTGTATGTACTGAATTATTGTCAAAGGTCCCAAATGGATCGCTGGTACTGTTATGGCCAAGGAGGGTAACAGAGTGTTTATCGTTAAGCTCAAGAATGAGCAGACATGCAGGAAACATGTTGATCAGATAAAGCTGCGACACACGGATGAACTGGAACAGTCTGAGGAAGACACAATCAGTGACCAACCAACCTACCCTCAGTCATCAGAGGACTCAGCTGTCATCAATGAATCTGGACTTTCAATCCCTGACACGGTCATTGCCATTCCCATCAGATCGGCTACCCAGCCCCCAGTCATAACAGACTCAGAACGCTCGCCCAAGGCTGGAGTTGAACTGAGACATTCAACTCGGAAGCGGAAAACCCCGGACCATCTCAATTTGTAAAAAGACCGTTACTAATATCTTAAAGAGGGATACTGTCATGTATGTATGCTTGGGTTTACTAGCCACCACTGTCGGAGGTTATTGGGCTGTATGCACGTGTGTGGCCCAGGTATAAAAGGCCAGCCATCTTGTAATGTAATCACTTGGGCCCGAGTAAAGTAGAGCCAGGTTTGTACCTGTTCAGAGTTTACAGTTTTCAGTCTATTGCATACACAACAGTGGAGTACACAGGTTTGCTGATCTGTGGGGGCCTCAATTTCACATCTCATCCGAAAGACGACACCCCAGACAGTGCACTCAAGTGTCAGCCTAGATTTATGTGCTCACGTTCCTGGAATGGGACTTGAACCCACAACCTTCCTACTACGGAGGCAAGGGTTCTACCCACTGAGCCACAGCTGACAGCTATTCCCAGACCTTTGCCTGCAGGCAGCCACCAACAATACAAAGAGAACGACTCAAATGGGCTCACCCACTGGTTTGTCCCACCCTGATTGTGAGTCATTATCTGGTCTCCACTCAGTACTTCCACTGATGGCATGGGTGAAATAGTAGCTCATGTGAGGTGAATCACTGAACTCGGGCCTCCCCCAGATAATCTTGGCTGTGTTCTTGGGCACAGAATCAAGCAGAGAGCGAAACAGCAGGAAACCTGCCTGGAGCCAGGGTCCCAAGTGACTAGCACTATCTGAAGAAAGGTATGCCTGTCGTCCATTATCTTCATCCCAGTGGATTCTAAATATAGCTCATATACAAAAAAAATCTGCATATCATGGCCTCTAATATTTGCTGATGAGAAACAGGTGATTTAAAGAGATATCATCTCCATGAGAAATTTTTGCCAAAGTGCAATTTGTGTGAGAGAAGCCAAAGGACTAGAATCATTTTTGGTACGATGACACACAAGTAACATGGTGATTTTTTTTGGTGCAATTTTTGTTACTACAGTGTACAATTCTAAACATGATTTTTTCATGAGAATTGCTGCTTCTTTAAATATCACAAAATGAAATAAATAGCTCCTATCAATTTCACTGTAGTTTGCTTTTTAATTTCTGCCCCTCATGCAGATTTCAATCTCATAAGAACATAAGAACATAAGAAATAGGAGCAGGAATAAGCCATTTGGTCCCTTGAGCTTGCTCCGCCATTCAATAAGATCATGGCTGATCTGATGATGGACTCAGCTCCACTTTCTTGCCCGCTCCCCATAACCCTTTACTCCCTTATCTCCTTTCCTCCGACCAACTTGCATTTATATAGTGTCTTTACATAGTATTTACAGCATAGAAACAGGCCACACAGCCCAACTGGTTTACGCTCCACAAAAGCCTCCTCCCACCCTATTTCATCTACCCCCCAGGAGATAGGGGGTAGGTGCACAGAGACGGGGATGTGATGGAGTGTCCCCCTCAACACCTTTCTGCCACCTGATGTTGCAAAACTTGGAGGGACATTTAATCAGGCATTGATGGCCCCTCACTCTTCAACCACTGGCAGTGGTCTGCTTCCAACCACCCTTCGTCATCCTTTCATCATTTTAAACACTTTTATCATATCACGTCATAATTTGCCTTGTTTGAACAAAAAAATGTCTGTCATCAATATATTATTAACCACTGCATTAAATGTCACTTCTAACTCATCTTTCCTTACAGAAAAACAGCACAAGTTTAAAGTGCCAAAAGGTTTCTGCGGGGCGCTCAGAATGTAAACGTAGATCGACTGTATTACCAGCAGTCCAACTTTTTAAAATGTAAAGCCTCCTTTGCTTAAATGAGCAGTCACTTACTGTACGAGTTGGCCCTCACATCCATGGAGTTTAAAGCCAGGCTCCAGCTGCAGGGTTAATGAATACGAATCTGCTAGAATATTTATCAGCTGAAGTGATGGGACCATGTGTGCAGGACCTTGGGTTGATGGCTCATGGTACTTTGCCCTGAGGTAATGAAGGAGAAAGTAATGAGGATTTTACACATCTGCAATGGCATTCCGGGAGTGGGAGCCAAGTTTTGAGGCACTGCAGATAATAACAAAATCAGACAGCATCGCCAACCACATCTGTGGGGGCAATGAGGTATTCAAAGTTTTGAAATACTTGGACAGAGTTTAGATATAAAAATATCTCAGCCTATTTAACTTGTGACATTTATGCGTTGTCCCGTCTTTGTTTTGGTCACCTATTATCCCCTTCTAGTTCTGATGAATGGTTTCTACCTAGAATGTTTATCCACCTTTTTTCATCTCAGATGCCGATGGACCCATTGTATATTTGCAGTTTTAAATAAACCTATTAGTCACTCTCCCATGGTGTTGCACATGGCGGGTGAAGAGCAAGTGTACAGGCGACGCAGAGTTAGGGGATGGGGGAAATCAATGGACCGGTGTGTGCAGGTCTAATTCAGGTCCCATTTTAAAGTCATAGAATGATATAGCACAGAAGGAGGCCATTCGGTCCATCGTGCCTGTACCGGTTCTTTGAAAGATCGATCCAATTAGGCAGACACCCCTGCCCTTTCCCCATAGTCCTGCAAATGTTTCCACTTGAAGTATGTATCCAATTCCCTTTTGAAAGTTATTATTGAATCTGGTTCCACCACCCTGCCAGACAGTGTGTGATAACATAATACTCCGCTGTACAAGGGCCCCGCCGATGCTCCTGCCCACGCTCCAAACAGCGACCTGGGTCCTGATGACATCACCCACTCGCACACTTGGAGCAGCTTGCGCTGGAAGTTGGAGTGACATGTCGCTTCAGCTCTTTTTATAGCCCCGACCTGTGGAGGTGTTCTCACACAGGTTGAGGTGGCCCACGACGGCCCAGGTACAGCGGAGGAGCAGGAAGGTCGTGGCGGACTTGCGGCGGGTGATCGAGGCGGAGGAGCGGTGAGGGATGGTGGTTGAGATTCGGTGGGTGATCGTGGCGGAGGTTCAGCGAATGTTTTGTGGCGGAGGAGCGGCGAATGTTTGTGGCGGAGGAGCGGCATGAGATCGTGGTGGAGGTGCGGCAAATGAGGGTGCAGGGCCCAGATGAGCAGAGGGACCAGGGGCAGCATGGGCCAGCCCACACTGCGATATGTGCGCGCACTCGGTCCGTGCAGCAGAGCAGGTCTCCAGTCGTCCTGGTTAACCCTTGACCCTTGATAAAAGCCTAGCTCTGTCAAGCCCGTGTAGTGGCTGATGTGCAACGGTCACCACAGGTTAAAAAAATCCATGCACAGGCATCTTCCGCCCCTTCAATTGGAGTTCAGGACCTGGAATATCGGGTTCTTCATTGAAATACCTGTGAACTCATGTGGAAGCAAGTCATCCTTGTTCGAGGGACCGCTTATGATGATGGCATACGAGGTGGCTGCTCTGTTCTACCTGTTACTGTACATTGGCATGCATTGCTGAATTCTAGATCTTGTATACTGTAAATGAAGTAGTTTGTATATATATATATAGATATATATGTCTATGGTCATTGTGATGCAATATTTTAGCTGTAGAAGTGCAAATTTAGTTCAGAAATTGTCATACTCCAATCCACCAGCGATGCACAACTTAGGAACGTTGGGCCCAATTTTGGCCATGACTTGCATCAATTTTTTTGGAGTAAGTTGTTTATTCTGGCGTAAATTTAAAAAATGCCATTTTCCCCCCAAAATTTGCTCCAGAGTAAGTCAGTTAGTTACGATATTTTTTAGGTCAGTTTTTTTTTTCGAAAGGGGGCGTTCCCAGACACTTATGCCAGTTTTGGCCATTTATGCCACTTTGGCCAGCAAAAACTTACTCCAAATCGACTTAGGTCAACGTATGAAAAACCTTGCGGGCAGTGAAGAAAAAACTGCGCACATTTAGCAGACTTTAGGGCAGGGATAGGGGAGGGAAGGGAACTGGAGAGGACCTCAACAGCCAAGCACTAAACATTGCAAGGAAAAGCTCAAACAATTAAATTATTAATAAAAATGAAGTAAATCCTACTGGAGAAATGCGAGCTGCTGGCCGCGATGTCACGGAAGGGGAGGGGGTGCGGGGGGGCGTAGCCAGAGAGAGAGAGAGATATGCTTGTATACGAAACACTCTTTCTCTCCCCGCCTCCTTGCAAAACACTCTTTCACCCCCCCACCAAAACTCTCCTCCTCCCTCCCCCCCAAACACTCTTTCTCTGCCCCCCCAATACACTCTTTCTCTCCCCCACCCAAAACTCTCCTCCTCCCCCCCCACCCAAAAACTCTCCTCCTCCCCACCTCCCCATCCCCCACCCAATCAAAAGTCTCAAACACAGCCACTAAATAAAAAATAGAACAGAAGTCCTACCTCGCCCGGGAACTCAGCGGGTCGGCCGGCCGGTGCGGGAGGCCACTCGGCCGGGGATAGGGATGCGGCGAGATCGGGCGTCCTTTCAGCCGGGGATAGGGGCTGCGAGCATCGGGTCCTGCTCACAGCCCACAGGATGCACTGGGAGGGCAGGAGCATGCGCACAGCCCTCACTGAGCATGCGCGCAGGTGCCGGCAGTGCTTTCTGCGCTGGCCTGTTGCTCCGCCCCCCCCACTTCAGAATGCACGCCACGCCGGGACTCCGGGGACTCCGAAGAGCGACCAGGATGGGGTCCCTTTTTTTTCTGGCGCCCTTTCCAGCGCGCAAAGTCGGCGCGCTTCAGGTCAGTACGCCGAAAAAATGGCTTGGGCAATGTTGGGCCCCTAGATACCAGAGCTGGCTCCAGCATAATAGCAGAATTGACAGAATATTGCAGCAGAATTGACAGAATATTGCAGAATTAAACCACTGTCAGACTGAGTCACACCATTTAGATTTAATTGCAGGTTGCCACGTGAAAAGGACCATGTGCATGCATTGATTTGTTTTACTCTGAAGCTCAGAGTGGCACACTCTTGAGTTCTGGAGGAAACCAGGAGTGTTGCTGTATCTGTGCTTTGTAAAATGGCCAGCACAAATTTTGTGGCATTTTTTAATGAATCTAATTCATAATGCCCCTCCCCCCCAAAAAAAAACAACGTAACAGTGGCATAATGTCTATGCCCTTGGTAGCAAAAGAAAGACTTACATTTATATAGCAACTTTCACAACCTCGGGATGTTCCAAAGTGTTTTACAGCCAATTAAGCACTGTTGTAATGTAGGAAACGCAGCAGCCAATTTGCACACAGTAAGCACTCAGAAACAGCAATGAAATAAATGACACGATAATCTGTTTTAGTGATGTTGGTTGAGCGATAAATAGCAGCTAGAACACTGGGGTGGGCGCCCCCGCTCTCCTTCGAAATAATGGCATGGGATCTTTTACATCTACCTGAAAGGGCAGATGGGGCAACAGTTTAATGTCTCATTCAAAAGACAGGACCTTTGACAGTGCAATACTCCCTCAGTATTGCATTGAAGTGTCAGCCTACATTTTATGCTCAAGTCCCTGGAGTGAAACTTAAACCCACAACCTTTGACTCAGAGGTGAGAGTGCTACCAACTGAGCCAAGGCTGAAACTGTGGAGAAGAGCGAATATTTCAATGCTGTGTTAGTGACGGCGGAGCCAGTATTCAATTGTCTAGATTAGGAGGTTGGTAGATATGGAAGTTGTGCAAACGTTGCATATATCTAATACAAATAGGCACAGGTAATATTGCACTTGTGATGTGTTCAATGCTTTTTACCCTTGTCTTGTATTTTGCTGGCACGGCACCTTTGGGAACTAGCCCACATGGAAAAGAAAGTCATACCAATATACTGTTCATAAATATTCTAAACATTGTGTTTTTAAAAATTCTCACATGCCTTACTGATGCTGTAATTGTGCAAACAGGGAAGAAATGAACGAAGAACTTCAGTTTCACACTCTGAATACAATTTATTTTATTTATTCAGGTTTACTGTGTGCATTTTTGTGTGTATATTTCATCAGCACTGGCTAAAACTACTTCAACAAGAAAGCTGATAGAAAATCACCCTTGTCAGCTGAATAGGTAGGTGCTTTGCCCACTGCGGGACAGAGCCATATGGAAGGAATCAGGTCTGATGTGTGCTGTGTAGGCTAATGGGATGATAGTCAGGTCACTGCAATTGCTTTCAATGTCCTCAAGCTAAGGAGGAGCAAAATCAGCCAGGTTTCCCCATTCCTGATCACTATCCAGTGAGCCCTGTTGAAAAGTGCACATGTCTGGGCATTGTGTAAGGCCTGAATTTGTTTTTGGTAGCAATGCCTCTATAGTTCAATAGCTCACGGATACTCACTGTCTAGCCTTACATGGGTGAGGTGACAGAGGGCTATTTTCACCACTGCTGCCCTGCGTTCTGCTCAGGGTCATGTATAGGCCTTAAAAAGTTAATTTATCCCAGAAGAGTTTTGTTACCTTTCAGGATATGGGCATTTGTTCCCAAACTGACAACCTTACATCTACAATCCTGAGGCCTTCATCCAGCCATTGGAGCAGCATGGGGCTGCTCCAGATTTCAGGTGAGCAGTGTAGGGACTAAAGGCGCAAAGGGATTTTATTATTTAATTTGGGGAAATGCCGCACAATTTAAATTTTATATTTGACTTAATGGGCTCTTTTTTCTAAAGAAACTTCAGGCACAAACCATGGCTTTGTAAAGGAAACAATCATTTATTATGTACTAGAAAATCAACATTCGAGTTAAACAATCTGTGATTCATGCACGATTTAGAATTGCTTTAACAACAATAAAAATAACCAATACCTTCTGACTCCCCAAAATGCATATCCTTTTGGAAAACAAAAGGTCTACCTTACATTAACCCCTTAACAAAAGTTGATATACTCATGGTTGGCTCAGGCTTGTCAAGGCCCTCGACATCTCTTGATGGACAGGAGCCGCGATGCAGCACATAGCTTTCTCTCGTGGTCAGGTCAGCCATTCCACAAGCAAGCTGTAAGCCTGCAGCCAGGTAGAAAATGGTGAGGTAGAGCAGTGAGGAAGCGAACCTTTCCTCTACTTGGTTGTAATTTGAATAGTCTTTTTAAATTTTGTTAACCACACCTCTGGGGGCGGCTGCTTATCAACAATAGACTTTTTCAAGTACAACCGTACGATTGAATGGCGCTCCATTTGTTTTTTTTTCATGTAGCCAAGTTATTTGGCCTTCATCTGGTTCAGCAAGTTGCTATGGTGATCTGTCCTTCTTTTGGGGTCTTTCATGAGCTGTAATGTAACAGTCCTTCTTGTTTCAGCCTGCATGGAGCCGATTCTCCCATGTATATATCATAATATGTATTTTTACCACAGCTGTCTGGGTAGGTGTTTCTGATGTACACTTTCAGGCTTGAGCTACCTGCACCATATATTTAAATGACCAGACCACAATTTTCTAGTGCAGACCACTGGACAGGGTCAGGAGTGAGAACCCTGGCTAATCTTTCCCACGCTATCTCAGGGCATTGAAGCCATTTGTTATACCTCTGTTGACACCCTGGCTGAGATCTATTAATTTGCTCCATACATGTTCAAAATGTTTCACTTTTTTGATGCAGAAGTTTATAGAGATGAATCAGACAAGAGGTTTATGAATTGAGCATTGACATGATTCATTATATGGTAAAATATAAACTTGAGTATTTTAATTAGCTCAAGGATCCCGAATTCAACATACCACATACTGGAGCATTCATTCAGTACATAGTTTAGCACAATGAAAATGTGTGCCCATAGTGGTAGTGTAAGAATTCATAAACTATCACAATTAATCAGCAAGACTAGCTTGAGAATTTCAATGTACATTGTTGCCTACTTTCCTAATCATCAGATCATTGCAGAGAGCTGTGCAAATAGTACAGTATGGGATATCTTTTCAGAACAAATTATGTGAGTTTGTGAAATTAAAGAAAAAATAACATAATTTAATAATGTGGTTCTGTCTGAAACATTTAGGGCTAAACTTGATTAGAAGTTTTGTGGTTGACTGACATATTAGCACCACATAAAGCTATTTGTATTTATTGCAAACAATATGGAAGAATAACTGTAAATTAGTATTTAACTGATGTATTGAAATTACAGTGTTTAAATACATTTGAAAATTAGTCTTCTCTGCAAAGTTTTTAATGTACTTAAACTGTACTTTCAAACAGTATGCACAAAAGAAGGTTAGTGTTTGCTGGAAATGTATGCACAGATAAGTAACTGCTGCCAAAAACAATTCATTTACTTGACCTGAAATTTTTCCAGCCATTGCAGAATTAATGACTCATAGAAAATTGCTACATTATGGGAATGACTAACATTAAGTAACACATCACGAACTGTATGTAGAAAAAATTTACAGTGCAACATAGATAATATAAATAGAAAAATATATTTAGTTATCAATAGCGATCAAATGATTAGTTACACATACATCAAAGATCAATCATGTGGTTAATAACTAATATTAACTTAATCATAAAGAAGTTTTTTAAAATAAAGTTTGAATCTATGATCATGACTAAAATATTTTCTCTGCATACCTAAAGGTGTAAATAAGTCAAATATCTTTTAGATTATTTGGGCTTCAAGTACTGTATCACAAAGCTAGCAATAAAAATTTAAATTTATGGCAATGGAAAATTCTTCATGTAATGCAATAAGAAAGAAAAGAAAGGAAGACTTGCATTTATATAGTGCCTTTCACTACCTCAGGACATTCAAAGCACTTTACAGCCAATGAAGTTCTTTTGAAGTGTAGTCACAGTTGTAATGTAGGAAATGTGGCAGCCAATTTGCGCACAGAAAGGTCCCACAAACAGCAATGTGATAAATGACCTGATACGCTGTTTCAGTGATGTTGGTTGAGCGATAAATAGTGGCCAGGTCACTGGGGAGAACTCCCCTGCTCTTCTTTGAAATAGTGTCATGGGATCTTTTACATCCACCTGAGAGAGCAGACAGAATCTCGGTTTAGCATCTCATTCAAAAGACAGTGCAGCACTCCCTCCCAGAAATGTCAGCCAAAGTTATGTGCTCAAGTTTCTGGAGTGGGACTTGAACCTATAAACCTTCTGAATCAGAGGTGAGAGTGCTACAGCTGAGCTACAGCTGACACTTTAAACTATCCACTGTGAACTGGTAAACAGAGAATAATTCTTGTAAAGTAAATAATATATAAATAGATTAGAATTGCATGCTCTTCAGATCTTTGAAATTGTAGTAATTTACAAAGGAATATCCGTTGCCATTTATTTCTATCATTCATTTATTATTGTAATCGCATATCAGAGAATTCATCTAAATAATTTAATATCTTGAGATAGAGGTTCCGCTAGTTTATGTTAGTAATATCAGTGCAATCTGGATGAAATCAGCCAAAGCAGCACAAAAGATCCAGGAATTTTAAGTGAGTTCTGCCTTAAAGCACTTATGTTCCTGTTTTCCACAATCTTTTATTCTGGTTCAAGATGCAATTTTTCCGGATCAGGTCCCGCCCACAAAACCGGCCATGTCACCAGATCGACATTGCAAGATTCCACCGATTGCGCTGGTTAAGGAAGGCTCATTTTCTTAGGTGCACTAGTAGGCATGTTTTAAAAGTTTTTCTCCATGTCAAATAATATTTATTTGACTAAGAAACTGACTAGTGTATACCAATGAAACCAGTCAATGGTTCAGTATAGTGATTTGAACTGTAATCTAACTAGCACAATTTCTAGCATATTTTGGGCACAACAACCCGATTGTACCCTAAGCGTTCTCTCGGGCCCTTGGCATCCAGCAGCATTACATCTTAAATGTGTCTGCAGCATCATGATTTCAATTAACTACTGATTTGCTCAAATAGCAAATTGTCAATAGACAGTTAAAAGCTACCAATATCATTCAAAAAGAAGAAAGGACTTACATTTATATAGCACCTTTCACTACCACTGGATGTTTCAAAGCACTTTGCAGTCAATTGAGTACTTTTGGAGTGTAGTCACTTTTGTAATGTGGGAAACGTGGCAGCCAATTTGCACACAGCAAACTCCCACAAACAGCAATGTGATAATGATCAGATAAACTGTTTTTGTTATGTTGATTGAAGGATAAATATTGGTCAGTACACCGGGCATAACTCCCCTGCTCATCTGCTGTGGGAGGGCAGACGGGGCCAAGGTTTACCGACTCATCTGAAAGATGACACCTCCAACAGTGCAGCACTCCCTTAGCATTGCACTGGAGTGTGAGCCTAGATTTATGTGCTCAAGTTCCTGGAATGGGATCAGCTTCTCCCTCACAAAACCAAGCAATCAAGTAGGTCAGTCCCCACCCTTCCCAATCATCACTAAATCTACTATTCAGGAGCTAAAACATAACCAACAAATTTTTTTAAGTGGTCAATATGGCCTTGGGACGGGGGAGAGCCTGTTGTGATTGTGGGGACAGGAGGCACAGAGGGGTAGGGGCGGGGGAAGGATATGGGGGGGGGAACAAGGTGGGATGGGGGTATAGAGTGGATGCAGAGACTGCCAGTGGGTCAGAGTATTTTTGTGTGGCAGGAACAACATATCTGCTCCTCCTAGACCCACAAAAAGGAAAGGTGGAAATATTTTGGTTAGTTTTGAAACAGCAGGCCCTTTAAAGACCACTGATTGGGCCACACACACCCATCCATTGGTAGACAAAAATGTCGCTGGGTTTGTACAATGGGCATAGGACCACAATTTAATTATTTATATATTAAATAATAAAATATTAATAACTTTTGTTTATATAGCGCCTTTGTAATGTATATAATGACTCAAAGACTTGTTACTGTAAGCTCACTCAGGTGCAAACCTGGTTCAACTTTATTCGCGCCCAAGTGCGCACATGACATGGTACTCGCTCTTATATACCAGGGCCCGTGCACACGTGAGTACAGCCCGATGACCTCCAACAGTTGCGCCCACTGGTGTCTAGTGACCCCAGGCATCAATATATAACAACATCCTCCTTCAAGATCTTAGTATCAGTCTCTTTACAAATTAAGATGGTCTGGGGCTTTCCACTCACGAGTTGATTGTCTCAGTTCAACTCCAGTTCTGGTCGAGCATACTGAGTCAGTTATGACTGGAGGCTGAGTAACCGATCTGATGGGAGTGGTAATGACTGAAAGTCCAGATTCAGTAATGACAGCAGAGTCTTCTGATGAATGAACATTGGTTGGTTGGTCACTGAGGTCATCTTCCTCAACCGGTTCCGGTTCATCAGTGTGCCACAGTTTTATCTGATCAACATGTTTCCTGCATGTTTGCCCATTCTTGAGCACTACAATAAACACTCTGTTACCTGCCTTGGCCGTAACAGTACCGGTGATCCACTTTGGACTTTGACCATAATTCAGCACATAAACTGGATCATTGACAGCACGATCATGATACCACTGCTGATTTTGACGTCTGTTTTCAACATGATCATTCAAATCAGGATGGACAAGAGAAAGCTTGGTCTTGAGACTTCTCTTCATCAGTAGTTCAGCAGGGGAGACCCCGGTAAGCTTGCGAGATCTTGTCCTGTAACTAAGCAGTATACCTGACAAACGAGTCTTCAGTGAACCCTGAGTCACATGTTTCATGCTTTGCTTGGATCGTTTGAAACGCACGCTCTGCTTGACCATTCGACACAGGTTTGAATGGAGCAGACCTTACATGTCTAATACCATTGAGTTTCATGAACCCCTGAAACCCAAGACTTCTGAAGCAAGATCCGTTATCACTCACAACAATGTCAGGCAACCATGAGTAGCAAACATGACACAAAGGTTCTCAATAGTAACTGTGTACGTACTGGATGACATAATAATACACTCTATCCACTTTGAATATGCATCCACCACAACAAAAAACATCTTTCCCAGGAAAGGGCCCGCAAAATCGATGTGTTTCCTCGACCATGGTTTAGATGGCCATGACCAAAGACTCAGCGGAGATTCCGCTGGCACTTTACTTAGCTGCATGCAAGTGTTGCACTGATGCATACATGATTCCAGATCAGAATCAATTCCAGGCCACCAAACACGAGCCCTGGCAATGGCTTTCTTCATGATCTAACCAGGATGAGTGCTATGTAGTTCATGTACAAATTTTTCTCTGCCTTTCTTAGGCATAACAACAAGATTGCCCCAAATAGACAATCTGACTGAATGGATAGTTCATCTTTGCGATGGTTGTAAAGTTTGGTTTCATCACACATTTCCATAGGTATTGCAGACCAATCACCACTGGGGACACAACGTTTCACAACTGATAAAATAGGATCATGGCTGGTACAGATCCTCACTTTTTGAGCAGTGATAGGAGTTCCTTCACTCTCAAAAGCATCCATTATATACAGTAGATCTGCAGGTTGAGGAGTCTGCACTTCAGGTGTGGGCAATGGCAGATGACTCAGTGCATCGGCACAATTCTCAGTGCCAGGTCTATGATGAATAATGTAATCATAGGCAGACAATGTCAATGCCCATCTCTGGATACAGGACGATGCATTGGTATTAATACCTTTGTTTTCTGTAAACAATGAAATGAGTGGCTTGTGATCTGTTTTGAGTTCAAAACGAAGACCAAACAGGTACTGATGCATCTTTTTGACCCCATACACACAGGCCAAAGCTTCTTTTTCTACCATACTGTAAGCTCTTTCCGCCTTTGATAAACTTTTCGAGGTATACGCAACAGGTTGTAGCTTACCCAACTCATTTGCTTGTTGGAATACACAGCCAACCCCATATGATGAAGCATCACAGGCCAATACAAGACGCTTACAAGGATCATAGTGAACAAGCAGCTTGTTCGAACAGAGCAGATTATTGGCTTTGTCAAAAGCTCTATCTTGAGATACACCCCAGACCAGTTGTCGCCTTTTCTAAGCAGCATGTGCAGTGGCTCTAATAAAGTGCTCAATCTGGGTAAGAAATTACCGACGTAGTTGAGTAGCCCAAGGAATGAACGCAGCTCCATCACATTCTGAGGTCTGGGTTTATTTTTGATGTCCTTGGTTTTCGAATCAGTAGGCCTGATGCCATCAGCAGCAATCTTCCTCCCCAGGAATTCAACTTAAGGTGCCATGAAGACACACTTTGAATGTTTCAGCCTGAGTCCCACTTTGTCCAGACGATGTAGAACCTCTTCAAGATTGTTCAGATGTTCAACAGTGTCGCGACCTGTGACCAGAATGTAATCTTGTAACATGACAGTTCTAGGAATGGACTTCAGTAGACTCTCCATGTTCCTCTGAAATATGATTGCAGCCGAACAGATTCCAAAAGGACACCTGTTGTAGAAAAACAGTCCTTTATGGGTGTTGATGCAGGTGAGTTTCTTTGAATTGTGACAAGCTCCTGTGTCATATAGTCCGACGTCAGATCCAGTTTAGTGAACGACTTTCCACTAGCTAGCATGGTGAACATGTCATCAGTCTTCAGTAGCGGATACTGATCCTATTTTGAAAATCGGTTAATCGTAACCTTGTAGTCTCCACAAATCCTGACAGTGCCATCACTCTTCAACACAGGAACAATAGGACTGGCCCAATCATTAAATTCGACCAGTGATATGACCCCTTCACGTTGGAGTCTGTCAAGCTCAATTTCGACCTGCCGAACAGCGTTGGACCATTGCCTGGATGGTCCATAATGGTAAATCGTGAATCACACCATCATACGACACCTTGACTACTGCACTGCCAATCACCGGTATGAGTTCCTTAGTGTAAGTACGCAACTTGGCATTGACTGGACTCAGCTTAGGCGTCACAGCCTCAGTGTTCCACAGCTTGTCGAAAGTCCTTTGGCTTATTATCGACTGACTCGCAACCGTATCCAGCACCATTGATGCAGGCACACCATTCAGCTTCACATTAACCATTATAGGTTGGCTCTTTGTCAGGGACGAATACATACCGTACACTTCCTCCTCGGGTATCTTGGGTTGCATATCCGGGCCAGCACTGGACTGGTCATCATCATCCATGTGGTGAGTCACAGCACGCTTGCTCAGATGCCCCACTTACAGATGTACTGTTTAAACCGACTTTTCACCAGCTTGCATGGCGAACAGGTCATCAGTCTTTGGTAACGGATACTGATCCTGTTTCGAAAATCGGTTAAGCGTAACCTTGTAGTCTCCACAAATCCTGACAGTGCCATCATTCTTCAACACAGGAACAATAGGACTGGACCACTCGTTAAACTCGACTGCTGATATGACCCCTTCATGTTGGAGTCTGTCAAGCTCAATTTCAACCTTCTCCCTCATCATGTAAGGAACAGACCGAGCTTTATGATAGATAGGCCTTGCATCAGAATCCAGGTGAATATGCACCTTGGCTCCAGTAAAATTACCAATGCCTGGTTGAAACAAAGAAGGAAACTTCTTCAACACTTGAGCACATGAAGTGTCATCCACCGAGGACAACGCTTTGATATCATTCCAGTTCCACTAGATTTTCTCGAGCCAATTCCTGCCAAACAGCATTGGACCATCGCCTGGGACAATCCATAATGGTAGATCTTGAACCAGACCATCATATGACACCTTGACTACTGCACTGCCAATCACCAGTATGAGTTCCTTAGTGTAGGTATGCAACTTGACATTGACTGGACTCAGCTTAGACTTCACAGCCTCAGTGTTCCACAGCTTGTTGAATGTCCTTTGGCTCATTATTGACTGACTCGCACCCGTGTCCAGCGCCATTGATACAGGCACGCCATTCAGCTTCACATTAACAATTATCGGCTGGCTCTTTGCCAAGAACGAATACAGACCATGCACTTCCTCCTCGAGTTGTGTATCCGGGCCAGCACTAGACTGGTCATCATCAACAATGTGATGAGCAGCAGCACGCTTGCTCAGTTGTGGGCACATTCTCTGAAGATGCCCCACTTTCGAACAGCCATTACAGGAGTATTGCTTAAACCGACACTGATGAGGCCGATGATTGCCCCCACAATGCCAACAGGGTGAAATCAGATTCATACCAGTTGGCGGACTCTGAGCAGCTAAAGGTTTCACATAAGCAGTCGAGTAGGCCCTGCCATAAGCAGCTAAGCCAGAACACGAAACAGTCTTGTTTATTGTACCTGCCGTGGAGCTCCAACTCTTCGATCATATATGCCTCAAATTATCATCAGTCGTCAAGCATGCCTGGGAAGTCGCAATGGCCTTGCTCAAGCCCAGCTTCTCTTCGGCCAATAACTTCCGGAGAATCACATCATGGTTGATGCCTATCACAAAGAAATCTCACAACATGTCTTCTAACATGTTCCCGAACTTACACGGCTCAGCAACACGTCATAGGTCGGCGACGAATCCCGACACATCCAGGCCCTCAGCACGAACATGCGTATAGAAGCAATGGCGTGAGATGATGATCCCCTCTTTTGGCTTAAGAAGATCACACACCAAAGCACACAAATCCACGTACTCTTTGTCCGTTGGACGTAAAGGCGAGAGAAGGTTCTTCATGAGTCCGTAAATTTTTGGACCACAAACGGTGAGGAAAACCGCCCTGCGCCAAACTGCGTCAGCCTCTCCCTCCATTTTGTTCACCACAAAATGCTGATCCAGGCGGACGATAAAATCCACCCAATCCTCACCCTCTACAAATCTCTCCAGAATTCCAATAGTGCCCATTGTGCATGCGAAGGTTCTTACGTTACCTCGTCACCAAATGTAATGACTCAAGAGTCTTGTTACTGTAAACTGCCTCAGGTGTAAACCTGATCCATTTATTCGTGCCCAAAGTACCCGCGTGACATAGTACCCGCGCTTATATACCAGTGACCGTGCACGCAAGCATACAGCCCAATGACCTCCGACAGTGGCACCCTCTGGTGTCTGGTGACCCCAAGCATCAATATCACTAACTTATTGGACAACATTGGTCTCGACAGTGAATGTTGGCAGGCTAGTTGTCATTTGGGAGCATCACAGCTATCTTCACCCAAAGTTCACATACTTGCATCTTCTAGCACAGACCACTGGACAGGGTCAGGAATGGGAAATCTGGTTAATTTTTCCTACAATAGCCCAGGATATTATAACCACTTGCTACACCCCCATTGCCATCCTGGTTGAGATCTGTTAATTCAGCACAGATTGGGGATTGAGTCTTCTTTCACTGCCACTCGTTTAAACATTTTCTTTGCCAACAAAGGCATTGAGGGAGCAGGCAACAAAGTATATCTATCTCTTGTCTTATGAAACTTTCTAACTCTGTGAGATCAAACGGATGTGTGTTTCTTCCAATAAAGATTGTTCATAGAAACATAGAAAATAGGTGCAGGAATAGGCCATTCGGCCCTTCAAGCCTACACCACCATTCAATATGATCATGGCTGACCATGCAACTTCAGTATTTCTCTGATTTGCAAATATCGAACATTGATTATGAAGCAGGTGAAACTCCTGACACACTTGTTGAAATTACTTTGTTGCTACCTCCCAAGTTCTCAATGATAATCTCGAACTGTTCCTTAAATCCAATAGGTTGATAATCAAAACAAATTCCACATTTCACTTCAATGCTCTGACAGATTGGGAGAAATTACCTCATTCCTGGAGTTTATTGTCACCAATCAAAATTTGACCAATGTCAGAGCTGACTGAAGCCGGCACAATCTCTGGTAAGACCTAATGCATGTATAAAGTTAATGAAGAGACCAACATCAACTTTCATTTATATAGTGCCTTAAAGTAGTCAAATGTTTCAAGGCACTTCACACCAAGCAAAAGAAGGAAATATTCGAATGGGTGTCTAAAAACTTCGTCAAAGAGTTAGGTTTTAAGGAGCACTTTAAAGGAGGGGAAAGAGGTGGCATGGAGAGGTTTAGGGAGGGAATTCCAGACCTTAAGGCTTAGATGGCCGAAGGCACAGCCACCAATGATAGGGCAAAGGGAGTGGAGGAGCGTAGAGTTGGAGGAGCGTAGAGTGTTTGTAGGGCTGGAAAAGGTTACAGATTTCGGGAGGGGTGAGGCCATGGAGGGATTTGAAAATGAGGATGAAAACCAGGAGTCAGCAAGCACAGGGGTGATGAGTGAACAGGACTTGATGTGACTTAGCATACAGGGAGCAGAGTTTTGGATGAGCTCAAGTTTACATCGGGCGAAAGATGGGAGGCCGTCCAGGGGAGCAATAGGATATTCAAAACTGGAGGTACCAAGAGCTTGGAAGAGGCAGGGGTGGAGACGGGCAATATTATGGAGGTGGAAGGTGGACTTCTTTGTGATGGAGAGAATATAGGATCAGAAGCTCAGCTCAGGGTGAAACAGGACATTTGTGGAGATGAGGTAGAACTGGGTGTGGCCAGCATACATGTGGGACCTGACGTCATGCCTTCGGATAATGTTGCCAAGGGGCAACATGTAGATGAGAAACAGGAGCAGGACATGAATAGATCCTTGGGGGAACTCCAGAGGTAATGGCATTGGGGGGGGGGGGCGGGGCTGGGGGAGAATAGAAGCCATTGCAGGAGAACGTCAGGTTACAATTGAATAGGTAAGAGTGGAATCAGGCAAATGGAATCTCACTCAGCTGGGCAATGGAGGCATTGGAGGAGGATGGTATGGCTGGAAAAGATTGGCCAGCAGTGTCAAAGGCTGCTAAGACATCAAGAAGGATAAGGAGGGATAGTGCATCATGGTCACAGTCACCGAGGATGTAATTTGTGACTTTGATTAGGGCTCTTTCAATGCTGTGGCCGGGGTCAAAACCTGACTGGAGAGGATTAAACATGAAGTTACAGGAAAGCTGAGCCCGATTTGGGAAGTGACAAGACTTTCAACGACTGGGGAGGAAAGGGAGATTGGAGATGTGTCAGTAGTTTGCAAGGATAGAGGGGTGAAGGGTTGTTTTGAGAAAATGGGTGATGATGGCAGGTTTGTATGTTAGGGAGACAGTACTTGGGGAGAGGGAACCATTAACAATATCAGGTAGCATGGGGGCGAGGAAGGGATGTAAGATGGTTAGCAATTTAGCGGGAATAGGGTAAAGCGAGCAGGAGCTGGGTCTCATGGACAAGCTGAGCTTGGAGCGGGCATGAGGGGAGATAGGAGAGAAACTAGAGAAAGTTGCAAGTTCAGGGCTACGACAGGAAGAAGAGAAAACTTATTTAGCTTTTGCAGCTGTATTCTGGAGCAGCCAAATGTCCATCAGAATGACTCTGTTGAGAAAGTCTTCCAAGTTTCCTGGCCTATTTTGTCTTTCCCTTCAGATCTATCGAGTGTTGGGTCTGAAAAACGATTCCTCCTGCTCCATTTCATAACAGGGGTGGCTGCAGACTTCCCGATTTTAGCCAACAGCAGCTCCAAAAATTGAGCTGTTTAATGTTAGTTGCGTACATATGAAACCATCATTCAAGCAAAGCAAGATAATGAGACACTGCCACCTATAATATAACAAGGATTTTGTTTCTGACTGGAACAGTCATTCATTATTAGTGCGCAAATAAGGCAGAAATGTTCCAATCTTCTGCCAAATAAAACACTTTACTTCGTCATTTAAGGGTAGCTTTTTGAAAACTGAATGCAGTCCAGTGCTAAACCACATAACAGCTCTGCCGTATCCCGCAAGGGAGTTTGGGCAATTGTATCATTATTTAAATTCCAACCATCTCTAACCAATAATCTTTCTATTGCACCTTATATTTAATATCCCACAGATATGCTAGCAGGCTATATCTGTAAAGTCAATAAGCTCCTTGGAATTCTAATTTTCAGAACATTTGTTTGTTACACTCTAGAATTGCCTTAAATCTGATGTGTAGTTAGACAAAATGTAGAATACTCCAACGGCAGAATGTTTGAATTTCCTTAATGTATCTGGTTGTTGCAAACCGTACAGTATTATGTATTGTGTATTTGGCTAGATGTTTAGTAAGATGGAAGTAATAGAGAATCAGCCAGCTGCACGAAAACTGCCTTTGAAGGGATCTGAAAATTTGTTTTGAAAGCTGAGTTGCAACAGGAAATAACATCAGCATCATGCACATAACAGCTCTGCCGTATCCCGCAAGGGAGTTTGGGCATTTGTATCATTATTTAAACAGCCAGGAACAGCCTATGGCTATTCCTAATAGCAATCCATCCTTTTGATGGCATTACAGACATTACAGAGCATATGTGCACATGTAGTAGATAATATGATGATGCTGGGTCCTTGTGGCAATGTTACTGTGTTGGGTTGTGTGCTCAATTCATTTCATTCTGTCTAGAAAACAAGAAGACATTGGCAATGGAGCAAAGAACAAAGTTTATCATTATGCAATAGGTGTAGATTAAATAGAGATAAAAATAAATATTACAAATGCTGGAAATCAGAAATAAAAAGAGATCAGCACCTGAAGGAGAAATGTAGGTTTGGGTGTGACTCATCATCAGAATTACTGTTCAATTCCAGCATTTTCTCTTTTTATTTAATAGTAATTCTGTGTCTATTCTAGGGTAAATTATCATTTTTAGATTGGGAGTAATTTTCACCTTCACACTTGATTGGTAAACTGACAGAACAGACCATCCACCCATTATAGAACTGTCATGTATGTAACCTTCATGTAACTGTAACCTTCATGTAACATGCATACTATATACACCTAAGAAATGCACACCTTGACCACAGGGGGTGAACTTGTGGGAGACACTTCTAGCCTGGTCTTTCAGGTATAAAAGGGGAAGCTCCACCCACCTTCATCACTTCTTGGTCCTGTGAATAAAGGTTAGGTCACAGAGTGACTTTGTCTGCAGAATGTGCCTCATGTGAATTTATAGTAGTGTGTAAGGAGAAACGGGAATCAACGACTTACGAGAATGGCCACCGGTAGCACAGAGGAACGGTACTGTGTTGGTGAGGACTGGGACGATTTCGTTGAGAGGCTCCAGCAGAGCTTTGTCACGAAGGACTGGCTGGGAGAGGCAGCGGCTGACAAGCGAAGGGCCTAAGACGTACGCGCTGATGAAAGACCTGCTCACACCCGAGAAGCCGGTGGACAAAACCTTCGAGGAGCTCAGCAAACTGATCGGTGAGCACCTCAAACCGGTGAGCAGTATACACATGGCCCGACACCGATTCTATACACAACGACGCCGGGAAGGACAGAGCACACCGGACTTTGTTGCAGACCTTCGGCGCTTGGCCAGCCTCTGTAAGTTCACAGATGCCTGCAGGGGGGAGATGTTATGGGATTTCTTCATTGAGGGCATTGGGCATGCCGGGATTTTCAGAAAGCTAATTGAGACCAAGGAATTGACCCTTGGCAGCGACGGCGTTGATGGCTCAGACCTTCATGGCGGGGGAGGAGGAAACCAAGATAATATACGCACGCAACTCTGCTACCAACATGGTGATGGAGCAGGGAGTTAACATAGTAAATGCGACTCAGAACCCTGCAGGCAGGCAAGGGCAATTCGACACCACCCAGGCAGTAACAGACTCTAGAGTGGGTCATCAACAGAGACAATGGCAGGTTGAACGGACAATTACACCATCAAAAGGGACACTACGTCCCGGGATGGGGCCATTGACACCCACTAACAGAGTGCTCAAGAGTAATCAAAGAGACAATCAGAGAGGAATGCCTAGTAACAGCCCTCTTGTTCACAACAATCTCAGCTCATGTTCGAGGTGCGGGGGCAGACATGCTGCAAAAACCTGCAGGTTCCAACAATTCATCTGTAGAAATTGTAACTTCAGTGGACATTTAGCCAGAATGTGCAGGAAGCCCACAGCGAGGCTAATTTATGAGGCAGATGAACCACAAGAGGGGCCTGCAAGGCAGGGTGATGCTTGGGACACAGCAATGGATGCTGAAGTTCAGCAGGTTCAGGTGGCAAACATCCACAGCTCATACACAAAAACGGCACCTATGATTTTGAAAGTCCTATTAAACGGTATGCATGGAGCTGGACACAGGGGCCAGCCAGTCACTTATGAGTGTCCAACAATTCGAGAAACTATGGCCACTCAGAGCTAGCAGACCCAAACTAGAATGCATTGACACGCAATTACGGACGTACACCAAAGAGATCATCCCAGTGCTAGGCAGTGCAATTTTGGTGGTCACACATAATGGATCAGAGAACCGGCTGGCACTCTAGATTGTCCCAGGAAATGGTCCCGCGCTTTTGGGGAGGAGCTGGCTAGCCGAGATGAACTGGAAATGGGGGGGTGTGCACGCCATTTCATCTGTGGAGCGAAGTTCATGCTCACAGATCCTACAGAAATTTGAGTCACTATTTCAACCTGGTGTCGGGACTTTTAAAGGTACCAAAGTCGTGATACGCATCACCCGGACGCCAGACCAGTGCACCATAAAGCCAGAGCTGTGCCGTATGTGATGCGGGAGAAAATTGAGAGTGAGTTGGACAGGTTGCTAAGAGAGGACATAATTTTGCCCGTTGAATTCAGCGACTGGGCAAGCCCCATCGTCCCTGTCCTAAAAACGGATGGCTCGGTCAGGATCTGTGGCGACTACAAGGCCACTATCAACCGAGTGTCACTACAAGACCAATACCCGCTTCCGAGAGCGGAGGATCTTTTTGCCACGCTGGCAGGCGGCAAGCTGTTCACCAAGTTGGACCTCACTTCAGCCTACATGACCCAGGAACTGGCCGAAGAATTCAAGCTGCTGACCATTATCACCACGCACAAGGGGCTGTTTGTCTACAACAGGTGTCCATTTGGCATTCATTCAGCAGCCGCTATCTTTCAAAGGAACATGGAAAGCCATCCCTGGAACAATCGTATTACAGGACAACATCCTAATCACGGGTCGAGACACCCAGGAACACCTCCACAACCTGGAGGAGGTGCTATGCTGACTGGACCGGGTAGGCCTGCGACTAAAGTGTGTGTTTTTGGCCCCAGAGGTCGAGTTTTTGGGCAGGAGGGTTGCCGCAGACGGGATCCAGCCTACCAAATCCAAAACGGAGGCGATTCGTCGTGCGCCCAGGCCCGGCAACACGTCGGAGTTGCGTTCATTTTTGGGACTCTTGAACTATTTCGGGAACTTTCTGCCAAACTTAAGCACATTGTTGGAGCCGCTACACGTGCCCCTGCGTAAGGGTTGCGATTGGTTTTGGGGGTACTATCAGAAACGGGCGTTCAATCGGGCGCGGAACCTACTTTGTTCTAATAAGCTGTTGACCCTGCACAGCTCCTGTAAGAAATTGGTTTTGACATGTGATGCATCATCCTATGGGGTTGGGTGCGTGTTGCAGCAGAGTAATGATGAGGGCCAACTCCAACCTGTGGCTTATGCCTCCAGGTCGCTCTCCCAAGCAGAAAGGGGATTTGGGATGGTTGAAAAGGAAGCACTCGCACGTGTCTACGGGGTGAAAAAGATGCACCCGTACCTTTTTGGCAGAAGGCTCGAGTTAGAAACGGATCACAAGCCGTTAACATCCCTGTTGTCAGGCAGCAAAGCTGTCAATGCCAATGCGTCAGCTCGCATACAGCGATGGGCTCTCACGCTGGCTGCATATGACTACACCATACGGCACCGGCCAGGCACCGAAAATTGCGCTGACGCGCTCAGCAGGCTTTCACTGGCCACCACTGAGGGGGCAGCGGAGCAAAGCGCTGAGATGGTCATGGATGTCGATGCTTTTGACAGCGCAGGCTGCCCCATCACAGCCCACCAGATCAAAATCTGAACCAACAGAGATCCCCTCCTATCCTTGATTAAGAAATGTGCCCTGACTGGGGATTGGGCGCCCGCACACGGAGCATGCCCTGAGGAGGTCAGACCATTTCACAGACGGATGGATGAGCTCTCTATCCAAGCCGACTGCCTACTATGGGGCAGCCGGGTAGTCATGCTCCAGAAGGGAAGGGAAGCATTCATCAGGGAACTCCACAGCGAGCATCCAGGCATCGTGCTAATGAAGGCCATTGCCCGGTCACATGTATGGTGGCCGGGAATTGACTCAGACCTGGAACACTGTGTTCGCAGATGCACGACGTGTGCCCAGCTGGGCAATGCCCCCAGGGAGGCCCCACACAGCCCGTGGCCCTGGCCCACCAGACCATGGTCACATATTTACGTAGACTACGCGGGCCCGTTCATGGGAAAAATGTTCCTCATTGTTGTTAATGCGTACTAGAAATGGATCGAGTGCATCATATTGAATTCGTGCACGACATCCACCACTGTGGAGAGTCTGCGTGTGGTCTTTGTGACCCACGGCTTGCCGGACATCCTGGTTAGCGACAACGGCCCGTGTTTCACTAGCTATGAGTTCCGGGAGTTCATGTCGGGTAATGGCATCAAACATGTCAGGACAGCACCGTACAAGCTGGCCTTCAATGGCCAGGTAGAACGTGCGGTCCAAATCATAAAACAAGGCATGCTCTGGATTCAAGGACCCTCCCTTCAATGCCGCCTCTCGCGTCTCCTGCTGGCCTATAGGTCCCGACCGCATTCGCTCACGGGAGTCCCGCGCGCAGAACTACTCATGAAACGTACACTAGAAACTTGGCTGTCCCTCATTCATCCAGTCCTGTCAGACATTGTTGAGGGCAAGCTCCAGTCCCAAAATGAGTGCCATGACTGTAACTCAAAAGGATGTATAGAAATTGATGACCCTGTATTTGTTCTTAATCACACTTTTGGGCCCAAGTGGCTTGAGGGTACTGTAATTGGCAAAGAGGGGAATAGGGTCATAGTGGTCAGATTTAACAATGGACAGATATGCCGCAAGCATCTGGACCAAGTAAAAGAAAGGTTCAGCATGGACACTGAGGAACCTGAGGAAGATCATGAGATGCTGCCCACACCACCGCCAGTGAACGAGCAACAAGAACTTTCAGCAGCATGCACAGTCCCTGCGGCCAGCCCGGATGAGCCGGAATCACCACAGAGGACAGAGACACATGCCAATGCTCAACAACCAGAGCCTCAACTGCGGCGCTCCACAAGAGAGTGTCGGCCGCCCGAAAGACTTAATCTTTGACTCCACAAGACATGGGGGGCGGGGGGGGAAGGTGATGTCATGTATGTAACCTTCAGGTAACTGTAACCTTCATGTAACAACACTGCATACTATATACACCTAAGAAATGCACATCTTGACCACAGGGGGTGAACTTGTGGGAGACACTCCTAGCCTGGTCTTTCAGGTATAAAAGGGGAAGCTCCACCCACCTTCATCACTTCTTGGTCCTGTGAATAAAGGTTAGGTCACAGAGTGACTTTGTCTGCAGAATGTGAATTTATAGTAGTGTGTAAGGACACAACAAGAACCTGTCTGATTTTCATTGCCATTAAAATGATATGAAATTGGGCGGGTGATCTGCTGATAATTACCTTCACTGATTATCAAATATTCCAATAATCAATCTTAGATTGTTTCTTGATAAACTTGCACATAATCTAGGCTGACACTCCAATGCGGTACTGAGTGATTGCTGCACTATCAGAGGTGCCGTCTTTCGGATGAGACATTAAACCGAGGCCCCATCTGCACTCTCAAGTGGACATAAAAGATCCCATGGCATTATTTAAAAGAAGAGCAGGGGAGTTCTCTCTGATGTCCTGGCTAACATTTATCCCTCAATCAACATCACTAAAAACATATTAGATGATCATTATCTCAGTGCTGTTTGTGGGATCTTGCTGTGCACAAATTAGCTGCCACGTTAACTGTATAACAACAATGACTTTGCTCCAAAAGTACTTCATTGGCTGTAAAGTGCTTTGGGATATCTTGAGGTTGTGAAAGGTGCTATATAAAGGTAAGTTCTTTCTTTCTGTATTTTCCTCTGTGTGTAAAGATGAATATTTTTGCTAAACTGCCATTATAAACGAATGAACATTCAATAGAATAATGATTCTTTAACTTTACACACAGGAAAATATACCCCATGATGTTATGCAGTGTGAATATTATCCTGCACCAATGACATGAACCACACTTGGTATTAATTACCATGTAGATGATGCAAGTTGTTGTCGTGATTCCTAATGCAAAAAATCTCTCTTAAAACTGAATAGGACTCCAAATCAAACAGTATATGCTCCAAGAAGTAACGGACAACTTTCAGTAATTTCACCAAGGCCAAGATTTAACCTCAGAGCTCAGTTAACAGTTACAAATGGCAAATCCCTTGACTTAGATAATTGCCAGGCAATTTCTCCCGCACATATTGCTTTCCATTTACTCAGTGCATAGCAATGTAACCAGTATGGGCACATGCTGTGAATAATCATATTGGAAGAGAATATAAATTACTTTATTGGTTCGAGTGGCTGCAGGATATTGAAATGTTTAATTTTTCTTCCACAGGATTTCAGGAAAGGTCCAGAATAAGACACACACTACACCATTAAGTCTTTTTAATGAGTGTAACATACTCAGTAGGCAATTCCAAGTGTTAATCATTCTTTGTGTGAAAATTTAATTCCTGACAACAGTCCTAAATTGTCCATTCAGCAGTTTAACCCATACCCACTTGTCCGAATACTCCTAGCATAGCTTGAAGTAAAGTTCTAGATTGACATTATCTATGCTTATGCTATCATATTATTTAATAAAATCTTCTCTCAGATCCCTATTTTTAAGGATTTACTCCAGTTTTTCCTCATAACTCAATCCTTTGACACTAAAGATCAGCTCGCAACTCTTCTCTATGATTTGAATAGTTCTCTAATGTCTTCCAGGTGCAAAATAGACGTCCATATGTGGTGAAAATTCTCTCAAGGTAAGAAAGCATGGCGAAAAACCATCTATGAAGGCACCTCCGACAATAAGGCCCGTCACATTGACGATGCTGAATGTAAACGTCAGTTGAGTACGTCTTGCTTGAAAATCAAGATTCCCATCTGGGATCCACTGTCCAATCTGTCAACAAAGGACTCACTGCAAAAAAAAGAGATTATATTCTGGCTGTCTTCTTCGATATTGAAGGGCAAATGATAAATGTCTCGGTGACCAAAATTGAATGCAAAACCCAAGGTACAGTTTGACCAGGGCACCACACAATTTCCAAACTGAAACTATTTGCATTTGCATCCTGAATCAGGCACAGGATTTTAAACCCACAGAGTATTTCAAATGCACTGCCATTTTTGCATGTGATACCAAGTCTCAGGGTAAAAAAACCATGGAAAATAATGCAGTTGTGAAGGTATAAATATGAGACACATGCAATATGCATGGAAATTGGAACGTCTATCAAACTAAACAGACTCCAAGAAAAATATAAGGATGACATTATTCCTAGCACTGATCACCTTCCAGGTCAAATCTGTGTGAAGCACACTACAGCTGAGAAACCCATTTTTCTGGAGGTCTGTGCATTAAAGAGAAATTCTGAATGTATTGCTTTAACTAGATACATTACTTGAGACCAATTCACACTCCATTGATGCTACAGCTTTCTGCTTCATGAACTATCACCTGTGGCTCAGTGGGTAGCCTCAGAGTCAGAAGGTTGTGGGTTCAAGTCCCACTCCAGGGACTTAAGTACAATCCAGTGCAGTGCTGAGGAAGTCCTGCACTGTCGGAAGTGCCGTCTTTCGGATGAGATGTTAAACCGAGGCTCTCTCAAGTGGTCATAACAGATCCCATGGCACTATTTTGAAGAGTAGGGTTATCCCCAGTGCCCTGGCCAATATTTATCTCTCGATCAACATAACAAAAAAACAGATTACCTGGTCATTATCACATTGCTGTTTATGGGAGCTTGCTGTTGCACAAATTGGTTGCAGTGTTTCCTTTATTACAACAGTGACTACATTCCAAAAGTACTTCATTGGCTGTAAAGCGTTTTGAGACGTCCAGTGGTCGTGAAAGGCGCTTTATAAATGCAAGTCTTTCTTTCTTTCATAGAAACTAATGGATAAAGAAATGTTTCACTGGCTGCAGAGTTGGTGTTCTAATAAGGAGTTTCTATTGAATTATGCAATCAAGCCATTAATATATCAAAACGTACATGAACTTCAATCACAAGACCAGCATGTAGAAATGCTTTTTAAACATTGACATAATGTACAGTTCAGAATGCTATGCATTTGTCCAGCTGAATTTGTTTTTCGTGGCAGAAAACTTTTGACAAACAACCTCTCTGATCTCTCTGATATGGCTTGCCTCCAATATGTAACAAATTCTTTCTGGTTCCCTGGCATAAATGCTTTCCTTATAATATGCCTTTCTCCCAATAGTGGTTTCCATATGATTCCCAAAGGGAGTGTTTATAATATGGAGCTATTCTGCACTAAAACAGACCTACACTGCACAAAAGCTTGGCGTCCTGCAAATCATTGCAAAAGCAGTAAGCCAATGCTTGATTTCCATTTTCAAGTTACTACCACCACGGGTCACTTCCTGCTTATAAAAGGAAATTCTTGTGACTGTATTTCATGTGTGTTCCGATATTTAAACGCAACGAGTAACGGCGCGATTGCAAAAATTACTGAATAATTTTAGAAAATTGAAACAAAGTTACTGAACGGCATTTTGTGAATTCATAATTAAATGATTGCAATGCAAAGAAAGAAAGACTTGCATTTATATAGCACCTTTCATGACCACCGAACATCTCAAAGCGCTTTACAGTCAATGAAGTACTTTTAGAGTGTAGTCACTGTTGTAAAAAGAAGTGATTCACAGTTATTTTCTTAAAAATATTTAGGATGTGAACTATGCTGAAATGTTTAAATTATGTTTGTGAATTTTGCTTTCATTAAAGTGAGGGATAGCACACTGTGAAATAGCACACTTTCCCACCTCAGCACCCTATGTCAGAATCAAACAATCCTATAGCACAGATAAAGCTCCCTCTCCTCAGCCTCAACACTGGACTGAAGCATCAGCCTCAAAGAACATCTTTTGCTGGACCAATGAGATATTCCCCATTCTCCATATCAGCCATCCTGTGGCATCATTAACCGACATTGCCAATCAAGTGCCTAATTGGAGGTAGTTTTCATCTTTGGTGCCACACAGACTGGGTTTGAGTTGAAATAGTCCAAACTCATTTCAAATTGGACCCCTGCAGCCCGCAGAAAGTGGAGACTTTCATCTAGTCATTCTCAGCAATGAAAGTCAGTGTGCTAACCCACTGTATGATGCACTACCCATATAAAATAAAAACATTCTGTCAGACAGATAGACGATTTATAATCATCTCAAAGGCAACATCTCTTTAAATTATTTAGATGATAAATGCTTTCAATGGTACAGTACAACGGATTAGATTGTGTTGTTCATTATACAGGGGCCGAGGGACCAAGCTCCAGACTGAGGAATGTAAGTCTTCTTTGGCTATAATGGGCCCATAGAAAAAGAGTTTGGGCTGTCTCCAAAAGCAGAGCACCAGTTCAATACTAATTTGTACTAAATTGACATTCTCACTCTGAAAGTTTACAGGATGACTAAGGCCGGAGTTTAGTTTACTTGGATGGGTCGTGTGTGGGCTGTTGGTGTGGCGGGTCACGACCCCTTTCCTCATTTCATGCCACTCCTCAGAGTGACTTTACCTTAATGGCACCTATTAAGGCAGCCCTATGCGTTACCTGGCCCTGTTAAATGGCGCAGGTCTGAGGGAGGGAGGAAGGAAGGAAGGAAGGAATGAAGGAACGAAGGCTACTCCTGTGCAACATTACTCACACCAACATACCTTGCATGTCCACCTATCCCTCTCTATCTATCTACATTAACACATTCCCAACTGACTAACCACTCTTCACACTCACCCTCATCATAATACAATCATACCAAGTAACACCACACAATGAGGCCAGTTGGCATTGGCACCCCACTCCCTCATTGTCACCATCTACAGATGTAACCTATCCATTCCTTTCACTCATTTCATCACTCTCACTCAAACTTCTCTTCTTTCCCTCCTTGCAGAAGAGTGCGCACAATTAGAGGGAGAGGGAGAGAACCGGAGGTGGCCCTCCATCATTGGCCACGTTAACTGCAGCAGAGGAGGTCGCCCTGGCGAACTCGAGTGCAGAGCAGCTAACAGTGGGAGATGGAGAGAGGGAGACATCTCGCCAATTACATATCATAAAACTACATGGCATACAGCAGTCACTCATATGGGAACTGATGTCAGCAGCCAGTGAATATTCATCCTGTGCATAATGGTACTGTTACCCATTCTTGACATGACATTTCTAAGTCATCTCTTTACTCTCCACAGGTCCATTGAGAGTCCTCCCCACTGTCCAGGAGGAAGAGGAAGATGACTCCTCAGGGGAGTCTGCAGCCTCTGAGGGCGCAGCGTCACCAGACATAAGCGCACCCACACCTCGGTGCATCCCCCGCGAGATAGAGTAGTGTTGTCACCTGGTGTGTCACAAGTCACAAGTGAGCAGGAGGAGATGGTGAAGACAGGGACAGCAGTGGAGACTCCTCGCCGGAGGGCTCAGGATACTCCCAGCTCTGCTCAGCTGCATGCAGACGATGAGCCTCAGGGGCCATCCAGAAAGAGGACGATCCTGGATGTATGCAAATGTCCAGAGAATGGAGGAGTCCATCTCAAACATGAGCACCACCGTGTCGCAGGCGATAGCGACTGTAGGCTCTTCAGTGGAAAGAATGGTCACCTGCATGGAGCAGCTAATGTGACACTCACAGGAGAATAGGTGGCAGGGGCTCATAAACCTCCTCTCTAGGGGGATGCCAATATAGACTTGGGTGCTCATAGCCCCACTGATGAGCAGCAAGGTGCTCTCCAGCTCCTTGCTAGCAGGGAAGTGCGGGTGGCTCATGAGAGGGATTGATGGTGAGAGGGAACATGGAAGAGGGGGCTCCTCTCAAAACAGTCACACTTCTCCCCCATTGCTTCCCCCTCAGTCAGAGCCCCACATGCCTCCTGGGATCACGATGGCCGAGTCTGTCCCTACACATTTGCAGGAGGAGCAGGCTTTGGCGGGGCCATCACAGGCTCCAAGAAACAAACGACACCCGCCAAAAGTGTCTATGCAGCCACATGGGGGAAGAGAGCAGGCTTCCTCTACCTCTGCTGAAATCACAGGGGTATCACCTTGAAGAAGCATGCATAAGAGAAAGATGATTCACAAAGGTAAGCACTTGGGCGTTTTAATAACTGTTTGTGTTAAGCTTCCGTTACTCTTACGTCACAGATAAAACTATTAATTTTGACCAATTTTCCAATTTTGGCCAATTTTGTCTGCAACTTTGGAAGTGGCTTAGTGAGTTGGAGTGTATGGTGAGACATAACGTTACCTCCAGCAATGGTAGGCAGTGTGGAAGGAATGACTTGGTCCTTGCAGGGATGCTTTATGGTGTTGCTGTGGGGTGATGGGAACCTGGTACAGCATATGGCAGCCATATATATGGGTGTAATGCTTGAAGTTAAGTCAGTCTGGCCATGACGGGCCCATCCATGGCCTCCCGGGCAGCAATGTGCTGGTGGGATCTGGATCTTAGTTTCCTCCTGCTCTTCCTCCTCATCTTCCAGCTGATGCACTTCCTCCTCATCCGAAGATGCGGAGGAAGAGCCTTGCTCCTCATGCAGCGCTAACCTTTGCTGCTGCGCTATGTTGAATAGCGCGCAGCAGACTACGATGATTCTGAAGACCCTGGCTGGTGCGTACTGAAAGGCTCCTCCAGATCTGTCAAGGCATCTGAAGCGCATTTTCAACATGCCTAATGTCTGCTCTATGACGTATCTGGTGGACATGTGGCTTTCATTATATCTCTCCTCGGCCTCAGTACTTGGCCTCCTCAAGGGTGTCATGAGCCACGTCTTCAGCGGATAGCCCTTGCCTCCAAGCAGCGAGACTGGAAAGTCTCTTTGGAGGAGCGAAGGAAAGTGGACTGGCACAGGACAAAAGAGTCATGGCAGCTGCCAGGGAATTTGGCACACACGTGCATGATGATCTCCCTATGGTTGCAGATCAGCTGCACATTGAGGTTGACAAAAACTCCTGGGTGATTGGGTGATGATGGGGTGCCCTGATGGCCACATGTGTGCAGTCGATGATGCGCTGTAACCATGGGAAGCCAGCCAGAGTGGCAAAGCTGAGCGCCCGCACAGTAACGCTGGCCTTGTCAGTGGCAAAGTTGAAATAATTGGCTGACTTGTCAAAAAGGGCATCGGTGACCTGTGATGCATCTGTGGGCGGCCAAATGCGAGATGCTGCGAACGTCTGCTGCAGATCCCTGGAAAGAGCCTGAGGTGAAGAAGTTGAGGGCGGTGGTGATTTTGACAGCCATTGGTAAGGGTGTCCACCCGTTTCTCTGGGCTGCAGCTTTAGCTCCAGCAATGTGCAAATGTCTGTGACGACCTAGTCTCCTTTGGCACTGGTTCTCAGTCATGTTGAGGATGTTCATCCTCTGCATGTATACCCTGTGTTGGGTGTATCGCCTCCGGCGTGGTGCAGTCCTGCACTGATGCCCTCTGTCCTGTAGAGCATCAGGTCATTGAGGAGAATGTTATTGGTGTCATTGTTGCTGCTGCTGGTTTGCCTGCTGTTGCTGGTTTTGGGGGCTCATCGTGGTCCGTTTCTGAGGATCAAGGTGAGATAGTATGAACAGCACCCATGCTGATGCAATAGATGGCAGGTCAAGTAGAGATGAGAGAAGCAATCTATCAATGGTGTGATAGGTGACAATGAGGTGACAATGGTTCCCAAATGTGCTAAAAACACTTCCTAACTCTAGAAACTTAAATCTGTGCTAGCAACGTGCTCAGCAACAGCATCTGCCTTAAGAAAGTAAGCAGGTGTCAGGTGGGAATATTTATTATGTTTTCCAAGCTGTGCTGATATGAGCTGGATCAATGACAACTGAGCTTCCGCTTCAGGTTCACAGACATGGTTCCCGAGCTCCGTGATTCTCGTGGTCATGCAGTGCAATTCCACTGTAGGGTTACAAGGATGCTTAAGGCTCTGACAGCAACCTAATAATTATCTAAATTAGGTTGGCTGCTACAACATGCAGCACTATCCGAACCCGCAAAGAAATTCCCACCCTCACCACTTTGTTTGCTGCGCGTTGAATTATAGCAGCAAATGATATGACTGTACGAAAGCGCCCATCTTAAATTAGCGAGCGTCGTGAGTTTGGGGTGGAGCTGGCCAACAACAAATGAAATGCAGTGCGGGAGCATTTACACAATTCTTGTACTGCTAATGAAGTATCTGCTTGCGGGCAGCATAGCCTCTGTCAAGGGGGCGTGATCTTACATCAGAGTCAGGCCATTAGTAAACACTTCTTCACGCAAAGGGTGGCAGAAGTATGTGAACTCATTCCCACAAAAAGCAGTAGATGCTAGCTCAATGAATAATTTTAAATTTGAGATTGATAGATTGTTGATAGCCAAGGGTATTAAGGGATATGGAGCCAAGGTGGGTGGATGGAGTTAGCATACATATTTTGCCATGATTTCATTGGCAGAATGGGCTCAAGGGGCTGAATGGCCGACTCTTGTTCCTATGTTCCTATATCTACAGGTGACAGAGACACCCAGTAGACAAGTAGACATTCATAGAGATCTGACACTACGAATGAGTGTGAAAAAACCCAGATAGGTCTGCGCTCAACTCTCTTATGGTAGTTTCTGATTGTCATTTTGTTTTAGAGTAACTATGATTATTGTTTCGAAAGTTATCTCAAAAGGAGTTAAGAAATTCATGCTTTACATCGGTTTAATGTTTTTACTCAAAAAAACAAATTCATGGTTACTTTTAAATTATTCACTGCTTCTAATAATGACTTGACTGGCTTTTCTTTGTTGTCATTGCTCAGCCCTTTGCTGTTGTTGACCAGATACAAAGGGTAGAACTTACAAACAGCAAGTCCTGAAATGCTCTGAGTGCCCAGTCTTTCAGTCAATTTTAAAAAACAATTCTGGAAGCTGTAGGCTCATAAGTGAGCTACGAGTAGTGTATGAGCAATTTGAGAAATGACGTGTAGTAAGTGTAGCATGCTCGGCAGGAAAATGGTGACTTTGAACCTATGGTTTCCAAAGCTCTCCACCCATAAGGTTTTCCTTGCATCATGTCTGGGTATGTTGTAGACTAATTGATAGAAATTCATATCATGTGACCACCAGGATGGCAGAAGATGAACTAGA
Source organism: Pristiophorus japonicus (assembly GCF_044704955.1). NCBI lineage: Eukaryota > Metazoa > Chordata > Chondrichthyes > Pristiophoridae > Pristiophorus > Pristiophorus japonicus. Next base: position 349,213,553 of record NC_091978.1, on the reverse strand, counting down.
TGGAGCGTGGTCTTTTTTCATCGAGCAATTCCTACGTACCATATGACCTGACAATCTGGAGACTTCCACCAGTAACAGCAATTTAGTTGTGATTGACCTTAAAACGCCATTCCCCTATTGGAGATGCCCAAGCAGTGGTCTTGAAGAGAGGGGCCAGGTTGGCAACTAGACATTGCAATCAAGCTCCAGACATCTCACAAGCAACACCATGGGAGATCAACTCATTAAAGTTCAATGTGGGAAAGTGTGAGGTCATCCACTTTGGATCTGAAAAAGACAAATTGGAATATTTTCTTAATGGTGGGAGACTAAGAGCTGTGGAGGAGCAAAGGGATTCAGCTGTCCATGTACACAGATTACTAAAAGCTAGTGCACAGATAGAAAAAGTATTCAAAAAGGAATGTTGGCCTTTACCTCAAGGAGGTTGAAATATGGAAGTGAGGAAGTGATGCTTCAGTTGTACAGAGCCTTGCTCAGACCCCATCTTCAGTCATGCATTCTGTTTTGGGCACCGCACCTCAGGAAGGATATATTGGCCTTGGAAAGGGTACAGCGTAAAGTCACGTGAATGATACTGGGGCTTAAAGGTCTAAATTATAAGGGCATGTTGAATAAATGTGTTTGATTTCATTTGCATGCAGAAGGTGTTTAAAATAATAAAGGGATTCAATAGGGTAGATTCAGAGGCTGTGATTTTCCCGACCTTGGCGGGTCCGGTGCAGCCGGTGTTGGTGGTGGGTCCCAGCCCCGCTCCTGACTCCATCCCAACCTCTGACATGACTTTCTGTTTATTGGGTTTGTTAAGCCTGCCCTGAGAGTTTCCCGGCCAGTTGAAGGAAGCGGGTCTGATGACATCAGTTGATGACGCGTCGTCATCCGGTTTCCTTAAAGGGACTATGGCCTAATTAATTTTGACAGTTGTACTGTCAAAATTCTACGGCACTGAGGTGCTGCACGCACTGACAAGCACTGCACAGAGGTGCACGGCTGTAACCAGCACGCAGGGAGGTCCTCTTTCCTTCCAGTGGACGGAAGAGATCAATACAGCCTGGCTGCACATTCTAGAGGAGGGCACGAGCAGGGATGTATTCAGGAGGACCTGGGTGCAGTGCCGCAAATGTTTTACTGATCTCAGTAGATCACGAAATGTTACTGCAAAGCCGCACTCAACCTCATCCTGCTGTGCCACTCAATACATCCTCATCACTCTGCCTTCCCTACCCTACTCCTGCACATCCTTACTCACACCAACTTACCTTGCACCTCTACCCATCCCTCTCTCTATCTACATTATCACTTCCCCATCTCACTAGCCACCCCTCACACTCATCCTCATCTGGTCCATTCATACCAGCTAACAAAACACAAGAGTTGGCACTTGTGTGTTTTAGCCAGTGTTCATGTGAAGTTTCTGTTAGCTGTCAAACATTGAAATCTTTATTTTCAACACTTTGCTTCCTTGGACATGTTTGTGTGCATCTTTGGAAGTGGCTTAGTGAGTTACAGTGAATGGTGAGACGCAATGGTACCGCCCGCAATGCTGATGAGTGTGAAAAGAATGACTTGGGCATTGTAGGGATGCTTTATGGCATTGGTGTAGAGGGTGCCAACCTGGTGCATCACATGGCAGCCAGGATGTGCAGCTTCAAGTGAAGTAAATTTGGCCATGGTGAGGCCAACCTTGGTGTCCTGGGCAGCAATTTGGTCAGGTGCTGATGCCCTGTGTCCTGTGCAGCCTCAGCTGATTGCAGACAAGTTTGGTGTGGTTGTTGGTGCTGCTGGTGTGACTGGTGATGCTGGTTTTGGGACTGATCGCAGACAGACTCTGAGGAGCAAGGTGACAGAATGTAAATGGTTCCCATGCTGATGGAGCACATAGCAATTGAAGCTGAGATGACAGAAGCACTCTGTCAAAGGTTGCTGCAAAGAGGTGACCCTGGCTGGAGAGTTTGCTCCAAAGACTTGCAGCCTGCATAAAGCTCAATCTGTGTTCCAAAGGGAAAAAACAAGAGTCTCTGGGTTTGGAAAGTGAGCGGTTCTAAAGTGGGAGCTTTTATGCTCGTTTTCAAGCTGTCAGCAATCAGCTGCTTCAATGGTCACTCAATCTCAGATGAACAGACAGGGTCCAAGAGCAGCGTGAAATCCGTGGGCAACCTGCTAAAGTTAAAAGGGAAGTAAAAATTCACTGTTAAGGGCTTCTAAACAAGCCAATAATTGGCTCAGTTGCTTCCCCCGTCTCTGCCGGTTGGGTCTGCTCAGCGCAGGCAGACTCGACATTGGGCAAGTGGAGTGTGCGCAATTTGATAGCGGTTTACCGCCCTACAGTCAATCATTGTCAATTTCACTTCTGACCTGCCACTCATCCTGTCTGCTGAGTGCCGGCAAAATTCCGGTCAGAGAAACTATTCCTAGGTCATTTAGGAGTAAAATCAGGAAGCGCGCTTTCACAAAATGTTGGTTGAGTTCTCTTGGACTCTTTCCCCCAAAAGAATGTGGATGCTGGGTCAATTGAAATCTTCAAGACTGAAATCGCTAGATTTTTGTTAGGTAAGGGTAGTAAAGAATATGGATCAAAAGCATGTTAATGGAGTTGAGAGACAGATCAGCCATGCTCATGACCTAATTGAATGGCGGAACAGGCTCGAGGGGCAGAATGGCCTACTCCTGTTCCTATGTTCCTGGCACTACAGCAATATTGCGGTCACTCCGGCTCACCCTCTCCCGTTCTTTACTCCCCCGAATTTTCCATGGTCTCGACCAGCAAGCTGCAATTAACATCCACAACTCACTGGTATTTTTTATATGGAGCCAGAGGCCCAATTTCTAGGGAGCCTCGAGTCTTCACTTTCAGGCACACATGCAGACTTTGCCCTGGATTTAGACGTGAGACCAATTTCACGGCCCATATCTCTGACGTTCTGGATTGACTTTCACAGCTCAGTATCTACTTCTACAATAGCTTAACCCAGGGGGCGGAACAATGTGCACCACTTGGCATACAAACTGGATACTATAAACTCACACAGGCCCTCACGTGAGCTTCTCCGATCCTTTGATAAGCAAAACTTATGAATACTCTAGTAAGATGAGGTCAATGAACTGCAGCAACTCACCTCGGCTCCTTCGATCGCACCTCCAAAACTTGCGACTTCTATCACCTCATCATCATCATCATCATCATCATAAGCAGTTCCTCGAAGTCGAGGAAGACTTGCTTTCACTCTGAAGTGAGTTCTCAGGTGACTGTACAATCTAATACGGGAATTACAGTCTCTGTTACAGGGAGGACAGACAATCATTGAAGGAAAGGGTGGGTGAGGAGCCTGGTTTGCCACACGCTCCTTCCGTTGCATGTGCTTGTCCTCCACATGCTCTCGGCAATGAGACTCGAGGTGCTCAGTGCCCTCCCGGATGCTCTTCCTCCACTTAGGGCGGTCTTTGGCCAGGGATTCCCAGGTGTCGGTGGGGATGTTGCGCTTTATCAAGGAGGCTTTGAGGGTGTCCTTGAAACGTTTCCTCTGCCCACTTGGGGCTCGCTTGCTGTGTAGGAGTTCCGAGTAGAGCGCTTGCTTTGGGAGTCTTGTATCGGGCATGCGGCCAATGTGGCCTGCCCAAAGGAGTTGCCTCACCTAGAAGGAAAAAGGCAGCAGGCTTATGGGAACACCACCAGCTTCAAGTTCCACTCCAAGTCATGCATCATCCTGACTTGGACATATATACTTCGTCGTCACTGGTTCAAAATCCTGGTACTCCCTACCTACCAGCAATGTGGGAGTTCCTTCACCACACGGACTGCAGCGGTGCAAGAAGGCAGCTCACCACCGCCTTCTCTAGTGATGGACAATAAATGCTGACCTCGCTCGCGAAGTCCAAGAATGAATAAAAAAGAAGTGCCAAATCAAGAAGTTGATTGACTTTGTTAGATACACTTAACTGAACAAAAGTAGCAATTCCATACTTTTTTTAACAAACTTCTAAAACAGTCCTGCAACAACTCAAATTACCAACAACTGACTATTCGATCCCAGATAGTGCACAGACTATTCAGCTTTGGATCAGCTTGTAGCTGGGTAAACCAACCTGCTTTATCTCAATTCTCAGCTCAGGTCAATACCTACCTTCTTGTAGCTTTAGTTCGACATGATTTGCTCAAAGTGTATATTTAATCTCTTCTTTTTGTCAATTCTGACCACAGGAAGTGGAATCTCTCCAGATCACACCGCTATACTCAAACAAATCAAGTCATCGCAACCATAAGAAGGTGTGAGTGATCACTGAAATGTTCATATTAATGTTCTCATTCTCTGAGGCATGCTGGTTCAGACACCCAAGTTAAAAGCAAAATACTGCAGATGCTGACAACTTAACCAAAAATAGAACATGCACAAAACGCGCAGTAAAAACTCAAAGCGACTCCAACATTTACATAGCACCTTTCACAACCTCAGGATGTCCCAAAGCTCTTTACAACCAATTTAAATACTTTTGAAGTGCAGTCACTGATGTAATGTGGGAAACACGGCAGCCAATTTGCACACAGCAAGCTCCCACAAACAGCAATGTGATAATGACCAGAAGATCTCATTTTAGTGACGTTTATTGAAGGATAAATATTGGTCAGGGCTTTGGGGATAACTCCCCTGCTCTTCTTCGCAATAGTGCCGTGAGATCTTTTACATCCACCTAAGAAAGCAGATGGGGCCTCAGGTTAATATCTCATCCAAAAAACAGCACCTCTGGAGTGTCAGCCTAGGATTTTGTGCTCAAGTCTCTGGAGTGGAACTTGAATCCACAACCTTCACGACTCAGAGGTGAGCATGCTACTAATTGTGCCACGATTGACATAACATCTGAGGAGAGAACAAACATGTCAACATTTCAGGCATGGACCTTTCTTCAAAACTGGAATGTAAGAGGCAGATAAGCATAATAATACAATCAGAAAAAAGGGTCAGGGGAAATATATATATATACACATATAAACAGGAAAACCTATAAGGCCTGAATTTGGTGAAACCCAAATTCCGCCTGTTTTTCGGCAGTCCCTGGGCGGTGCGTCATTTTCTACCGCCTGATACTGCTAGGGCCGAGTGGGCGGGAGTTTCATCCCACTTTTCTTGGCCGTAGCGGGAGTGGAGTGCAGTGGGCGGTGGCAAAGTGCAGCGGGTGGTAGTCGTCGGAGGAAGTCTTCTGACTCGGGAATCGCGTGCAGTTGTCAAGCTCCACCCCACCCCAGGGAGGCACCGATGAGAGACCAGAGACTGCTGACCTGAGATCGCTGTGGCGGGGGGGGGAAGAGATCGCTGTGGGGCAGGGGGTTGGGGGGAGAGATCGCTTTGGGGGGAGGGAGATCGTTGTGGGGAGGGGGAGAGATCGCTGTGTGGGGGGGGGGGGGTGAGATCGCTGTGGGAGACTGGGGGGGGGCGGGGTGGGAGAGACTGGAGGGGATGAGAGATGGACTGGGGGCTGAGAGAGACTAATAAAATGTTTATTATAGTTCATTAATAAAGGAATAAATAAGGCTTTATTAGACCATTTATATTATTACCTAACATTAGAAAATACTACAATTCATTTAAAAATACATCAAACTGTGGAAAAGTATAAAGATCTGTGTAATATCAAACAAACCTATCAGTTCTGTGTCCATACCACCCACTTAAGATCCACTTAAAAGCACCTTCTCCAGGACAGTATGCATTTCCAGCGGTTATGTCGTCGGCATGTCATGAAACTTGCACTTTTGGGCGGTATGTGGGCAGTTTACATGGGCGGGCGGTCTGCATACCACCCGGCGGTAGATCATTCATGTACCTGTTTTTTGACGAAACTTGTGTTTTTGGGCAGTAAGCGGGCGGTAATGGGTGGTATGTCGATGAATTTCGGGCCCTGTGTGATCATGAATAGATTGAGGGAACAGTGGCAACAGCTGGTGAACGGCCTGTGAGAGACCTCTTGATTGATGTGTGGCCGCGCACCCAGACACTTTAGGGGGAACATTGGTACCAACCCATCCAATCATGTTTAACTTCTTAACCATGTCAGTACTCTATCAGAAGGCCTTAGTAGTGATACGAGGGTACTTGTTCTTACTCTGTACTTAATTCTAAATACACTGGGCCCAGAATTCTGGAGGTCAGGGACAACGCCAATGCAATGCAATCCCAATGAGGTGCTGCAATTTGGGCCTGAACTTAGATATGACGGATTTCTGCACCTCACATCTTCTGTCCCCATAATGCACTCCCAGTTGGGGGAGGCGGTGGTGTCGTAGCAGGGGCTTCTTAGGACTTGCCTGTTATATTGATAAATCATTTTGGAGAAGTGTCTTGACGAGTTCTCAGCTTATCCAGGAATTGCACCCAGATTGCCATCTGATAAGTCCTTTGAGTGCTACCTCTTCCCAGCCGTAGGCACCAGGGCACCCCTCCATTCCCTGAACAAAGATTTATGGACCCTTTGTTTGGCCCTTGCGAGCACATTATTGCAGTAGTGGGCTCATAGAAACATAGACATAGAAACATAGAAAATAGGTGCAGGAGTAGGTCATTCGGCCCTTCGAGCCTGCACCGCCATTCAATGAGTTCATGGCTGAACATGCAACTTCAGTACCTCATTCCTGCTTTCTCGCCATACCCCTTGATCCCCCTAGTAGTAAGGACTACATCTAACTCCTTTTTGAATATATTTAGTGAATTGGCCTCAACAACTTTCTGTGGTAGAGAATTCCACAGGTTCACCACTCTCTGGGTGAAGAAATTCCTCCTCATCTCGGTCCTAAATGGCTTACCCCTTATCCTTAGACTGTGACCCCTGGTTCTGGACTTCCCCAACATCGGGAACATTCTTCCTGCATCTAACCTGTCTAAACCCATCAGAATTTTAAACGTTTCTATGAGATCCCCTCTCATTCTTCTGAACTCCAGTGAATACAAGCCCAGTTGATCCAATCTTTCTTGATATGTCAGTCCCGCCATCCCGGGAATCAGTCTGGTGAACCTTCGCTGCACTCCCTCAATAGCAAGAATGTCCTTCCTCAAGTTAGGAGACCAAAACTGTACGCAATACTCCAGGTGTGGCCTCACCAAGGCCCTGTACAACTGTAGCAACACCTCCCTGCCCCTGTACTCAAATCCCCTCGCTATGAAGGCCAACATGCCATTTGCTTTCTTAACCGCCTGCTGTACCTGCATGCCAACCTTCAATGACTGATGTACCATGACACCCAGGTCTCGTTGCACCTCCCCTTTTACTAATCTGTCACCATTCAGATAATAGTCTGTCTCTCTGTTTTTACCACCAAAGTGGATAACCTCACATTTATCCACATTATACTTCATCTGCCATGCATTTGCCCACTCACGTAACCTATCCAAGTCACTCTGCAGCCTCATAGCATCCTCCTCGCAGCTCACACTGCCACCCAACTTAGTGTCATCCGCAAATTTGGAGATACTACATTTAATCCCCTCGTCTAAATCATTAATGTACAATTCCACTCCAACTTCCACCAACTGATGGAGACAAGCGCCTCTGTTGTTCCTTTACTGGACAGGACACCCACCCTGTCTATGTAAATGACTCCATCCTTGCGTTTGGAGTTGGAGTCAATAGCAGAGAAAAGCAGCTGTTCTGTTCTGGCTCACTGTACTTTCTACTCTTTGGGGGTAAAATGTCTCTTAGCATACTGATAGTGTGTTCAATGATGCACTTGCAGGAATGCACAGCTTTATTTTATGGGCTTTTAAGAAGCTCAAAAGTGTTCGAACATGCTAAAATGAACACACAACTGAATGGTCAGTGTGAAGGATGTGCATGAATACTAAACAGCTCAGAAATCTACATGTCATCAAATATGTCTCGCAACTGTGGGGAAAAATAGCCACATAGAAAAGGGGAAACTTAACTTTGAAGGAATAAAACCCTGAGGAATTTAACCCTTTACACAAGGGGATTTATATTCGCCCTGAATTTGTTGACCCCGATGGACGCGTACAAGGTATGTATGCGCCCATAGGGGTCCCGCAAGTTCCGGGTTTAGGTATGCACCGCACATGAGCCTAAATCTGGAACTTGCGATCTGTCAAGAATCCTCTCTGCCCCCGGATCTGGAAGTAAAGGGCCACTGCAGACGGAGAGTTGGGCTATTTGCCCAACTTCTGCCCAGCAAATGCCCATGAAATTCTTACGACTGATAAAAGCAGGCATAATGCCTGCTTTTATCAGCCTATGACTTTTAAAGGACAGAAAAATACATGTTTTTCAATAATTTAAACATTTAAAACCCTATTAAATAAGATAAGTTTATTTTTAGACCCTTTAAAATATGTAAATTTAAACAGTGTAACTTTTGTTTTAAATAATTAATTAAATTCCATTTTGATTAACTTTAAATATGTGATGTTTAAAAAATATTTATTTTAAGTGTTTATGTGTTTTTGGGGGTATTCCCATTCATTCTCACCACAAATATTAATGGAAATACCCCTACTTTGGTTGGGCTGGCCCACATGATCCTAGGGATCCTAGCGAAGCATCTACGTTCCTGGAATATGTGAGCCTCTACCCAGGCCTTCACATAGAGGCCCAGGACCACAAGTCTCGAATCTCCCAGACCACCAGATAAATGCATTAAAAATTTTCAGGTCGGAAGCATCCGCCCATGGGAAGCCATCCACCTGAGGCAATTTCTGGGCCATTAAGAGAATCTGTAGTGCAAGTTAAGGCAAATAGAGATGAAGTTAACAATTTTTTTTCCACCTTTTACCATTCTGCAATTTGGGTGGTGGTTGCAAGTCGATTAGGCTTGTTTTGAGTCTTCATCAATCCTTCATCGTCACTGGGTCAAAATCCTCAAGCTGCCTACCTAACATCACTGTGGGAGTAACTTCACCACACGGACTGCGGTGGTTCAAGAAGAAGGCTTACCACCACCTTCTCAAGGGCAACTAGAAATGGGCATTACAAGCTAGCCTTGTAAGTGACACCCATATCCCCAAAATGAATTTTTCAAATTCCAGCACCAAAATTGATGGATTTATCCCAGTTTAGTGTGAAGTGTAAAAAGCCAATAAACTTTAACTAGATGTCTTAACCCTTGTTTACATGACTGTCTGTTTTCCGTGTTCCAAATGTTTCCATTTTACTGTGTTTCTAACTATGGCACCTTAGTGTGTTCTGTTTGTTCTCAAGATGTTTAAATATAATTATAGCATTTACAAAATGTTTAATTTAGCCTCGTGTTTATAGCCTGAGCCCTTTACCAGTGAAAGTGCTTCCCTTCATTACTTAGCAAATACTTGCTGTAAAGTTTTGAATGGCTTTGTGCCTAGATATATTACAACTGTTGGCAAGTAACAATGATGCTTAATACAGATTGATGTTCAGTTGCATTCATTTTTAATGATAGCCAGAATCAATCTGTCAAATGTGGATCAGTAAAACATTTTCCATACAAAGTGAATTATACTATGCCTAACAAAGAGTATAATGTTCTAACCCTGGCAGGAGTTCTATTTTAGTACAGTCTGTTTGGATGTCCAAGGTAGCAGATAGCCAAAGGGCATTTTTAACACACATTATTTCTATTCTTTTCAAAATTTCAATAATAGAAAAATGTATGCTCTTCTATGAACATTACTCATTATTTTTTATATCACTCATGTGCCTTTCATGATCCAAGTTTTTATTTTTTATAGCATACAGGCTGCACATTTTTGCAATAAGAGGTTGGGGTGTCCTTAGCAAAGTACAGTCTTAAATGACACATACTGTATTTTCTCTGGCTGTGTATATGCAGTAGCTTCAGATGATGTTGGCAAACAAGTTAGCTAGAAACACAAAGTGAAAGTTGAACAAAACAGCATTTTTGCATTTTTAGTATGATTCCTCCCTAACTCTGTAACCTCCTCCAGCCCACTGACATCTCTGCACTCCTCCAATTTTAGCCTGTCGTGCATCTCCAATTTTCATCACTCTACCATTGGTGGCTGTGCCTTCTGCTGCCTAAGGCCTAAACTCTGGAATTCCCTCAATAAACCACTTTGCTTCTCTACTTCTTTCTCCTCCTTTAAGATGCTCATTAAAAAGTATGTCTTTGACAAAGCTTTTAGTCATCTGTCCTAACATCTCTTTGTGTGGCTTAGAGTCAAATGTTGTTTGACAACACTCCTGTAAAGCAACTTGGGATGTTTTACTACGTTAAAGGCGCTATATAAATGTAAGTTGTTGATGCTAAATAATTATTCAATAAATTTAAAGCAATATACTGTGGTGATGTCACACTAATGACAGCAAAGTATATGAATTTGTATTATCATAGAATCATAGAAATTTACAGCACGGAAGGAGATCATTTTGGCCCATCGTGTCCGCGCCATCCAACAAAGAGCTATCCAGCCTAATCCAACTTTCTATCTCTTGGTCCATAGCCCTGTAGGTTGCGGTACTTCAAGCGCACATCCAAGTACTTTTTAAATGTAGTGAGGGTTTCTGCCTCTACCACCCTTTCAGGCAGTGAGTTCCAGACCCATACCACTCCCTGGGTGAAGACATTTCTCCTCATATCTCCTCTAAATCTCCCACCAATTACTTTAAATCTATGCCCCCTGGTTGTTGAACCCTCTGCTAAGGGAAATAGGTCCTTCCTATCCACTCTATCTAGGGCCCTCATGATTTTATACACCTCAATCAGGTCTTCCCTCAGCCTCCTCTGTTCCAAAGAAAACAAACCCAGCCTTTCCAATCTTTCCTCACTGCTAAAGTTCTCCAGTCCAGGCAACATCCTCATAAATCTCTTCCATACCCCCTCTGGTGTAAACTCATCTAGTATTAGTGCATCAATCTGAGGTCAAAAGAATTAGGGGTGAACCAGAGAGATAGAAAACAACAATGTAATAGGAGGTCAAACATGTTTTATTATTTCCTTGATTACAGTCAATGACAGGAGGTCACTGATGCCACAGAATTGAAATGAGCTCCCTTAGAAATTATTGGTATTTTCAAAAGTCAGTGTGGTTCAATTGGATTATTGATAGAAACATAGAAATATAGAAAATAGGTGCAGGAGCAGGCCATTCGGCCCTTCAAGCCTGCACCACCATTCAGTAAGATCATGGCGGATCATTCCGTCAGTACCCCTTTCCTGCTTTCTCTCGATACCCCTTGATCCCCCTAGCCATAAGGGCCATATCTAACTCTTTCTTGAATATATCCAATGAACTGGCATCAACAACTCTCTGCGGCAGGGAATTCCACAGGTTAACAACTCTCTGAGTGAAGAAGTTTCTCCTCATCTCAGTCCTAAATGGCCTACCCCTTATCCTAAGACTGTGCCCCTGGGAAAATGGAGTACGAGAAGAAACTTGCAGGGAACATTAAGGCGGATTGCAAAAGTTTCTATAGGTATGTAAAGAGAAAGAGGTTAGTAAAGACAAACGTAGGTCCCCTGCAGTCAGAATCAGGGGAAGTCATAACGGGGAACAAAGAAATGGCAGACCAATTGAACAAGTACTTTGGTTCAGTATTCACTAAGGAGGACACAAACAACCTTCCGGATATAAAAGTGGTCAGAGGGTCTATTAAGGAGGAGGAACTGAGGGAAATCTTTATTAGTCGGGAAATTGTGTTGGGGAAATTGATGGGATTGAAGGCCGATAAATCCCCAGGGCCTGATGGACTACATCCCAGAGTACTTAAGGAGGTGGCCTTGGAAATAGCGGATGCATTGACAGTCATTTTCCAACATTCCATTGACTCTGGATCAGTTCCTATCGAGTGGAGGGTAGCCAATGTAACCCCACTTTTTAAAAAAGGAGGGAGAGAGAAAGCAGGGAATTATAGACCGGTCAGCCTGACCTCAGTAGTGGGTAAAATGATGGAATCAATTATTAAGGATGTCATAGCAGCGCATTTGGAAAATGGTGACATGATAGGTCCAAGTCAGCATGGATTTGTAAAAGGGAGATCATGCTTGACAAATCTTCTGGAATTTTTTGAGGATGTTTCCAATAAAGTGGACAAAGGAGTACCAGTTGATGTGGTATATTTGGACTTTCAGAAGGCTTTCGACAAGGTCCCACACAGGAGATTAATGTGCAAAGTTAAAGCACATGGGATTGGGGGTAGTGTGCTGACGTGGATTGAGAACTGGTTGTCAGACAGGAAGCAAAGAGTAGGAGTAAATGGGTACTTTTCGGAATGGCAGGCAGTGACTAGTGGGGTACCGCAGGGTTCTGTGCTGGGGCCCCAGCTGTTTACATTATACATTAATGATTTAGACGAAGGGATTAAATGTAGTATCTCCAAATTTGCGGATGACACTAAGTTGGGTGGCAGTGTGAGCTGCGAGGAGGATGCTATGAGGCTACAGAGTGACTTGGATAGGTTAGGTGAGTGGGCAAATGCGTGGCAGATGAAGTATAATGTGGATAAATGTGAGGTTATCCACTTTGGTGGTAAAAACAGAGAGACAGACTATTATCTGAATGGTGACAGATTAGGAAAAGGGAAGGTGCAACGAGACCTGGGTGTCATGGTACATCAGTCATTGAAGGTTGGCATGCAGGTACAGCAGGCGGTTAAGAAAGCAAATGGCATGTTGGCCTTCATAGCGAGGGGATTTGAGTACAGGGGCAGGGAGGTGTTGCTACAGTTGTACAGGGCCTTGGTGAGGCCACACCTGGAGTATTGTGTACAGTTTTGGTCTCCTAACTTGAGGAAGGACATACTTGCTGTTGAGGGAGTGCAGCGAAGATTCACCAGACTGATTCCCGGGATGGTGGGACTGACCTATCAAGAAAGACTGAATCAACTGGGCTTGTATTCACTGGAGTTCAGAAGAGTGAGAGGGGACCTCATAGAAACGTTTAAAATTCTGACGGGTTTGGACAGGTTGGATGCAGGAAGAATGTTCCCAATGTTGGGGAAGTCCAGAACCAGGGGTCACAATCTAAGGATAAGGGGTAAGCCATTTAGGACCGAGATAAGGAGAAACTTCTTCACCCAGAGAGTGGTAAACCTGTGGAATTCTCTACCACAGGAAGTAGTTGAGGCCAATTCACTAAATATATTCAAAAGGGAGTTAGATGAAGTCCTTACTACTCGGGGGATCAAGGGGTATGGCGTGAAAGCAGGAAGTGGGTACTGAAGTTTCATGTTCAGCCATGAACTCGTTGAATGGCGGTGCAGGCTAGAAGGGCTGAATGGCCTGCTCCTGCACCTATTTTCTATGTTTCTATGTTTTCTATGGATCTGGACTTCCCCAACAATGGGAACATTCTTCCCGCATCTAACTTGTCCAGTCTCGTCAGAATCTTATATGTTTTATATGAGATCCCCTCTCATCCTTCTAAACTCAAGTGTATAAAGGCCCAGTTGATCCAGTCTCTCCTGATATGTCAGTCCTGCCATCCCAGGAATCAGTCTGGTGAACCTTCGCTGCACTCCCTCAATAGCAAGAATGTTCTTCCTCAGATTAGGAGACCAAAACTGAACACGATATTCCAGGTGAGGCCTCACCAAGGCCCTGAACCACTGCAGTAAGACCTCCCTGCTCTTATACTCAAATCCCCTAGCTATGAAGACCAGCATACCATTTGCCTTCTTCACTGCCTGCTGTACCTGCGTGCCAACTTTCAACGACTGATGAACCATGACACCCAGGTCTCGTTGCACCTCCCCTTTTCCTAATCTGCCACCATTCAGATAATATTCTGCTTTCATATTTTTGCCCCCAAAGTGGATAACCTCACATTTATCCACATTATACTGCATCTGCCATGCATTTGCCCACTCACCTAACCTGTCCAAGTCACCCTGCAGCCTCTTAGCATACTCCTCACAGCTCACACCGCCACCCAGTTTAGTGTCATCTGCAAACTTAGAGATATTACACTCAATTCCTTCATCGAACTCATTACTGTATATTGTAAAGAGCTGGGGTCCCAGCACTGAGTCCTGCGGCACTCCATTAGTCACTGTCTGCCAGTCTGAAAAGGACCCGTTTATCCCGACTCTCTGCTTCCTGCCTGCCAACCAGTTCTCTATCCACGTCAGTACATTACCCCCAATACATGTGTTCTGACTAGCACGTGGCACTGGTAGCAATCCTGAGATTACTACTTTTGAGTTCCTACTTTTTAATTTATCTCCTAGCTCCCTAAATTCGTCTTGTAGGACCTCATCCCGTTTTTTACCTATATCGTTGGTACCTATATGCACCACGACAACTGGCTGTTCACCCTCCCTTTTCAAAATGTCCTGCACCTGCTCCGAGACATCCTTGACTCTTGCACCAGGGAGGCAACATACCATCCTGGAGTCTCGGTTGCAGCCGCAGAAACGTCTATCTATTCCCCTTACAATAGAATCCCCTACCTTCGTACTGCAGACGTTCCATAGGGCTGGATTCCGAGTGCAGCATGCGATGGAACAGGTGGCCGCAAGGGAAACAATGTTGGAGAGGGGACCTCATGCAAGCGTTATGTCCCTTATTTGCATATTTAAAAGGACTAATGCCTGCTTTAGACATGGATAAAGGGGAATGAATGATAAAATTTTGCTCAAGAATAACTTAATTTCCTCCAAAACACTAAACATGTCCTGTGTGTTCCTCCTCTTCACTACACTTCCACTGTGTTGAAATCTAGACATCACCTTTTCCTACTGTAATTCATTTTTTCCCTCGAAGGCCTAGAAATTGGGCTGCATAGCATCCATTTTTCAGGAGTTATGTGGTCCACTAATTCAACAATAGGTGGGCAGGAAGCGAGCACACACTTCTGGGCAGAAGTGTGCCGCCCGCCATATTGGGTAAGGACAAATAAGAGGAGTCCTTTATCCATGTCTAAAACAGGTATTAGGCCTTTTAAATATGCAAATAAGGGACATAACGCTTGCATGAGGTCCCCTCTCCAACATTGTTTCCCTTGCGGCCAACAGTTCCATCACATGCTGCACTCGGAAACCAGCCCTATGGAATGCCTGCAGTATGAAGGTAAGTAACATACCTGAATGTAGAGATGAGAGGAGCAATCCAGACCCCACATTAGAGGACCTTCCCATTCGCCGCCACTTTCAGCTTCTCCCTCCTCAGTCCCAAGATCCTTGACCCTGATCTCCCATCCCACCAACCCACGTGACTCCCAATTTCCATCCCTCACGACTCTCGTCCCTCTGACCCCGGCTGGTCCCACTGTGTTCTCTCATCCTCCCCCCCCCCCCACCCCCCATTCCCAGCCGGACCTCTGGACCCACTTACCTGAGGGGTGTTATGGCGATTTTTCAGCAGTCCTCTCTGATCTTTACCAATGGGTTGTGGCGCCATGCCAGTTCTATGGCAATGAGGTCTGAGGCCCAATATCAGGAACGCCTTGGACCTCTCCATTTGCCCCTCCCACTCCAATTGCATTCCCGAATTTCTAGACCTAAAACTCCTTATCCACAGTGGCCTTCCCTTACTATAATCTATAGGATTTTAAAACTCATGCTTGATACCTCAATAAAAGTAGGATAGTAGAATGTCTCACACTTCAGATGAAACCATATTATGCAAGAAGGCAAATTTTTGAAGGTATGAGATAAAGACAGATCGGGAAAACTTATCAAATGGGCAGATAGAACTTAACAGCAGATAGTGTTAAATCATTCTTCTTGTTCCTGAAAATGATTATGAAATGAAGGTTCCACCATTACATAAAGTGAGTCAAGATTTAGGATTAGCATTTGACTGGACTTGGGCTGGAATTTCCGGTGATGTGTGCTTCTGTTTTTGCCCTGGTGGGGTGGCAATAAGAACATAAGAACATAAGAAATAGGAGTAGGAGTAGGCCATTTGGCCCCTTGAGCCTGCTCTGCCATTCAATACAATCATGGCTGATCTGCTCTTGGGCTCAGCTCCACTTCCCTGCCCGCCCCCATAACTCTTTACTCCCTTATCACTCAAAAATCTGTCTATCTCCGCCTTAAATATATTCAATGACCCAGCCTCCACATCTCTCTGGGGCAGAGAATTCCACAGATTTACAACCCTCTGAGAGAAAAAATTCCTCCTTATCTCAGTTGTAAATGGGTGACCACTTATTCTGAAACTATGCCCCTAGAGTGGTGAGCTCTTCTGGGTGGGCGGTCAGTTTCCAGTGCCCCGCAGTGTTTTTTGGGGCCGGTTTTGAGGGGTGTGGAGCAGTACCGCAACACGGCTCGCTTTTGTACTCCCGCCCGATCTGTATGCATTGCAGTGCGCCCTGCTGGGACCGCCTGTGAAAACGGGTGGTCCGACCTATACCGACTGCAGCAAGGTAAGTAATATCCACCTCAAGTAAGTGTGATTGTTTTTTTTCCCCCGATTTATGATGTGGTGGAGTGGGCTATGTATTGGAAATGTTTTTTGGTGTTTTTTTTTCTCCCCAGGTCTTTACCTGAGTGCTCCTGGGCCGGCTGTTTAGCTCGGGATTTTCGCATGCTCAGCCAGCCTAGCACCCTAAGAGAGGTGTACAACCTCTCCCTTAGCGCTCTGCCCCACACTCAGGGCCCAGCTGCCCAATTTTGATGACTGAGGTGCAAACTATTCCCGGGTGCAAACTTTACCGCCCTGCCGCCACTATCGCCCCGAAATCAGCAAAGCCAAAAATCCAGCTCGGTGGGAATGTAAGTTGTGAGGAGGATGCAAAAGGCTTCTAGGCGATATAGACAGGCTAAGTGAGTGGGCAAGAACATGGCAAATGTTATATAATGTGGAGAAATCTGAAGTTATCCACTTTAGTAGGAAAAATAGAAAAGCAGAGTATTTTTTAAATGGTGAGAGATTGGGAAATGTTGGTGTTCAGAGGGACCTGGGTGTCCTTGTACACGAATCACTGAAAGTTAAAATGCAGTAAGCAAATGGTATGTTAGCCTTTATTATAAGAGGATTTGAGTATGAGAGTAAAGTCTTGCTGTAATTATATAGGGCCTTGGTGAGACCACACCTGGCGTATTGTGTACAGGTTTAGTCTCCTTACCTAAGGAAGGATATATTCTCCATGGAGGGAATGCAATGGAGGTTCACCAGACTGATTCCTGGGATGGGGAGATTGTCCCATGAGGATATATGAATAGACTAGGCCTATATTCTGTAGAGTTTAGAAGAATGAGAAGTGAAACATACAACATTCTTACAGGGCTTGCCAGGGTAAATCCAGGAAGTATGTTTCCACTGGTTGGGGAGTCGAGAACCAGGGGTCACATAAGGGATCGGCCATTTAGGTCTGAGATGAGAAGAAATTTCTTCACTCAGAGGATGGTGAATCTTTGGAATTCTCTACCCCAGAGGGCTGTGGAGGCTCAGAGATCGATAGATTTTTGGATATTAAGGGAATCAAGGGATAAGGGGATAGTGCAGGAAAGTGGAGATGAGGTAGTAGATCAGCCATGATCTTATAGAATGGTGGAGCAGGCTCGAGAGGTCGAATGGCCAACTCCTTCTCCTATTTCTTATGTTCTTATGTGTGTCAGATGTGATCATTTTATTTAAGAAAGGTATAAAGGTGATAGAAAGAATTCAAAAAGTACAACAAAGATGGTCCCATGTTTTTGATCATTGAATTGTGTATAGAAGCCAAGGAACTTATTGATATTCATTAGACAAAAGAGAACTATAATTAATTTTCCCTCTTCCATGGTTCTCCCTTCCTCTTCTAAAGGCACCGTAGCACAGTTTTATAGGCAGTAGGCCCCAATTTTCCCCAGCACTGGGCACCGGTTTTTCGCCACCCAGCGATTCTTCTGGTGCTGAAGCTTAGTTTAAAGATCCCCAACGCCGACTATCAGCACCAGAATGTTTGGCGCTATAATTCTGGCGCTGGTGTACGTTGAAAAGTAGCATATGTGCCATTTCAGGCCATAAGGCCAACTTTACTTATCAATTATATTTTTTAAATCGCTGCACAGACACTAGAAACACCGTAGGGAAAAGCCTTACCTGCAGTTGAAGAAATCTGCACTGGCCCGCTCCTATCCCCGGCCAAAGGGACTCCGTACATAAACTTTATGGAGCTTTAAAAATAAAACATCAACTTTATGGAACTTTAAAAATAAAACAGATAAAAGAAAACTTACCATTAATGCTAATCCATCGATGATAGAACTGTAAGCATTCAAATAAAATATAAATCTTCAGCACCTTTTTCATCGATGTCCCAATGACCCAAAATTCTCAAAGATGTTCCTGAAGTCCAGGGAAGCCTTCTAAATCCACACGGCGGGCAAAATCACCAGATGAATCGGAGTCTTCAAGCCAAAAACTTCAAGAGCAGCCTTTTCTCAATCCTCCACGCAGCCAACTGGAACTGCTGCTATCCCTGGCCGAAGGATCTCCACACAAGACAGTGCAAGAACTCCAGGCACATAGGAAATCATCAGTGATTTTTAATGAAGACTCAACATTAAATATTATTTATTAAATAATACCCCGATAATGCTTAATGTTTTAATACATGTGTTGGAATACTTAGGTGGAATGCTTAGGTGTACAATAATAAACAATAATATATTTGAAGGGATATTAAATTAGCATAAAAATGTCTTTCTACAATGGAATAGGGCCTGATCAGCCTCATTAGTATCTTTTGTAACTTGTTTTGAAGCCTACCCCCACTCTTGCCTTAGCCTATCAGCTGAAACCCTAATGTGTACCTTGTTCAAGTCCAGACTCAACTATTGCAATATCCTTCTAGACGGGCCTGCATCCTCCATCTTCCTTAAACTTTAGCTCATCCAAAACTCAGCTGCATATAGTCCCGCTGACCCATCACCCCTGTACTCGATGCTCACATTGGCTCCTGGTCCAAAGACGCCTCCAATTTATAATTCTTAGCCTTATTGTTAAATTCCTTCATGATCTCAGCCTTAACAGATATCCAGCCAAGAAAGGAGCTTTTCGGAGGGGTGACGAAAATCCGGGTCAAAGAGATGTGTTTGGGAGGGTCTTAAAGAAGGAGAGGGAAGCGGAACGGCTCAGTGAGTAAATTCCAGAATGTGGCGTCTCGATGGCTGAAGGCTCAGCCTAACACTCTAACCTCCTCCAGCCCTAAAATTCCCCCCAGAATTCTACATTTTCTTCTCCCTTGACCCACCATTGGCACCCGGATTTTCGTCACCCCTCCGAAAAGCTCCTTTCTTGGCTGGATGTCTGTTAAGGTCTGAGTACACTTGTGTGAAGCACCTTGAAACATTGTTAAATGTTAAAGGCGTAATTTAAAAGATGGTTGCTGCATTTAAAGCTCCTTAACAATAGGAGGTGCCTAACGACAACTTAATTCCCAATCAAATGTTCTTAACGATCTCAACATGTCAACGGATTCAACATGTCAACATGTCAAATGGCCTCTGTCATGTATCCTACATGGTTACTGCTTGTGCTATTACAAGGTGTGCCACCAGGGGACACCTCAGTGGGAGACTTGTAGATTACCTATACAGGTGTGCCAGGCCTAACATAAAAGGCAGGTGTGATCCTCACTCTGGAGTTATCAATAAAGGATGAAGGTCACCACAGTTCAAGTACAACACATTGCCTCGTGGAGTCATTATCAGAGCATCCAAGGACATAACAATTGGCGACGAGATTACGGACCTTCACACGAAAATGGTACTTTGCAGCAGTTCGCCGATGGTGATGATTGGGACGCCTTTGTGGAGAGGCTCGATCATTTCTTCACTGCAAGCGACCTGGCAGGTGACAAATCCGGCCACACTGGCTGATAAGCGCAGAGCTATTCTGCTAATCAGTTGTGGATCCACTGTTTATGGCCTCGTCAGGGACTTGCTGACACCAGCGAAGACAATGACCAAGATGTATGAGGAGCTTGTAATGCTGATCCAAGAACAACTCAAGCCCAAAGAGAACATCCTCACAGCCAGACACCGGTTTTACACCCACCGACAGCCCGAAGGCCAGGAAATCGCGAAATATGCTGCTGACCTCAGGAGGCTGACAGCACCATGTGATTTCGGCAACCACCTCACCGAAGCGCCGTGGGATATGTTTGTCACTGGAATCGGCCATGAGAGCCTTCTTCATAAGCTACTGTCGGCGGATACCACAGTCACACTGCAGAAGGCCATCTCCATGAGCCAGGCATTCATGCCCTCGACCTGCGGCTCTAGGCAGATGACTCATCCTCAGGACTCAAACCCGGCAAGTACTGTGCACAGAGTGGCGCCTTTTAGAGGCTGGATTGTAGAATGTGAACCTTCTCAGGGAAGAGAGAACAAACCCCCGAGTACTTTAACTCAGAGTCCACCGAGGGGGGCTAACCGAGTAGCCATGCTGGCATTGCGGTGGGAATCATTGGGCTCACCAGTGCCGCTTTAAAGACTATGTGTGTAAAGGCTGCAGCACAAAGGGCCACCTCCAACAAATGTGTAAAAGAAATATGACTCACTGTGTTGATGAAGAGTCTGCAGAGGGCCATGAATCCAGCGCGGATTATGAAACGATAGTCAGAGCGGCAGCTCAGCCCCACGATGAGGTATATAGCATGTTTACCTGCACCACCAAGCGTTCCCCATTGAGGATGGGAAGTTGAGATAAATGGCATTCCAGTCTTCATGGAAGTGGACACGGGGAGTGAGTCAGTCAGTAATGAATCAAGAAGCCTTTGAGAGGCTATGGGACAATCAAGCTGAACGACCCAAGTTGGTCCCGGTTCAGGCAAAGCTGCGCACTTATACCAATGAACTTATCCCAGTCGCTGGTAGTGTGGATGTAAAGGCACTCCATGATGGCACGGTGCACAGGTTACCTCTGTGGATTGTTGCAGGTGATGGACCAACGCTACTCGGAAGAAGGCGGATAGAGAAGATCCATTGAAGTTGGGAAGATTTCATTCCTCCAGAGATCGACGTCCTCCGCGCTCAGAGGCAAAACAAACCCTCACCTGAGGGCGGACCCAGCACCAGAGAGCAGACCAGCACAGCACTGAGTCACAGACCGCTCAGCACAACTGTGTGGAGATGATCCAGCTGAGAGGACCCGAACGCATCTTCCAGCTCCAGTGGCAGGACACCGGAGGGAGAAAATCGGATCCAAAGGTGACTCCCAGTTTCAGTGGCAGAACTCGGGGAGAAGGGGATCACCGCAGTCGACATCGGGGATGGAGGAAAGATAGCGCCCAAACCACGAGGTGATGCACTGAAGAAAAAGATGGCGGTGGTCAGACCACAAGGTGCAACGCTGATGGAGCAACACGTGGCACTAAGTGAAGAAAAGGATTGGGGTAAAGATAGCAAGGCTCTCTTAAAGGAGGCCTGCAACTCACCACACTTAAAGGGACAGTTCCACACTCTCAGTCAATGTAAAAGCAACTGTGAGTTAGATGTAAAATGTGCAATTGATGATCATAGTTGTGTACATGCAATAAGCAAAGAAAAGTCTCAATGTAATAGCAACTGTGAGTGAGATGTAAAATGTGTAATTGACGATCAGAGCTGTGTACATGCAATAAGCAAAGAAAAGTCACGCGATCACGATCAGAGCTACAGGTTATTTACTATGAGTAATGAAATGTTGTGCGATATAGGATTTCAACTGCATTCAGTCAATGCAGCGGGCAGACACCCATCGGGAGCACAAAGGTCCAGTGAGCTACCCAATGCTGTAGTCTGCGTCCCTGGGACCAGAGTCATGCACCGTGGAGTGTGGCCACAAGCAGCCAATACATACAAGCCGCAGAGCAAGCGATCTCAGGAGGGCAATGGCACTGGTATCGATACCAAGCCCTTGATCGGCTCCACCTCTCAGGCACCCGATGGCACCATCCGCCACGAGCCTGAAAGAGCAAACTGCGCTAAGGCGCAGTCCCCAGATCCTATCTCCACCAAGGCTATACCCGGGAATGAAGGGTCACCCGCAACGGTTCTCCCAAATGGGATGGGGACCAGTCAGGATCCCAAACCAAATAACGCCCAGGCAAGCGAGTCAGCAGTTCCCTGTGCACTGCCAGATGACTGCTCCTCAGGGAGCAGCAGCGACCCAGGGCACAAGGAAAGGACAGGGAGGTCACAGGTATCTGTGAACCTGCCCAATGCTAGGAGCAATGGTAAAGACCCCGAGAGCAGGCAACTTGAGCCAACCGGGTTCCCACTGCCAGCACTGAGCACCACGCTGCCACCAGACTACCTAGACACCATCCAGCAGTTCTGGTACAAGTTTGTCCTCACACTGATTCCAAGTTTATATCAAGTATGTACCTCACCAGTCAAATATATTTGTCTCACAACTGTACCACAAATGTAACAATGTAAATGCAATTTTTCTTTCTGGACTTGAATGTATATGAATGTAATGAGCCACCGGCATAATCTATATGTGGGGGCGGGGTGGGGGGGGGGGGGGGGAGAGAATGGAGTGGTCATAGACGCACAAACAGAAACCACCAGCATCTCCACTGCCAACGAAACACCACCTACTCACCCAAGATGGAAACAACCCTCCAAGGGTCAACCAGATAGAGCTAAGCCCAGAGCACAGTCAATGCATGAAGGCGATTTGCACTAAAGGCTTGAGGGAGAGTGACGTCATGTATCCTACATGGTTATTGCTTGCACTATTATAAGGTGTGCCACCAGGGGGCACCTCACTGGGAGACTTGTAGGTTACCTGTACAGGTGTGCCAGGCCTAGTATAAAAGGCAGGCCACCAGGTGTGATCCTCACTCTGGAGTTTTCAATAAAGGACTAAAGTCACTACAGTTCAAGTACAACACATTGCCTCGTGGAGTCATTATCAGACCATCCAAGGACATAACAGCCTCATTTCCTGTGACTGTTCATTTAACTGAAACAGGGGCATGTCTCTGTACTGAGTTGTTCATGGATCTAGACTGGTTCAGGATCACTGATACATGCACCATGGACCTGCATTGCATGTATCAGTGACCCAGAACAAGTCAGGACCCATGAACACCGTTGTACTGGAACCTGCCCCTGTATCATTTAAACTTATAGGTTACAAGGAATGAGGCCATTTGGCATGTTCAGTCTGTTTAGTAGTGCTGCATTAAAAAAATGAAGTGCAGGAGTCAGGTTAAAAGTCCAAAATAAATATGTTTATTAAACATTTGTATAAAACAATTGTACATAGCTTAACATAACATATTTAAACTTTCATAACTTTAAAAACTTAAATGAATTACATGGCAATCTGTCAAAAGAACAATCAACCAAACAAACCAAAAAACAAACAAGCCATCTATCCTCCTCTTCAGCACTGTGCGCCACTCCTGCCCCAATAGATGCCACTACCCCTGCACGTGCCCGTTGTTGCAGACTTCTGCCTCCTTGCCCTACTTAACCCAAGATTTAATCTGTATTTTTTTCTGACGCGGCATTTCTTGCTGTTGGGTTACGACAGGGACAGAGTCAAAATGTGTCATTGTGGAAGGCCCAGGTTCCTCTTCGTAATCATCCTCAGCCTCTGGATCAACCCTTGATTTTGGTGCGGAGTAGAAAACGTTCCTCGCATCAATGACAGCCCGGGTGATCCCCTCTATTACTGCTACTACCTCTGTCATCTGTCCCGAAAGTCTTTCCACCTGTAATGACAGTCCCACAATTTCACCCCTCACCTCACTCATTCCTCCAGCCAGTGTTGCTACTTCATCTCTTAATCCCCCTAACTCTACCCTCGCCCCACCAAAGGCTTCCAGGAGCAATCGCGATTGTTGGATGTTCTCCCCGCTCATCCCCACAAGATGTCCTCTATTCTCTGAATCATGTGTTTCTGCATCAGCTCTCCCTTCCACCCTCCTTTGACGCCTTGCAGGTGCGACACACTGGGACCCGCAGCCTCAGACGGCACACCTAGAATTGTCCAGTCGGTTGATTCACTCAGGAAAGAGCTTGAAATCCTCGAGGGGTTGTTCTGCACCTCCAAATCCAGGGTAACCATTTAGTCATCGACATCTTCCTGCTGCCCTTCATTCTCCTGATTCGGAATATCTGGAGTGGCAGTTTCCTGAACATGCTCTTCTTCAACTTCAGGTACACCTCCTGTCTCCTCCTGATGCGCAACATCTGCGAAACAAAAGATAGATGCTTGGTTAGCAGTATTGGGGAAGGAGAAGCGTAGGAAGCACACGCAGTACATTCAGCCAACCCAGACTGTGCCATTTGCAGGGCTTACCCTCTGTTGGAAAACTGAAACCAGCTTCTGTGTTGATTGTTGGACTTCTGTGACATTTAGTCATTGACGCTATCCTCTGTTCCATGGCTGTTAGTTTCAGCCTACTTGCTGGACCTCCACCAGTTTGTGACAGTTCTCGGATGATCTGTGATACCATTTTCTGCAAAGATGAAAATTGAACTTTTTAAGAGAGGGTCCTGCTGAACACACACACACACACACACGAATCACATTTACAGATGTTAATGCAGTGCATAAATATAAATATAATTAAAAACGTAAATAAATTAAAATATAAATTCTTACTTACTGCATGTCCGAGGTCCTGCCACTTCTTTTTCAGCTACGTACCGGTTCTCGGGGTGAGGGATAGTCCATTAAACTGTACTGCAACCTGGTCCCAAACTTTTGCGAGTATAGAGGGTTTAAGTTTCTTTTTACCGAAGCTCCCCTTGTTTTCAAGAACTTCCCATCTACTCTCAATTAAGTCTACCAGGGGCTCAATTTCTTCTGCAAGAAATCTCTTGACCCTTACAGCTTCCCCTTCTTCATCTCCATTTCCAGCTCTGCCCCTTTTGCCTTCTCTGCGCTCTTCCCTTGCATCCATCTCTTGAGTGAAGCTGTATTTCCTACCTGCAAATCCACCACTGCCACTAATGGGTTCTCAATGGTGATCCACATGCGCAGAATATTATTATTTTTTTTCTTCTGGCATGCGCGTTGCCCATGTGCAATGAGTTGGTTGGTTTTTTTTGAGCGCATGCGCTGTGCGTTTTAGGCGCATACTCTAAGCACCCCCCCACCACCACCCCCCCCCCCCCCCGAGATCGACTCGGGTAGCATCAGCGCAACAAGGTGGTTATGTTTGCAGGAAACTTGGGATTTTTTTTTCCAGTGCAGACGGTCCACAACGAAAAGTGCAGAAAGGTCAGTGTATGCCTTTATTTCTGCTTGGGCAAAATTGGGGCCCAAACAGTATCTCGCCCAATTGGCCACTCTTCACATGTTGTCCAAGGCTCACACTTGAATAATGGCCACTTCGGCAAAGATATTGAACGGCAGTTTTTCATTTGTGAACACAATTAATGTGGACAAATGACATATTTAGATATATGATGTAACAAGAATTTGTTATGGTTAAAATGTGTATGAATTAATCTGTCTTCTCACAGAAGATTTATATCTTGGAATGATTTGCCAGCAAATGTAATGAATTGTGGGCCAAAGGAAACCAGTGTAACTAATAATGTTGCAAGATAAAAAGATTAGCTGTGACAAGGTGCTGACAGTAGATGTTATAGTTTGATGATGAAAATATAAAAAGGTAGCAACACATTGACTGACCTTAACCCTTGTCAGAACATGCTTGATGGACTGACTGGCTTTTTTTCATTTCTAAAGATCTTATGATTTTAAGATGTTTTATTTATTTGAGTTCCTTCCTTAAACACTTCTCCTCATTTCACAATAGCATGAAGTCAGACAAAAGCACAGGCATTTTCCAACAGCAGTAAATTTTCTTAATATCTCAAGATATGGGCACAAAAATCTTCTGATAGTAACAAACATTTTGCTGACCTTTCATTTACTCATTAATATCTTATTGAAACCAGTACTTTTTTATCTTGCTCAATTTCTCTAGCAAAATTATTAAGGTTTTACAAGGTGCTGCTCAACATTTTTGCACTGCAATGTCACACTTCAGATTTATTTGACCCCGACTGGTCACAGAACACATATTCTACCTTGGCATAATTGCACAAACTGTAAATTAGATTCAGCGCAGTTTACAGTTATGTCTATTAATCAAAATACCCATTAAAGCCTTATTGTGAATTTAATCTGAAGAACTGAAAGTACTACATGATTGACAGTTACACAGAAAAATATTTACAAGCCAGAGGGGCCGATTATCATCAAGGCCTCCACCCGCCCAAGTGCCATCCTAAGTGCCACCGATGGCCGGCAAGGTACCGGACGGTACTTTGGGCGGGATATTCATTGCCAAGGTCGCTTGAAGTTCGGCGGGTGGCAAATGGACGACGTACGCCTCCAATCTGGGCGGCAGTGGGCGGGAGGTCTAATTCTCGGGGGCAGAGGCACTCACCGCCCACGAAAGGTCAAACAGCTGGAAAAAAAATCATCAGTAAAAAATAAAAAAACTATCCGGAAGACCTTCAGGGGATGCCACCCAGGTAAGTCGCTGTGGAAAAAAAAATGTTCAGGTTCTTCATACTTACCATCGGGGACAGACCAGCCTCCAGTCAGCGGTCCCCCCCCCCGGTCCGGGCGCCAACTCCTGCCGTCTCCCGCCTGCATCAATCTGGGAGCTCGGTGGGCAGGAGGTCAGTTGCGTCATTCGGCCATCAGCTGACGTCAGCGGGCGGTTCCTGGCGGCTCTCCCCCCCCCCCCCCCTCCAGCCCGCTCCAGGCCACCTCGAAAGTGGCACTGCGTGGATCTTCCAGAGGAATGTCGCCGGCAGTGGGCGGTGGAGTTGATGAATTTCGGCCCAGAGTGTTTTTGCAATTATTTGAGACGAATATTATTCTAACACAGCCTGCAAATACCAACTGAACTGTATTTCAGTTAATTGTAATTAGAATTTAATTGATTCATCCACTTTTTGTGGAACTCTCACAGTTTGTAAAGCTGCAGCAATTATGCACTACAAATTATTTTGTTTTATGGGGCCCGAACTTGGTCAGAGTACAGCCCTCAGCCATCGTGGTACTGCCCGAAATGTTTTATTTTTGTAAGATTGCTCACATACCGCCCATCTGCTGCCCAGGTCCCGCCCGGCAGGAGATTCTTCGATGAAGTACCGCCAGTGCAGCTTCCTGCTGCCCTCTAAGATCATGCTCCCGCCCGCCAGAAGGACCGCTGGCAAAAAGGTGTTGTGAGCTGGCTGTGAATCGGGCGGCAGGGAGAATCGCTCAGAGTGTTGCACATCCCGGGTAGTGTCCATATGCTGCACCATTATCACAGGCTCAGAATGAGTTCTTAGATTGACCTTAAACTGCACAGAATGACTTCACAGATGTAAATGAAAATTACTCAATAGAAGGTTAGGTGTGGTATAGGAAGCAGCAATGAGTTCCGAAACACAGTAACGGCTCCATGAAGATGCGCTATAAGGGTTTTTAGACCATTGCAGGCAGAACAGAGTTATTGAGAGAATGTGAGTGCACAGATGGTATGAGCTTATGTCAAAGTATATAGGCAACAATGAAATGATGTATTGCTCTGTGAGGTGGTAGGATGTGATAGTGAGAACGGCATGAGCTCAAGTATATAAGACGGAAAAAGATATATAATGGACTGCAAGGTCGCTGAGGAACATGTCATATCAGGGGCGGGAGTTCGCGATGTTGGACCTAAAAAAATGTGGACTGAAATGCAAGCCTTAATGTGTGGCCTCCAAGTTGTACAACTGTCTCTTATTCAATGGCAGTTTTCTTGCATTGGTCACCCTTGTCGTAGCGCAATCGCATGATGACAGGACCCATTAAAGAGTCGCTTCATATGTGGACGGCAAGATATTCCTCAGACAGCAGTACACCTGAAGGAGATTTGTCTGTTTCTCAGTAGGTACCCCAGATGATGTAAAAGTGAGACACTGACCAAGAGTAGGTGAACAATGTGACTGTATTGAATAGTGCAGCATGCCAAAGTGACAGAACATGCAAACAATTGAATCCAACATTGCATGACCTTTCATGACATGAGCATGACGCAGACCGGAGATTAGTATAAGCTTACCATGCTCTAGCATGGGATCTGCAGCACCTTTTGTGGTGGCACAAGGGTGGTCACCCACCAAGCTCCTCGAGGCTGGTCAACTCGATGGCATCTGGTGGGCCCCCTCCCGTGCCACTCAGGCTTGAAGCGTTGGCTGATCTTTTCTTCTGCAGAAAAAAAAGTTGCAGCCTTTACCCGTTTTGCTCATGCAACACAAACACACACACACACACAAACACAACTGCCACAGAACATTTTGGAGTAGTACAGGAGTGCAACAATAAATGTTTACTCACTCTTGCTGATGCCACCACATCATTCCATCGTTTCCGATACTGGTCTTCATCCCGCAACATGTTGCCCAATGAGGACACGGCCTCACCAATCTCCTTCCAAGTGCATCTATATTGGGGCGGTGGAGGATTGGCACGACCATCCCGGGTGAGGTCTTTATAATGGCGCTCCACCTCAGATACAAGCTCCTCCAGCTCCCCCTCATTAAACCAGGGAGCTCTGGGCTTCCCTCCATCAGACTTTTTGCAAGCGTTTTTTTGCACTCATTATAACTTTCCGAGATGGATGGCAGATGATGATTTTGTTTCTCTCTCTCCAAATGTGACCTCTCTGCAACTGGCAGGTGCAAGTGAGTACACAGCTTTTATGAGCATGCGCAGCTGTGCCATCAGTCCCAATCGCAGCAAAAGCGATGTCATCGCCCACAAGAAACTACCAAAAAAAAATCAAAAATCTCACGCATCCACGGGTGCATGGCCTCCGATGTTTTCCGAGTCAGGAGACCTGCGCCCACCACCCACTGCTGCCACCGCCCACTCCTGCCCGCCGACTACCGCTGCCGCCGACAGAACCATGGTGAAACTCCCACCTGACTGGCCCCAGCGGCAGCGGGCGGAAAAAACTGAAGTTCCAGCCGGGGACCGCTGAGAAATGGGCGGGCCTTAACTCTGACCAAGTTCAGGACCATGGCCTCTAAACTGTAAATCACTTTCCATCGTGATAGCCACCATAACACTAAGAAAAAAAGAAAAAAAGAAAGACTACATTTCTTTAGCACCTTTCATGACCTAAGACTTCCAAAGTGCTTTACAGCCAGTTAAGTACTTTTGAAGTGCAGTCGCTCATTGTTGTAATGTAGGAAATAAGAGTCAGAGGAGCCTTGTATCATTGCCATAATAATGATCACATGCAGGCCATGTAATATGTTCATTACACCATTTACAAGACTTGCAGACCATCAAGATTTGCTGAACACTTTGTGATGAAAATGGTGCGGTTTGAACACAAACAATGAGAGTTGATTAAAGAGATAAAAATAGATTACAAAAATGAGCAGCATCTGAAAATGTCACTTTAGGGATACCAGAGTAAAGAAAGCAAATAATAGAAGAGAACTAAAAAAATCAAACAAATTTATAATCTCAGTGCACTTCTTATAATCCTAACTGGTTTTATATAATTTGGTTCTATGGTTTGATTATACTGTACTGGCATAGCATCATTGTTTTTGTTAATGTAGTACTCTTGACTCTAGTATACCATGAATTGAGGAACAGTCTATAGGGAGTTTAGACAATAACCCTCATACTCTCACAATTAATTCTATACTTTGTATATTCTGTCAAATCCTATCTTCACTTGGTTACTTGCACTTGTGAGGTGCTGTGTTTTACGAGCCAGACTACAGTCTATGGAAAACAAACTTATTATGAAAGCAACGGAAATGTAACGGAGAGAGAAAACAGGGAGTTAGCTGGAATCAATTATTAAAGATGTAATAGCAGCACATCTGGAAAGCAGTGACAGGATCGATCCAAATCAACATGGATTTATGAAAGAGAAATCATGCTTGACAAATCTTCTAGAGTTTTTTGAGGATGTAACTAGTAGAGTGGACAAGGGAGAACCAGTGGATGTGGTGTATTTGGACTTTCAAAAGGCTTTTGACAAGGTCACACAAGAGATTATTGTGCAAAATTAAGGCACATGGTATTGGGGGTAATGTATTGACGTGGATAGAGAACTGGTTGGCAGACAAGAAGCAAAGAGTGAGAATAAACGAGTCCTTTTCAGAATGGCAGGCAGTGACTAGTGGAGTGCCGCAGGACTCAGTGCTGGGACCCCAGCTATTTACAATATACATTAATGATTTCGACAAAGGAATTGAATGTATTATCTCCAAGTTTGCAGATGACACTAAGCTGGGTGACAGTGTGAGCTGTGAGGAGGATGCTAAGAGGCTGCAGGGTGACTTGGACAGGTTAGGTGAATAGGCAAATGCCTGGCAGATGCAGTATAATTGGATAAATTTGAGGTTATCCACTTTGGTGGCAAAAACAGGAAGGCAGATTATTATCTGAATGGTGACAGATTAGTAAAAGGAGAGGTGCAAAGTGACCTGGGTGTCATGGTACATCAGTCATTGAAGGTAGGCATGCAGGTACAGCAGGCAGTAAAGAAAACAAATGGCATGCTGGCCTTCATAGCGAGGGGATTTATGTAAAGGAGCAGGGAGGTCTTACTGCAGTTGTACAGGGCCTTGGTGAGACCACACCTTGAGAATTGTGTGCCGTTTTGGTCTCCTAATCGGAGGAAGGACGTACTTGCTATTGAGGGAGTGCAGCGAAGGTTCACCAGACTGATTCCCGGGATGGCAGGACTGACATATGAGGAAACACTGGATCGGCCAGTCTCACTGGAATTTAGAAGAATGAGAGGGGGTCTCACAGAAACTTATAAAATTCTGACGGGACTGGACAGGTTAGATGCAGGTAGAATGTTCCTGATGTTGGGGAATTCCAGAACCAGGAGTCACAGTCTAAAGATAAGGAGTAAACCATATAAGACTGAGATGAGAAACTTTTTCACCCAGAGAGTTGTGAACCTGTGGAATTCTCTGCCACAGAAAGTTGTTGAGTCCAGTTCGTTGGATATATTCAAAAGAAAGTAAAGAGAGTTAGATGTGGTCCTTACGGCTAAAGGGATCGGGTGTATGGAGAGAAGGCAGGGGTGGGGTACTGAGGTTGCATGATCAGCCAAGATCATATTGAATGGTGGTGCAGGCCCGAAGGGCCGAATGGCCTGCCCCTGCACCTATTTTCTATGTTTCTATGTTTCTAATACTGGAGCTGATGAAGACAAGTAATGTTCAAATGGAAGGCTAGAAAAGTGTAGATAGAAATGCCACACAGTAAGGAGAGGGCTTGTTTTTATTTTGAAAGTTCAAAGCACATACATTATTTGGGGGTGTGGGGGCGGGGTGGGAGGGGGGAGGGTGTGGGGGATGTTGGTGGTGGCTGGGTGGGTGCAATTTTACTATGTGATTAAGGAACAAAACATTTTTCCATTTCATAATGTCAGTATCAAATATTCCTATCTAGACCCATCATTTGTTTATTTACTTGTCCCCATTACCATCTCCTTTCACCTTGCACCATAATACCTTTTG
This sequence comes from Pristiophorus japonicus, assembly GCF_044704955.1. Taxonomy (NCBI): domain Eukaryota; kingdom Metazoa; phylum Chordata; class Chondrichthyes; family Pristiophoridae; genus Pristiophorus; species Pristiophorus japonicus. Next base: position 349,182,191 of record NC_091978.1, on the reverse strand, counting down.
TCATTTAATCTCTCCTGCCCTCCACCCTATCACAGACCTTCCCTTTTGTTCTTTTCTCCTCTCCCCCCTTTCCCCGCCTCTGTACTTGCTTAAAACCTATTACATCTCTAACGTTTTCCAGTTCTGATGAAAGGTCATTGACCTTAAACAATAGCCACAATTTCGCCTACTGAGGCGGTAGCGAGGCAGGTGATGTCCGTAGCGAGGGTCCAGCCCACTTCCGGCTCCATCCCGCTCTGTAGAAGTTATTTTACGCTGATTGGGCTTGTTAAACCCACCCAGCGAGGTTCCTGGCCAATTAAAAGGAAGCAGGTCTGATGACGTCATTTGATGATGTGTCATCAGCCGATTTCCTTAAAGGGATCATACACAAATTAATTTTGACATTGAGCTGCTGCAAACACTGAAAAGCACTGCACAAAGGTGCAGGGTTGCACCCAGGCTCTCCTATGACTCTCGCCATATGCTTAGGGAGGGAGTCACAGCACGCAGGGAGGTTCTCTTCCCTTCCCATAGGTGGAAGAGACCTCCCCAGGAGACCAACACAACCTGGTTGCACATTGTACAGGAAGGTATAAGCAGGGATGTGGTCAGGAGGACCTGACTGCAGTGGCGCAAACCTTTCAATGATCTCAGTAGATCATGAAATGTTACTGCAAAGCCATACTCATCCTCATTCTGCTGTGCCTCACATCACATCCCCATACTCTGCCTTCCCTATCCCACTCCTGCACATCCTTACTCATACCAACTTACCTTGCACTTCCACCCATACCTCTCTATCTACATTATCACATCCCCATCTCACTAGCCACCTCTCACACTCACCCTCATTCTAGTCCAATCATACCAACTAACACAAATGGGTAGGCACTTGCATGTTTTCGCTAATGTTCATGTAAAGTTTCTGTTAATGTGTTGTCAAACATTCAAATCTTTATTTTCAACACTTTACGTTCTTGGACAGATTTGTGTGCACCTTTGGAAGTGGCTTAGTGAGTTGCAGTGAATGGCGAGACATAATTGTATTCCCTGCAGTGCTGATGAGTTTGAAAACAATGGCTTTGTCATTGCAGGGATGCTTTATGGTGCTGGTGTGGGGTGGTGCCAACTTGGCACAATCGTGAGACAGCTAGGGTGTACAGCGTCAAGTGAAGTAAATCTGGCCATGATGAGGCCATCCCTGGCATCCCAGGCAGCAATGTGGTCGGGTGCTGAAGCCTTCTGTCCTGTGCAGCATCAGTTGATTGCGGACAATATTGGTGTTGTTATTGGTGTTGCTGGTATGCCTGGTGATGCTGGTGTTGGGGCTGATTGTGGTGGGATTCTGAGAAGCAAGGTGAGATTTTTTCCAGGGCAATGAAACTCTTTTTGGAGTTTACCTGCAAAACAAAAACATTAATCGGTGCCACCCGCCCTGGATGACACACCAGACATTTACAAGGCCCTCTTTTTTTGCTTTTTTTTTGGGGGGGGGTTTTTTGGGCACTAAAATCACATTTTCCTTTTTCCAGTGCCCCCTATAAAAGGGGAGGGGGACACTAAAAGCACCGGCAATTAAAACAAATTAAACTTTAAAACGTAAAATCAAATTAAAATTTGGTTGCCGGGCGTGATGATGCACTCCAGTCCCTCCGGTGCCCACCTCTCGCGGAAGGCCGCGAGCGTACCGGTGTCCAGGGCAATGATGCTGATAGAATAGATGGCAGGTGAGGTCGTGATGACAGAAGTGATCTGTCAATAGTGAGAGAGGTTGTTCCAATGAGGTGACACTGGATAGAGAGTTTGCTGCGTATAGATCAATCTCTCTTCCAAATGCAGTAAGCAACAGCTTGTAACCTTGGAAAGTGAACACCTGTGGAATGGGAGCTTTTGTGGACCAGTTACAGCTGTCAAGTTAAGAAATCATTCCATGCTGACACAACAACCGATCTCCTTACCTGACGTGATCCCCGAGCATCAGGGAAGCTGTTGGTTCACTCGTAAAATCTAAAGGTGGCCTAAAATAGTTTTTAAGTGCCTGATAACAAGCTCTTAATAATCTAAATTGCCTCCCCTGCCACTTGGTGTCAGGTATGTTCTTCGCTGACAGACCCGACACCTGGGAGACCAGCGTGGACAGATTAGACTAAAGATCCCTCCAAACCGACACAATCTCAGATACACACAATTACTACACCTGCGTGATACTTCTATTTCTCACATCAGCAAGTAATATAGTTTGTCTGAGTGAGACATTCACGTTTGTGCTAAATTGGTGTCAAATTATAGAGCTTGTACTGTAGCCCAGTTTCCTCCAAGAGTCAGATTGAGACCTGGCCAAACACACTTCATTAATGATCCTTACAAGCTGTCACAGATAAGACTTTCATCCCATCCATCTGGGCTCAATCTGATCCACGTTTCTGAAAGTGAAAATATGGTGTTCTATCCCACTGCACCTGTCAATACTCCAAAATAGTGCTATGAAGAATCCAACTTAATTTAAGTTGCAGATACAGATTGAACATCAGAAGTTTATAATATTGAGACATAATTAATGAGGTCCTTTGAGATGGAATTACATGTAGACTGATATTACTGTGGTACTACTAGTTAATAGGCAACAACCACAGTCTCAAAACTTGTATCAGTTGTCTTTGGTCCTCTTCTAGGTTGAAGTAATTCAGCTAAATATATTTGGGTTTTTTTAATTCAAAAGGTATTTATAGCATTGATTTCCAATTACAAACATTCTACAAACAATTATGCCAAAATGACCCACTTAGTAGGCTACAGGGGAAATTAATCTGTCATATATATGATTATCAGCATGAGTCATTTCATTTGTCACATGGAAGAATAGAAATGCCAACTATAATTAACTAAAATATGTCAAAACGGAAGCACACAGCTAACCGGGCAGCAAAGCAACACTTGCCTAAAAATTTCTGTCTGCTATATTAGTGTATGTTTTCTTATCAATTTGTATGCATTCCTCTATCTATTGTTTTAATGGAATCATCAAACTGTTTTTTTTAAATGTGATAATGCTGCCATTCAAATAGTGGTTCAGAGGAGCATCATACGAGTCTATAAAGTGTCTGTATGCTTATATTGCAAATAGCAATCTCTGGACTTCGATGTCAGTCGAGTAGATTTTCTGAGATCAGTGTGGATGCGGCAGGAAAGGTGTTGCAGGCTTTGCACTAGGCTGAGTTGAGCGTGACTGACTGAGTGCATGCTCACTCTCCAGATTCTATCATTATAATATACAGTCCCAACACTTAGCAGGAAACTTGCATATTGCTGGGAGCTTGCACAGTGAGGCAGAAATTTATGCACCGCTGCATTGCAGCAACTAGTTAAAGGGAAAGATCTCTTAAAGATAATTGGCAAATGAGACAGGCCAGAATATCCTTGATAGGTAAAACAATCAGAATGGCAATAAATTTGGTTTCCTCACCAAGAGCAATGCAGAGAAAAACAGCAAATAATTTCTGATTGATTGGGGGAGAAATTCAACATTGTGTTTGTTTTATAGATGTTAAATAGGCACAACGAGGATCAGTTTAGCAGTAAGATGTCTCATGCCTGATCTGTGCACGCTTATGGGCTAATATATCAGGGCCTTTTTTAGGTGGCCCTCACAGCTGCCTTAAACGTGTAGGTCTTATTTCAAAAATCAAATGAGGGCTCCGTGCCCGTTTCATGAGCTGTTTGTGAAATTCATTAAGACTAGTTGGGGGATGCATCATCCATGCTCTGATTTGTTTTTGCATTTCTACAAAGGTGTTAAAAAGACAAGCCTGAAGGCTCTGTGCCTCAATGCGAGGAGTATTTGGAATCATGTGGACAAATAAACTGCGCAGATAGCAGTTAACGGATATGATGTAATTGGCATCACGGATACATGGCTCGAGGGTGACCAAGGCTGGGAACTCAACATCCAGGGGTATTCAACATTTAGGAAGGATAGACAGAAAGGAAAAGGAGGCGGGGTGGCACTGCTGGTTAAAGAGGAAATTAATGCAATAGTAAGGAAGGACATTAGCTTAGATGATGTGGAATCAGTATGGGTGGAGCTACGGAATACCAAAAGGCAGAAAACACTAGTGGGAGTTATGTACAGACCACCAAACAGTAGTAATGAGGATGGGGACAGCATCAAACAAGAAATTAGGGATGCGTGCAATAAAGGTACAGCAGTTATCATGGGCGACTTTAATCTACATATTGACTGGGCTAACCAAACTGGTAGCAATGCGGTGGAGGAGGATTTCCTGGAGTGTATTAGGGATGGTTTTCTAGACCAATATGTCGAAGAACCAACTAGAGGGCTGGCCATCCTAGACTGGGTGATGTGTAATGAGAAAGGACTAATTAACAATCTTATTGTGCGAGGCCCCTTGGGGAAGAGTGACCATAATATGGTAGAATTCTTTATTAGGATGACGAGCAACACAGTTAATTCAGAGACTCGGGTCCTGAACTTGGGGAAAGGTAACTTCGATGGTTTGAGACGTGAATTGGCTAGAATAGACTGACGAGTCTATTAAAAGGTTGATGGTGGATAGGCAATGGCAAACATTTAAAGATCACATGGATGAACTTCAACAATTGTACATTCCTGTCTGGAGTAAAAATAAACTGGGGAAGGTGGCTCAACCATGGCTAACAAGGGAAATTAAGGAGAGTGTTAAATCCAAGGAAGATGCATATAAATTGACCAGAAAAAGCAGCAAACCTGAGGACTGGGAGAATTTTATAATACAGCAGAGGAGGACAAAGGGTTTAATTAGGAGGGGGAAAATAGAGTATGAGAGGAAGCTTGCTGGGAACATAAAAACTGACTGCAAAAGCTTCGATAGATATTTGAAGAGAAAATGCTTAGTGAAAACAAATGTAGGTCCCTTGCAGTCAGATTCAGGTGAATTTATAATGGGGAACAAAGAAATGGCAGTTAAACAAATACTTTGGTTCTGTTTTCACGAAGGAAGACACAAATAACCTTCCGGAAATACTAGGGAACCGAGGGTCTAGTGAGAAGGAGGAACTGAAGGATATAAAGCGTGAAATTGTGTTAGGGAAATTGATGGGATTGAAGGCCGATAAATCCCCGGGGCCTGATAGTCTGCATTCCAGAGTACTTAAGGAAGTGGCCCTAGAAATAGTGGATGCATTGATGATCATTTTCCAACAGTCTATCGACTCTGGGTCAGTTCCTATGGACTGGAGGGCAGCTAATGTAACACCACTGTTTAAAAGAGGAGGGAGAGAGAAAACGGGTAATTATAGACCGATTAGCCTGACATCAGTAGTGGGGAAAATGTTGAAATCAATTATTAAAGAAGAAATAGCAGCGCATTTGGAAAGCAGTGACAGGATCGGTCCAAGTCAGCATGGATTTATGAAAGGGAAATCATGCTTGACAAATCTTCTGGAATTTTTTGAGGATGTAACTAGTAAAGTGGACAAGGGAGAACCAGTGGATGTGGTGTATTTGGACTTTCAAAAGGCTTTTGACAAGGTCCCACACAAGAGATCGGTGTGCAAAATCAAAGCACATGGCATTGGGGGTAATGTACTGACGTGGATAGAGAACTGTTTGGCAGACAGGAAGCAGAGAGTCGGGATAAACAGGTCCTTTTCAGAATGGCAGGCAGTGACTAGTGGAGTGCCGCAGGGCTCAGTGCTGGGACCCCAGGTCTTTACAATATACATTATTGATTTATATGAAAGAATTGAGTGTAATATGTCCAAGTTTACAGATGACACTAAACTGGGTGGCGGTGTGAGCTGTGAGGAAGACGCTAAAAGGCTGCAGGGTGAATTGGACAGGTTAGGTGAGTGGGCAAATGCATGGCAGATGCAGTATAATGTGGATAAATATGAGGTTATCCACTTTGGGGGCAAAAACACGAAGGTAGAATATTATCTGAATGGCGGCAGATTAGGAAAGGGGGAGGTGCAACGAGACCTGGGTGTCATGGTTCATGAGTCATTGAAAGTTGGCATTCAGCTACAGCAGGTGGTGAAGAAGGCAAATGGTATGTTGGCCTTCATAGCTAGGGGATTTGAGTATAAGAGCAGGGAGGTCTTACTGCAGTTGTACAGGGCCTTGGTGAGGCCTCACCTGGAATATTGTGTTCAGTTTTGGTCTCCTAATCTGAGGAAGGACGTTCTTGCTATTGAGGGAGTGCAGCAAAGGTTCGCCAGACTGATTCCCGGGATGGCGGGACTAACATATGAGGAGAGACTGGATCAACTGGGCCTTTATACACTGGAGTTTAGAAGGATGAGAGGGCACCTCATAGAAACTTACAAGATTCTGACGGGACTGGACAGGTTAGATGCGGGAAGAATGTTCCCGATGATGGGGAAGTCCAGAACCAGGGGACACAGTCTTGGAATAAGGGGTAGGCCATTTAGGACTGAGATGAGGAGAAATTTCTTCACTCAGAGAGTTGTTAACCTGTGGAATTCCCTGCCGCAGAGAGTTGTTGATGCCAGTTCATTGGATATATTCAAGAGGGAGTTAGATATGGCCCTTATAGCTAAAGCGATCAAGCGGTATGGAGAGAAAGCAGGAAAGGGGTACTGAGGGAATGATCAGCCATGATCTTATTGAATGGTGGTGCAGGCTCAAAGGGCCGAATGGCCTACTCCTGCACCTATTTTCTATGTATCTTTGTTTCTACAGCAGCCTAACTAGTGATCCTTAAAGGAGATAGTGGGGAAAAAAAGTTAAATACATTTTTTTTAAAACTTACCTTTATGCAGAACTGGGGGAAGTAAGATTGTCTTTCCCAACTCCACAGCATTTACTGTGGGTCACTGACAAGCTGTGATGACGCCCTCCCCTCCCGTTCCCTCCTTCTCTCAGTACTTACCCGAGGGCTGCTGCTGGTAAGCCAAGCGGCACATATTCAATCTGTCCAAGGACAAGCTGCTCTGGAGGTGCAATGGATGTCGGCAGCTCGCTCTGACTATTACATTGAGGTCCAAGGCCCAATTTCTGTCACACCTCATGGTTCGGGTGCGTGCTGTCAGCATAACTATGCTCCAGAATATGGTGCCATAATTAATTCTTATCCCATTCATTCTACTTTTGGCCTCTTCGATTGAACAATCTCAAACAACTTTTGGTTAACATTTCTTTCGCAGCACCTCCCTAACCCACAACCTCCACCATCTAGAAGGGCAAGAGCAGCAGGTGAATGGGCCGACCATCACCTCCAAGATCCCCTCCAAGTCACAATTCATACTGAATTGGACATATACCACCGTTCTGTCATCGTCGCTGGGTAAAACCCTGGAACTCTTACCCCTAACAGCACTGTGGGAGCACCTTCACCATGGACTGCAGTGGTTCAAAAAGGCAGCTCACCACCATCTTCTCAAGGGCAATTAGGGATGGGCAATAAATTCTGGCCTTGCTAGTGCCATCCATATGCCAAGAATGAATTTAAAAAAATTATATTCTGTTCTTTTTGAATATCTTTTTTTGGAATATCTATTTAAACAGTGAGTGATGACTGTCAACTGGAGATATTTCAGTAGTTTATATTGTATGATATTGAAATAAAAAGATAAAATGGACGCTTTCTTCTCTTACCCCAATTTCAAAATAGCGAATGGAAGGTTCGAGTTGGATGGTTTGTGGCACTAGGTCACGTTGTGTGAACGACAAATTGGTCAGGAAAGAGAGACTTTGGCTTAGGTGCTAATTGAGTTACATTAGGATGCAATTAGGTTGTATGTAGAAACCACGTTTCTGCTGTGAACACAACATAAAAATGTTGGGAGAAAGCCAGAACATTAATGCTGACATTATCAGAATATTCACTTGGAGAGGCTACCAAGTTTCATCATTTAATGAAGCCAAATTAACATCAGTAGAGATGCTTCAAATATTTACCAATTTATCTTAATTAATTCTATTGCGCTCAGACATTTTCTGAACTGCATTATTTTTAACAATGGTGTTAATCCATTAAAAATAAATGGTATAATGCCAATTGGAAAATCTCAGTTTGTGACTTCACCCAGCCAGCTCTCCCAATATAAGCACTCATTGTTTAAACAAAGATATTCAAAGTTCAAAAGAAGTCGACAAAAAAACTGAACAGCACTTTAATATTCACCTTAATTAGTGTTAATTGATTTACTTTTATCTTGATTGTCAAACTGTCTCTTCAACAAGCAAGTAAATAGGAAAATATTTGGCTCGCTGAGTTAACTGGCTGGCACATGTCTGATTTTGTGCGACTGTTTAAGGATACCTTTAGCCGAAGGATCTGCTTGAGGCAGCCAAAGGGCATTGAAAAGAGGAATAATGGATGAGCACACACTTCCAAGCCCTCAACCAGGAAGAGGGGAGAGAGAGAGAGACTCTTTTACCATGTGGAGGGAGATGGCACTGGCACTGAGTGCTAACCCTCTCACCCCATCGAACAGCAGACTGGTGCTACATAAAATTCAATGACTTGACGAGATTAGACAAGGTAACACGCTTCCCACTCTCACCTTTGTCCTTAGCCATCATGGGCATCAGCACACATTTCACCATCTGAAGGTAACAGCTGTACAACTAACCCTTCACACTGCACTCTGAATAACTGCAGTACATACTCACTGTGTGTCACCATTTCCCCAAATTGCAATTACTTACATGCAGAACCATCCTCCACTTTAACAGGGAGACTCCACCAGATCTTGTATGTCAGCTGCCTGATGCCACCCAGAAGACACCTCTCCCTTGAGCTAATTTAATCAGGGGTGGAAATTCGGTCGCGCCTCAGTGGGGGCAATGTCCCGGACAGAGCAGTAAATTTTATGTGACGGCAGACACAAATGGTTTGTGTTGTGTGTCTGTAAAGCATGCACTCCCATGTTCCGCCACCAGGGAGCGCATCCCCTGAAGTCCCAAGGGATCCCAGCTTCCCTTGGGAGCACTGTATATAAGCCGGCCCCGAAGGCCTGTTCCTCACTCTGGAGTGTCTAAATAATGACTGAGGTCACTGTTACTTTAACCTCCCTGTGTGCAGTCTCATCTGTGTTAGGAACACAATAACTGGCGATGAGTATACGAATCCAACGCAAAGATACAGCAAACTGTGGGCATCCTGGAGAGGTTCCCGGAGGGTGAGGACTGGGTAGCCTATGTTGAACAGCTAGACCAGTACTTGGTAGCCAACGAGCTGGACGGAGAAGGAAGCGCTGCAAATAGGAGAGTGGTCCTCCTCATGGTCTGTGGGGTACCAACCTACAACCTCATGAAGAATCTTCAGGCTCCGGTGAAACCCACAGATAAGTCATATGAGGAGCTGTGTACACTGGTTGAGGAGCATCTTAACCCGAGGGAGAGTGGTCTGATGGTGAGGAATCGGTTCTACATGTGCCAGCGATCTGAAGGTCAGGAAGTGGCAAGCTATGTCGCCGAGCTAAGGCAACTTGCAGGACAATATGAGTTTAATGACTACCTGGAGCAAATGCTCAGAGACTTTTTTGTACTGGGCATTGGCCACGAGACCATCCTACGAAAACTTTTGACTGTAGTGACACCGACCCTCAGTAAGGCCACTGCGATAGCACAGACGTTTATGTCCACCACTAATAACACCAAACAAATCTCTCAGCACACAAGTGCTAGCAATGTTCATAAATTAACTGGAACAGTGTTGCGAGCAGAAATATACAGGGCAGAAACCACGAGTCTGCAACTGCCAGCAGGCCTCTGGTGACGCAGATGACTCAGAGTCCCCAACAAAGGATGAATGCAAGGCAATTCACACCTTGTTGGCGTTGTGGAGGCTTCCATTCAGCCTATTTATGCTGCTTCAAAGGGTATGTTTGCAAGAGCTGTGGAACAATGGGGCACCTCCAACGTGCTTGCAGACAAGCTGCCATATTGGTCACGGGTCGGGACACCGTCGAGCACCTATAAAACCTGGTCCATGGCGGATCAAAGCAATTTCGAGCCTCAGAGAGAGGAGGCAGATGGTGAAGTACACGGGGTGCACACATTTTCGACGAAATGTCCACCTATAATGCTAAACGTAAAATTGAATGGCTTACCCATCGCAATGGAACTGGACACTGGCGCTAGCCAATCCATCATGTGTAAAAAGATGTTTGAGAGACTGTGGTGCAACAAAGCACTCAGACCAGCCCTGAGCCCCATCCACATGAAACTGAGAACGAACACCAAAGAGCTTATCACTGTCCTGGGCAGCGCCATGGTCAAGGTCACCTACAAGGGCATGGTGTACGAACTGCCACTCTGGATTGTCCCGAGCGATGGCCCCACGTTGCTTGGAAGGAGCTGGCTGGGCAAAATCTGCTGGAACTGGGATGACATCCGACGCTATCACATGTCGATGAGGCCTCATGTACCCAGGCTCTTCAGAAATTTCCTTCCCATTTTGAGCCAGGCATTGGAAACTTTTCCGGGGTGAAGGTGCGGATCCACTTAGTCCCAGAGGTACGACCCATTCACCACAAGGCGCGAGCGGTACCTCATAAGATGAGGGAGAGAGTGGAAATCAAGCTGGACAGGCTGCAACGTGAGGGCATCATCTCCCCAGTGGAATTCAGCGAGTGGGCCAACCCGATTGTTCCAGTACTCAAAAGTGATGGCACGGTCAGGATTTGCGGTGATTATAAAGTAACTATAAATCGTTTCTCACTACAGGACCAATACCCGCTACCTAATGCAGACGACCTATTTGCAATGCTGGCAGGAGGCAAGAGGTTCACCAAGCTCGACTTGACTTCGGCCTACATGACGCAGGAGCTGGAGGAGTCTTCGAAGGGCCTCACCTGCATCAACACGCACAAGGGACTGTTCATCTACGACAGATGCCCGTTTGGAATTCGGTTGGCTGCAGCGATCTTCCAGAGAAACATGGAGAGCCTACTCAAGTCGATACAACACATGGTGGTCTTTCAGGACGACATATTTTTCAAAGGTCGGGACACCGTCGAGCATCTATAAAACCTGGAGGAGGTCCTCCAGCGACTGGATCGCGTAGGGCTGCGGCTGAAGAGGTCGAAATGCGTCTTCATGGCAACAGAAGTGGAGTTTTTGTGGAGGAAGATCGCGGTGGATGGGAATCGGCCCACAGCCGCCAAGACAGAGGCTATCATGAACGTGCACAGGCCACAGAACGTCACGGAGCTGCGGTCATTCCTGGGACTCCTCAACTATTTCGGTAACTTCCTATCGGGGTTAAGCACCCTCTTAGAGCCCCTACATGTGTTATTGCGTAAACGTGAGAACTGGGTATGGGATAAAAAACAAGTAATTGCTTTTGAGAAAGCCAAAAACATTTTATGCTCCAACAAGCTGCTTGTATTGTATAACCCGTGTAAAAGACTTGTGTTAGCATGTGATGCGTCATTGTACAGAGTCGGGTGTGTATTACAACAAGCTAACGTTGCGGGGAAGTTGCAACCTGTCGCCTATGCTTCCAGGAGCTTGTCTAAGGCTGAGAGGGCCGACAGCATGATTGAGAAAGAGGCATAGCGTGTGTGTTTGGGGTAAAGAAAATGCATCAGTACCTGTTTGGCCTCAAATTTGAACTGGAAACCGATCACAAGCCCCTCATATTTCTGTTCGCTGAAAACAAGGGGATAAATATTAATGCCTTAGCCCGCATAAAAAGGTGGACACCCGCGCTATCAGCGTATAACTATACCATCCGCCACAGGCCAGACACCGAGAACTGTGCGGATGCTCTCAGTCGGCTACCATTGCCCACCATGGGGGTGGAAATAGCGCAGCCTGCAAACTTGTTGATGGTGGTGCAGCCCGCAGACTTGTTGATGGTCATGGAAGCATTTGAAAATGATAAATCACCTGTCACAGCCCACCAGATTAGGACTTGGACCAGCCAAGATCCTCTGCTGTCCCGAGTAAAAAATCTGTGTTTTGCATGGGAGCTGGGCGAGCATCCGCATTGAAATGCCAGAGCTAATCAAGCCGTTCCAGCGGCGAAAGGATGAACTGTCCATTCAGGCAGATTGCCTGTTGTGGGGTAACTGCGTAAGGCTACCCAAAAAGGGCAGGGAGACATTCATCTCTGATCTCCACAGCACACACCCAGTTATAGTAATGATGAAAGCGATAGCCAGATCCCACGTGTGGTGGCCCGGTATCGACTCTGACTTAGAGTCCTGTGAACGGCAATGCAGCATGTGTGCTCAGTTGAGCAACGCACCCAGAGAGGCACCACTAAGTTTGTGGTCCTGGCCCTCCAGACCATGGCCGAGGATCCATGTCGACTATGCGGGCCCGTTTCTCGATAAAATGTTCCTGGTGGTGGTGGTTGCTTTTTCAAAATGGATTGAATGTGAAATAATGTCAGGCAGCACTGCCACCGCCACCATTGAAAGCCTGAGGGCCATGTTTGCCACCCACGGCCTGCCTGACGTACTGGTCAGTGACAACGGGCCATGTTTCACCAGTGCCGAATTTAAAGAATTCATGATCCGCAATGGGATCAAACATGTCACCTCGGTCTCGTTTAAAGCAGCCTCCAATGGGCAGGCAGAGCGGGCAGTACAAACCATCAAACAGAGCCTTAAACGAGTCACAGAAGGCACACTCCAAACCCGCCTGTCCCGAGTACTGCCCAGCTATCGCACGAGACCCCATTCGCTCACAGGGGAGCCCCCTGCTGAGCTACGCATGAAAAGGACACTTAAAACCAGACTCTCGCTGGTTCACCCCAACCTGCATGATCAGGTAGAGAGCAGGCGGCAGCAACAAAATGTAAACAATGGTCGCGCCACTGTGTCATGGGAAATTGATCTGAATGACCCTGTGTATGTGCTAAACTATGGACATGGTCGGATCGCGGGTATGGTGATAGCTAAAGAAGGGAATAGGGTGTTTGTAGTCAAACTAGACAGTGGACAAATTTGCAAAGAGCACCTGGACCAAACAAGGCTGCGGTTCACAGACTGTCCTGAACAACCCACAGCAGACACCACCTTTTTCGAGCCCACAACACATACCCAAAGGATCAACAACACCACCCTGGACCAGGAAATCGAACCCATCACGCCCAGCAAGGCCAGGCTCACCTGGCAGCCCTGCAGGGCCAACAACACACCAGCCCAGCGAGGGCGCAGCCAACACACCAGAACAGACATTTGTACCAAGGCAGTCCACCAGGGAAAGAAAGGCTCCCGACCACCTCACCTTGTAAATAGTTTTCACTTTGATTTTGGGGGGGGGGAGTAATGTTGTGTATCTGTAAAGCATGCACTCCCATGTTCTGCCACCAGGGAGCGCATCCCCTGAAGTCCCAAGCAAACCTAGGATCCCTTGGAGCACTGTATATAAGCCGGCCCTTAAGGCCTGTTCCTCACTCTGGAGTGTCTAAAAAGAGACTGAGTTCACTGTTACTTTAACCTCCCTGTGTGCAGTCTCATCTGTGTTAGGTACACAATAGTTTGCATCTGCCATCACAAAATTCATCAGCTGGGCCCGGAACTTGGAGCGGGACGCTAAAGGGGGGCGTTGCACGCCTCTTTTAGGCGCTAGGCCGACTGAGCAAGGGAAAATCCCAAGCTAACGAGCCGGCCTCAGAACACCATAACAGAGGCCTGGGGGGGTGGGGGGGGGGTGCGGGGGAGAGTGGGGAAACCTGAAAAATAACCACCAAAAACATTCCCAATACATAGCTCATGCCATCACAACATAAATCGTTAAAAAAATAATATAATAAACAATCACACTTACCTGAGGTCGGCATTACTTACTTCACTGCGGCAGCTCCAGCTTGGAATGCCGGCTTTCACAGTCGTTCCCACCGAGGCATGCTATGGAAAGCTTCGGGTCGGGTGGCAACCAAAAACCGAGCTGTTGTCGCAACCAGGTGCGTTGCACACCGGCTCATCACTTCCGGATTTTAATGCTCTGCCACTCCTTACCTGGCCTGCTACTTTCAGGGATCTGTGGACAAGCACTCCAAGGTCCCTTTGTTCATCTACACTTCTAAGTGGCCTGCCGCTTAATGTGTATACCCTTTCCTTATTAGTCCTTCCCAAGTACATTACCTCACACTTCTCCAAATTAAATTCCATTTGCCTCTGCTCTGCCCACCTGACCAGTAGATTGATGTCCTCCTGCAGCCCATGACTTTCCTCTTCATTATCAACCACACAGCCAATTTTAGTGTCATCTGCAAACTTCTTAATCATACCCACTATATTCAAATCTAGATAATTGATGTATACCACAAAAAGCAAGGGACCCAGTACTGAGCCCTGCGGAACCCCACTGGAAACATCCTTCCAGTCACAAAAACAATCAACCACCATTACCTTTGCTTCCTACCTCTAAGCCAATTTTGGATCCAACTTGCCACTTTGCCTTGGATCCCATGGACTTTTACCTTTGTGACCAATCTGCCATGTGGGACCTTATCAAAAGCTTTGCTAAAATCCATGTACAATACATTATACTCACGGCCCTCATCGACCCCCCTGGTTACCTCCTCAACAAATTCAATCAAGTTAGTCAAACATGATCTTCCCTTAACAAATCCGTGCTGACTGTCCTTAATTAATTCTTGCCTTTCTAAATGTAGATTTATCCTGTCTGTTGTGTATGGAGAAAGAGTCAGACTGAACACTGTGAGTTCAAAGTAAAGTGTGACCTTAGTCTTTTATTGCAGGTCTCCAGAGTGCCTTTCCAACCTGTGAAGCCTCCTTAAATACCTGTGCTCCCAAGAGATGATGAGATCCCTTGGGACTCCAGGGGATGAGCCCTCTGGTGGCTGTGCAGAGTAAATACAAGTTTACATATATAACAACACTCCCCCCACAGTCAATAGTATAACTATTTATAATGTGAGTCGATCTGGGGCCCTTCTTGCCCTGGTTGATCATCTCGGTATGAAAGCTGGTGTTGTTGTGTCATTTGTTGGGCCCTCACTGGGCTGCTGCACTGCTGGCCTTGCTGGGCTGCCTGGAGTGTTGGGCTCTGCTGGGCTGCTATGGGTGATGGGTTCTGTTTTGTGGTCAACCGTGGTGCCGGTTGCCACTGGTGTGTATGTTGGGGGATCAAAAAAGGTAGGGTCCAAAGTGGGTTGCTCAGGATAGTCTGTGAATCTGAGTTTGATTTGGTCCAATTTGGTCATTCCGGTGAATGAGTCCATTTGAAAGTTTGACCCGAAACACCCTACTCCCCTCTTTGGCCACGACAGTGCCGGGAAGCCACTTGGGACCTTGTCCATAATTTAATACAAATACAGGATCATTGATTTCAATCTCGCGTGACACATTTGCGCTATCATGGTATGCACTTTGTTGAAGCCGCCTGCTCTTTACCTGTTCATGTAGATCAGGGTGAACTAACGAGAGCCTTGACTTAAGTGCTCTTTTCATGAACAGTTCAGCAGGTGGGATTCCACTGAGTAAGTGGGGTCACGTGCTGTAGCTAAGCAGGACTTGGGATAGACGAGTCTGCAGTGATCCTTCAGTTACCCTCCTCAAGTCTTGCTTGATGGTTTGCACTGCTCTCTCTGCCTGACCATTGGACACTGGTTTAAATGGGGCAGATGTGACATGTTTGATCCCATTACGGGTCATGAATTCTTTGAACTCAGCACTGATAAAGCATGGCCCGTTGTTGCTCACCAGGACATTGGGTAGGCCGTGAGTGGCAAACATGGCCCGCAGGCTTTCAGTGGTGGCAGCGGACGTGCTAGCTGACATTATCTCACATTCAATCCACTTGGAGTACGCGTCTACAACCAAAAGGAACATTTTACCCAAGAATGGGCCTGCATAGTCGACATTTACCCTGGACCATGGTTTGGAGGGCCAAGACCATAAACTTAGCGGTGCCTCCCTGGGTACATTGCTTAACTGCGAGCATGTATTACATCTGTGAACACAGGACTCTACGTCTGCATCGATACCGGGCCACCACACGTGGGATCTGGCTATCGCTTTCATCATTATAATGCCTGGGTGGGTTCTGTGGAGATCATTGATGAAGGTTTCTCTGCCCTTCTTGGGGACCACTACTCGATTGCCCCACAGAAGGCAGTCTGTCTGTATAGACATTTTATCTTTGCGCCGCTGAAACTCTTCCTGCATTTCCACTGGGACACTGGACCAGCTCCCGTGAAGCACACAGCTTTTGACTAGAGATAGTAAAGCATCCTGGCTCATCCAGGTTTTGATCTGCTGGGCTGGTGATTGCTCACTCTCAAATGTTCCATAACCATGGCTAGATCTGTGGGCTGCGTCATTTCCATCCCTGTGGTGGGCAATGGCAGCCTACTGAGAGCATCGGCGCAGTTTTCTGTGCCTGGCCTGTGGCAGATGGCGTAGTTGTACACGGACAACATGGACGCCCATGTCTGGATGTGGGCCGATGCGTTGGTATTTATCCCTTTACTCTCGGAGAACAGGGATCTACGTGGCTTATGGTCAGTTCCCAATTCGAATTTTAGCCCAAACAGGTATTGGTGCATTTTCTTTACCTCATAAACACACGCTTCTTTCTCAATCATGCTGTAGGCTCTCTCAGCCTTAGACAGATTCCTGGATGCATAAGCAACTGGATGCAGTTTCCCAAGATCACAAGTTTGTTGCAATACACACCCGACGTCATAAGACGACACATCACATGCTAGTACCAAACGCTTACATGGATCACACAACACAAGCAATTTGTTTGAGCATAACAATTTTCTCGCTTTTACAAAGGCATTTTCTTGGCTTTTTCCCCAAACCCATTCGTCCCCTTTTCGTAGTAAGACATGCAGTGGTTCTAACAGTGTGCTGAGACCCGGTAAGAAGTTACCAAAGTAGTTCAGGTGTCCCAGAAATGACCACAGCTCCGTCACGTTCTGTGGCCTCGGCGCGTTCTCGATTGTCTCCGTCTTCGCGTTGGTGGGCCTGATGCCATCCTCCGCAATCCTCTTTCCCAGGAACTCCACTTCAGGCGCCAGGAAAATGCATTTCGAGCATTTTAGCCCGAGTCCCACGCAATTGAGTCGACTAAGAAGCTCCTCCAGGTTCTGCAGGTGCTCGACTGTGTTCCAACCTGTGACCAAGATGCCGTCCTGGAAGATCACAGTGTGCGGAACCGACTTCAGTAAACTTTCCATGTTTCTCTGGAATATCGCCGCCACCGATCGGATTCCAAACGGGCATCTGTTATAAACAAAAAGGCCTTTATGCGTGTTGATGCAGGTGAGGGCCTTCGATGATTCCTCCAGTTCCTGCGTCATATAGCCTGAAGTCAGATCCAGCTTTGTGAATGTCTTTCCTCCCACCAGTGTTGCAAAGAGGTCATCGGCCTTTAGTAGTGGGTATTGGTTATGCAGGGAGAAATGATTGATAGTTACTTTGTAATAGCCACAGATTTTGACGGTGCCGTCTCCCTTGAGGAATGGGACGATGGGACTGGCCCACTCATTGAACTTGTTTGGGGAAATGATGCCCTCTCT
The DNA here is from genome assembly GCF_044704955.1 of Pristiophorus japonicus. Classification (NCBI taxonomy): domain Eukaryota; kingdom Metazoa; phylum Chordata; class Chondrichthyes; family Pristiophoridae; genus Pristiophorus; species Pristiophorus japonicus. The sequence goes on along the minus strand of NC_091978.1, from coordinate 349,164,732 downwards.
TTGCAGCCAGACTAGCTCGATCTCTACCCTTTCTCTCATCATGTACGGTACTGCTCTTGCCTTGTGATGGATAGTCGCGCCTCCGGAATTAGGTGGATCTGCACTTTTGCTCCTTGGAATTTCCCGATGCCTCGTTTGAATAGCAAAGGAAATTTGTTTAAAATCTGGGCACACGAAGTGTCCTCAGCGGCCGATAGCGCTCGGATGTCGTCCCAGTTCCAGCGTACCTTTCCGAGTCAGCTCCTGCCGAGCAGCATGGGACCATTGCCCGGTACCACCCAGAGCGGTAATTTGTGCACCGCTCCATCGTAAGAGACCTTTACGGTAGCACTGCCGATTACAGGTATCAGTTCTTTCGTGAAAGTTCTTAGTTTCGTGCAAACTGGAGTTAAGACTGGCCTTGAGGCCTTGTTGCACCACAAACTTTTTGCCCATGATGGACTGGCTCGTGCCCTTGTCCAGCTCCATTGACACTGGGAGTCCATTTAGTTCAACATTCAGCATTATCAGGGGACAATTCATGGTAAATGTGTGCACCCCATGTACCTCTGCCTCCTCGATCTGAGGCTCTGGTTCATCGTGATCCTCTGTGGATCTGTCCTCTGCAACATGGTAGTTTGCAGGTTTAACAGGCTTTGCAGCTCGCCTGCACACTCGTTGAAGGTGTCCCATTATTCCACAACCTTTGTAAACGTACTCTTTGAATCGGCATAAATGGACATGATGATCACCCCCACAGCACCAACAAGGTGTTAATGGCCTTGCATTCATCACCCTTGATGGTGGACTCTGAGACATCTGCGGCCATGTAGCTGCAGGTACGTGTGCCCTGCCCTGTACTTTACGATTCGAAAACAACATCACTTTGCTCACAGTACTTGTAGCAGCACTTGTGTGCTGAGAGATTTGCTTCGTATTGTTACTGGTGGCAATGAACGCCTGGGCTATCGCTATGGTCTTACTCAAGGTTGGGGTCTCTACAGTCAAAGGTTTGCGAAATATGGTTTCGTGGCCAATGCCAAGTACGAAAAAGTCTCTGAGCATGTGCTTCAAATGTCCTTCAAATTCGCAATGTCCTGCAAGGCGCCTTAGCTCGGCGACATAACTCGCCACTTCCTGGCCTTCAGACCTTTTGTAGGTGTAAAACTGGTACCTCGCTATCAGAATGCTTTCCTTTGGGTTCAAATGCTCTCGGACCAGTATGCACAAATTGTCATTCGATTTCTCCGTGGGTTTTGCTGGAGTGAGCAGATTCTTCATGAGTCCATACATTGGTGCCCCACAGATGGTGAGGAGGTTCGTCCTTCGTTTGGCAGCGCTCTCTTCCCCATCTAGCTCATTGGCCACAAAGTATTGGTCGAGTTGCTCCACAAAAGTTTCCCAATCATCTCCCTCCGAGAATTTTTCCAGGATGCCCACTGTTCTCTGCATCTTTGTGTTCGCTATCTGTATCTTGTCGCCAGTTGTTGTGTATGAAGAAAGAGTCAGACTGAACACTGTGAGCTCAAAGTAAAGTGTGATCTTAGTCTTTGATTGCAGGTCTCCAGAGTGCCTCTCCGATCTGTGAAGCCTCCTTAAATACCCGTGCTCCCAAGGGATTATGGGATCCCTTGGGACTCCAGGGGATGAGCCCTCTGTTGGCTGTACAGAGTAAATACAAGTTTACATATATAACACCGTCCATTAGGATTTTCCCAATAATTTTCCCACCAGTGAGGTTAGGCTGACAGGCCTGTAATTACTTGGTCTTTCCCTTTTTCCCATCTTAAACAAAGGTACAACATTAGCAGTCCTCTAGTCCTCTAGAATTGTTATTCACACCCTTTTTCTTTAAGGGCACATGTTTGGCCTGAGCCCTCCGGATCTCCTCCTTGAATGCCTTCCACTGTTCCGACACTGATTTACCTATAACTAGCTGTTCCCAGTCCACTGTGGCCAAATCACTTCTCAACTTAGCAAAGTTCCGGGGCAGAAGCACGGTGCTCTGGAGCCCAGCTCCCCGCCAGTAATGTCAGCGGTACGCAGATGCTCCACGTAACACTGGCGCGGCAGAACACACCTCCCCTTTAATTAAAGGGGACCTGCGAAGCTGGCGGTGACATCGGCTGGCGCCATCCTCGCCGACCGCAGGGAAATTACTCCCCGTGGGGCACCAAGGTGTCGGCATGGGGCGGTGAGGGGTCGACACACATGGTGATGACGTAATTGTCGTGCGTGCGCTAGCCCGGGGAGCTAATCGAAGGATGCGACGCTAACAACACAACCCACCCCCCACCAAAACCTCCGGGACAATTTCCCTGGAAGCGCTACCAACTCCTTCCCCCAGGCAATAACCTCGATGCACCCCATTAGTGCCCCACCTGCCCCGCCCGGAGGTGCTAATAGAGCTATAAAAAAGGACAATTTCACCGCCCATGTCTTTTGTACATTATCTTTAGGCCTATGTAGTGAATGTCTAATGTCACTTCCGATGGGATATCTTGGCATTGGCTTCGGGTGTTGGGAAGATGGTAGAGTAGCTCCAGCCCCAATTTCTCAGACCTACCCATCATAACTCTTGAGGAATGTTGGCCCCCAACATGACTATGAATTTGCTACACCTCGGGTGCAGTGGAAATTGTCCCCCTATATATCAAAGCGTGTGCCAAAGTTAAAGTTACATTTAATTGCTACATGAGTACTTAGATACGTTTTATCCTGCATCCTATTTAGTTCTGAATTGAGGGAGAGGATTTAACTAAATTTTTCCTACTTATCCTAATAATATCAAAAACCACATGTAACATACTTTTTGGGTTTTGTTCCTTCTAGGACTGCTTGTGCCTGTTATAGAAAATTATGGAAGTAGCTAAGCACTAAAGATTAGTATCATCATTGCTTCCAATAACAGTTGGATAGCTGTGTTATGGTCTTGTCCCTCTGTTTATGTAAACCATCTGTGGGAGATCAAGGAAAGGCTGAAAATTATACAGACTTATGCTCAACTATTTCCTGTGCAAGTGTTACCCATTTTAATGCATTATTTCATCCAACACCAAATTGCTTCACTGCCAGCAAGTGGTATAGTACAAGAGAATTTAACTGGTTCACTCCATTTTTGTCGCACAGTCACACCGACATGGCTCTTGCGTGATTAGTTTCTGTCTCCATGAGTTCGGGACTCCATCCACACACTGACACAATTTATATAACTTCTGCAAAATCCAGGAGGACAACCTACATAAAGATAAATTGTCGTAGTTTGAGAAACATGATGGAAAGATAGTGGTGCACATTGATGTAACAATATGCGGTGGCATCAAGTGGCACAATGAGTCTCCTGTTAAAGATTTCCATATGAAAGCACCCAATCATTCGCCATCCCAACAACATATAGCTCCTTTAACTTAGTAAAATGTCCCAAAGCAATTTACAGGAGTGTTATCCAATGAAATTTGACACCAAGCCACAGAACAAGATATTAGAATAGGTAACCAAAAGCTTGGTCAAAGAGGTAGAATTTAAGGAGCGTCTTAAAGGAGGATAGAGAGGAAGATACGCGGAGAGGATTAAGGAAGGAAATCCAGAGTTTAGAGTGTCAGCAGCTGAAGGCACGGTGGCCAATGGTGGAGCGAATAAAATCAGGGGTCAGAATTAGAGGAACGCCGAGATCTCAGAGGGTTGTAGTACATAGCACCTAGTAGCGCACTGGACTCACGTTGCCTACCTTCCCTCTCAGTCAAGCAATAGTGAGTAGCACTGATGGGAACCTAACAAAAGGCCAGAAAATATATTTTAAGCTTAAGAGGAAGGTGAAATATTCCCAGAAACCAAATGTGCCAAATCTACAGAACTACAAGTTGTCTATTTAACGTCACTCTTTCCACTTACCATCATTTCTTTCTAGTATTATTTCATTGATAGTAATGACGATGATGTCACATTCTTGAGTAAATACTTAGAGACATAAGTGTCAGTAGGCTCTAAGTGAATGGACGATATTGCAAAAGGCTTGGAATCATTGAACTATGTTGAGAGAAAGTCAATCTGACACAAACTGATACGTGTTTTTGTTTAATATCAGCACAGAGCTTTGGAATTTTAGAAGATGGTTGTTGTATTACCATATTTGTTGAAGCACAGTTAAGCCAGTCATCTAAATAAATGCATCTTGTAAATTCAGATACTAAGGGCCTTATGTATTTAATTATTTTGTAAAACTTTGGACTGGACTGGCAGCACAACTTGGCTATATTGTTTTTATAGCCCCAGGAGGGACACTGATAACTTGGCAGCTACATTTGGTATTGCATATTACACTCCATTTCATATAAACAGTCAACGGGGTTGGAAATAGGGTTGCACCTCTGTTGTGGCGTTAATCCAGGCAAAGCGGTAAATTTTGCGCCGGGAAGTGGTTTGCGTTTCCAGCTGCAAAATTCACCAGCTGGGCCCTGAGTGTGGAGCGGAGCGCTAAGCGTGACATTCCACACTTTTTTTAGGGCATCAGGCTGGCTGAGTAACTGAAAATCATGAACTAAACAGCCAGTATGGGAGTGCCCTAAGAGAGGCTTCCACTCTGAAATAACTCTGAAAAATCCCCACCAAAAACATTCCCAATACATTACTGGCACCACATCAACATTAATCGCAAAAATTAAAAAATTAAAAACTATCACACTTATCTCAGGTCAACATTACTTCACTCACTGCGGCCGGTACAGCTCGAACCGCCAGCTTTCACAGGTGGTCCCACTAGGGCGCGCTGCGGGGCGCAAACTAAATATCAAACCGGTTCGCAACCAGGGGTGTTGCACACTGGCTCGCCTCTCCCAGGCAGTAATGCTCCGCGTCCCCGCAAATCCAACACCGAATGTCCCAGCGGGACGTTGGAAGCTGGTCGCCCGCCCGGAAATGCTTTCCGCCGCCATTACCGTCCCTTCGGGGTGAAAACACCGATAGCAACAAGCCAAAAATCCAGCCCAGTATGTTTTCCAGTTCTGACTCATGTCAAGCTGCTTCAGACCTGGAACAGAGACTGATTCGGAACATCCAGACCTTGCTGCATTGCCTTCTACCTGAACAGAAGCTGTTGCATCCTGTACATAGTCCAACATCCTCTGTTCAAAGGGGTCTGCAGAATGGCTTGTGAGAAAGAGGCCTCAGAGCCACTGCTCAACAGTTCCATTTCTCCCTGACGATGCCCATGGTGACCATCTCATCAATAGTACTCTTCTCTTTACCAAGTCAATGCCACTGTATATACCTAACTTATCAGATGAGCTTTTGTGTGTTTCTGCACTTATTAAATAGTAAATAGGCTTGATGTACAGATCAGTACTGAATCAGTATTGAATGGTGGAGCAGGCTCAAGGTGAATGGCTGCTTCCTGTTCTTATGGCAGTGTGTCATACCCCCCAGCTCCTATGGATAGTGACCCCATCAAGAGTTGCACGAACAGCTGTAGAGAAGCACTCTGAGACACATGCCTTTACCAGAGTGGTCACTGAGAGGAACATCAGGGCATTAAAGTGGTATTTTTGCTGCTTTGTCAGGTCAAATGAGCACTGCAATATGCTCCAGCTCATTTGTCCTGCTTAGTTGCAGTCTGCTGTGTCCTGCACAACTTTGTCATCCAAATAGGCTTGGATGTTGACACTCCCAGAGAGGTGGCATTGGCCTCTATGGAGACAGAACAACATAGAAGAGAGCATCAGGGTACGGGTCACTCAGCTGACATCTCAATGGCTGCAAGAGGCATCAGAGCGCAACTAATCGTACACGTCTTCTCTTCTGCTTAACTGTGTTTCTTTGTCATTATTGACTTAACTGCTTCTCACCCACCTTCATAAAGGACTAAGCATTCAATCCAGCACCTATTCTAGAATATCATAATATATCAGACGTCTTTGTCCCTATCCAATCATAAGTACCTGATTAAATATGTCAACACAAAATAAGTGCATCCTTTCATATACAAGATAAGTACACATTCTCTTTTAAAACAATAAACTTCAAAGTGAACAGACACCAAACTATTCCCTCCACACACTGTGCTTCCTCCTGGATATCTAAACTAGCCTTTCTTTCACCTATTCTAGTGCTTCTCCTAAGTGCAACATGATCAGGCCAGGATCACAAGAGGTGGTTGGCTGCTCCTGTGCTACAAGACTCTCATGGGACTGAGATGGCCCTCCTCTCTTGTTTCTGCCAGGGAGTCTCAGCTGGCTGCATCTCCGGAGTTGGTGCCTTGGTATCCAGCTGTTGCCTTCTGCGTGCCACAGATGTGGTCGGGTCCACTGAGGCTGAAAGTCATATTCTTCTGTCCTGAGCAACAGCAGCCTCAGGCAAGTCAACTTCAGCCACCAACGTTATATTGTTCCCTGGATCTGTCTCCCTGCTGATCAGTGGAATTGCTATTTTAGTGGCTGCTTTTGGATCCAGAAAACCCTGAAAGTCATCAGCCTGCAACACAGCCTCCAAGTTCTTCCTTATTGCCTCCAGAGTTGCAATCTAGAAACACTGACTGGGTCTTGGCCATTTCTAAGGCAGATTCCAGTGAAACTGCCAAACACTCCATCGATCCTACAACGGAGAAAAACCTTCCCTGATGTTGTCACAAATGATGACTGTCAGCTCTAGAATAAAAACATAAAATGCTGGAAATCTCAGCGGGTCAGGCAGCATCTGTGAAGAGAAAGCAGAGTTAACATTTCGGGTTGATGACTCTTCGTCAGAACATTAACTCTGCTTTCTCTCCACAGATGCTGCCTGACCTGCAGAGATTGCCAGCATTTTATGTTTTTATTCCCGATTCCAGCGTCCGCAGTATTTTGCTTTTGTATTACTGTCAACTCCAGAGTCATTTCTGTCAGTTGCCACACATCCGCGGAGACCAACCCCGGAGCCGGCATATAGGCACGGTGTTCCTAAAAAATCTTTCTTTTCTGTAGAGTACCCATGAACTCTGGGTCCCAAGACTATAAAGCCATGGGAAGTTTTTTCATCGCTCTTCTTAGGACAGTGGCATATCCTCAAGCTCCTCCCAATGCTCTGGCTGTCTTGTGCTCTGTGAATCACCTTGTGCCAAATCCTCAAGAACACTTTCTAATTTTTGTCCATGTGAAAGTATCTAATATGAAAGTATCTGAGCTGGGGCACATGGGAGTGATACAGGGGGTGGTGGGTGGGGAGTGGTTGTGGCAGTGGAATATGGGTCAGGATTGTGGTTCAGGAACCCATGGGTGGCCTTGACCATCACATCTTTGGCCTCTTCATCATCCATGTTTTCAGCATCAGTATCCTCAATATCTATGAGGTAGAATTGTCTTCTCTTCTGTTTCTCCTCCTTGTCTTTATCTTCCTGATGCTATTTCTCTGATAGATCTAGAAGAAAGGAGAATACAATCTAACCTCTTGGTGTTGTCTCAATTCATCATGCTCTCTCTCCTCTGAGTTCACTACCCACCTATCTTCCCTTAACCTCTCCCTCCATGTAAACTCTCCAACCCATATTTACAGCCACCCCCTTGTTCTTGCCTTCTCTAGTGGCCTCGTCACTCCCATCATGTCAATCTCAGATAAGGCCATTTTTGACCATTTCCTTGCATCCCTCTCCACCCACATCCCCCTTCACCTCCCCGCGCCCCACCCTCACCCCCCAACCCTACTTCCTCCTGTGTCCGCCCCTGGAAAAAACCTCTCTCCCAACTCACATACAACTGTACTTCTGAAATCACAACTGTCCAGCCTTTGGCCTTCCATTCATCACAACATTTCGGCAGCTACTGAACTACAACCCCACCCATACCCTCAACCACACCCTCACCTCCACCTCTGATGCCCTAGTCTCTGTTAAAACCATTATTCTCTCTCACCCTGGCAATTCCCCCTGGTACGGCCCTCATCTCCGTCCAAGGGACGCAGACTTGAACGGATATGACGGACAACTGGTTTAGCTATTGACCACCAGATCTGACTGGACCACATAAAGTTTTATCACGTCCTGCTCTCGTCTGACAAAACTGCTCACTATTCTGGGATCAATCTGGAATGTAAAGATAAAGCCCAGCTTCTTTTCTCTCCTGCAAACCTTAAGTCCCTCTCTCCAGTCTTCACCTTCACCTCCATCAACAAGTGCAAGGAGCTTACGGACTTATTTGTCTCTAAGATTGAGACCATCCGTTTGGCTGCCTCTGCCTCTTCCTTCCTTCCCCTAGCCCACCAGTCCATGCTTCCTCTGAGGTTACCCCCTGCCCTGGCTCTGAACTCGCATCATACTCCAGTTTCTCTCCAAGCTCCCCACATGACATATGTGCACTCATCTTGCATGAAACCCACTTCCTGCTCCCTTGACCCTACTAGAGAGTACTAGAGAGGGTACAGAGGAGATTTATGAAGATGTTGCCTGGACTGGAGAATTTTAGCTATGAGGAAAGATTGGATAGGCTGGGTTTGGTTTCTTTGGAACAAAGAAGGCTGAGGGGAGATCTTATTGAGGTGTATAAAATTATAAGGGGCCTAGATAAAGTGGATAGGAAAGACATATTTCCCTTAGCAGAGGGGTCAACAACCAGGGGGCATATATTTAAAGTAATTGGTAGGAGGTTTAGAGGGGATTTGTGGGGAAATTTCTTCACCCAGAGGGTGATGGGGGTCTAGAACTCACTGCCTGAAAGGGTGGCAGAGGCAGAAACCCTCGCCACATTTTAAAAGTACTTGGATGTGCACTTGAAGTGCTATAACCTGCAGGGCTATGGATCAAGAGCTGGAAAGTGTGATTAGGCTGGATAGCTCTTTGTCGGCCAGCCTGGACACGATGGGCCGAAATGGCCTCCTTCCGTGCTGTAAATTTCTATGATTCTATGATTCTCATTAAATTGCTGACCACCCAACTTCCTTTTCTGACTCCCATGTTAGCTGACATTGTTAATGGTTCGCTCTCCTCAGGTACTGTCCCCCCTCTCCCTCAAATCTACCATCATCGCCACTCTCCTCAAAAAACCAACCCTCAACCCCTCATCCTTGCGAATTACCACCCCATCGCCAACCTCCCTTTCCTCTCCAAAGTCCTTGAATATGTTGTTGCCTCCCAAATCCGTGCCCACCTTTCCCGGATCTCCATGTTTGAATCACTCCAATCTGGTTTCCGTACCCTACCACAGAACCGAAACGGCCCTCCTCAAAGTCCAAATGATATCCTTTATGACTGTGACAAAGGTAAATAATCCCTCCTCGTCCTTCACGATCTGTCTGCAGCCTTTGACACGGTTGACCACTCAATCCTCCTCCAATACCTCTCCACTATCGTCCAGCTGGGTGGGATTGCACTCGCTTGGGTCCATGCTTATTTCTCTAATTGTAGGCAGAGAATCACCTGCAATGGCTACTCTTTCCGCTCCGGCATTGTTACCTCTGGTGTCCTTCAAGGATCTATCCTTGGCCCCCTCCTATTTCTCATCTACATGTTGCCCCTCGGCGACATCATCCGAAAATACAGCATCAGTTTGCATATGTCGCTGATGATACCCAGCTCTACCTCTCCACCACTTCTCTCGACCTCTCCATTGTCTTTAAATTGTCAGACTGCTTGCCCGACATCCAGTACTCGATGAGCAGAAATTTTCTCCTATTAAATATTGGGAAGACCAAAGCCACTGGGCGGGAAATTCGGTCTTCTGCTGCCCCTCTTCGCGCCCCAGAGGGGCGGCAATGGCAGCGGTGCCCAGCGGCCAGCTTCCAGTGCCCCACCGGGACATTCGGTGCCTGTATCGATGGGACGCCGAGCATTACCGCCCGGAAGCGGCGAGCTGGTGTGCAACACCTCTGGTTGCGACACTGGCTCAATTTTTGGTTGCCGCCCGACCTTTAACGCTCCATAACACGCCCTGTGAAAGCAGGCATTCCAAGCTGTAGTGGCTGCAGTGAGGGAAGTAATTCCGATCTCAGGAAAGTTTTCTTTTTCATTTTTTTTTAGATTTATGTAGTGGCAGTGTGAGCTATGTATTGGGAATGATTTTGGTGTTTTTTTTCAGTTTTTTTTCCCCCCGTGCCTCTGTTATGGCACTCCGAGGCCGGCTATTTAGCTCGGGATTTTCACTTGCTCAGGCAGCCTAGTGTCCTCAAAGAGGTGTGCAACACCTCCCTTAGCACCCCGCTCCAAACTCCGGGCCTAGCTGATGAATTTTGCGGTGGCAGACACAAACCATTTGCCGGCACAAAATTTACCGCTCCGCAAATAAAAGAACCAATATTCTCACCGGGGGATTTTCTAGTGCTGTTGTGGAGAGCTTAAACCAGTTTGGCAGGGGAATGGGAACCTGAGAACAAATTCAATAGGGAAGGAAGTAAAGCTGACATTGGAAAGCAAGAATGTAGAAAGTGAATCTGTAAGACAGAGGAAACAAGCGTTAGTAAGTAGTAATCAAGGAGGTCTTCCTGTGCTAAATGGTATATATTTCAATGCAAGAAGTATAGCGAATAAGGCGGATGAGCTGAGAGAACAGGTAGACACTTGAGCGTATGACATTATAGCCATTACAGAGACATGGCTGAAAGAGGGGCAAGTTTGGCAGCTCAATATTCCTGGTTACGGGAATTTTAGACAAGACAGAAAGGGGGGTAAAAAAGGGGGGGGGGCGTCGCGGTATTGATTAAAGAAACTATTACAGTTGTGAGGAGGGATGATATGTTAGAAGGATCATCAAATGAGGCCATATGGGTTGAACTGAAAATTAAAAAAGGGGCGATCACACTGCTGGGCGTGTATTATAGACTGCCAAATAGTGGAGGGAGATAGAAGAGCAAATATGTAGGCAAATTTCTGTGGTCCAAAAATCATAGGGCAGTAATAGTAGGGGATTTCAACTATCCTAATATTGACTAGGACAAATATAGTGTGAAGGGTATAGAGGGTATGGAATTCTTAAAATGCATTCAAGAGAACTTTGTTTGTCAGTATGTAACAAGCCCAACATGGGAGTGGGCGGTTTTGGATTTGGTTTTGGCGAATGAAGCTGGGCAGGTGGAGGGGGTATCAGTGGGAGAGCACTTGGGTGTCAGTGACCATAATTCAGCCAGATTCAAGGTAGTTATGGATAAGGATAAGGATAGACCAGGAATAAAAGTCCCAAATTGGGGAAAAGCCCCTCCGCGGATGCGGAGCGCCTCCGATAGTCGAATTCTGCGCTGGGGGGCAGAGCTTTTGGGCCGGGAGATAAATGTCCCGGCCCCAGAAGGTCACCACCTCCAAACGGGGTGCGTGGCAATTTTGCCCCCACAGTACCCATAATTTCCATTGTAGCAATGCTGTATTCCGGAGTTGCCGTTCAATCCTGGTATACAAAGATCCAACACCGTCTCCAGTATGCCAGTGCAGCCTTTGGCTGTCTGAGGACAAGAGTGTTTGAAGACCAGGCCCTCAAAACTGCCACCAAGCTCATGGTCTACAGGGTTGTAGTAATACCCGCCCTCCTGTATGGCTCAGAGACATGGACCATGTACAGTAGACACCTCAAGTTGCTGGAGAAATATCACCAATGATGTCTCTGCAAGATCCTACAAATCCCCTGGGAGGACAGGCGCACCAACATCAGCATCCTCATTCAGGCTAACATCCCCAACATTGAAGCACCTACCACACTCGATCAGCTTCGCTGGGCAGGCCACATAGTCCGCATGCCAGACACGAGACTCCCAAAGCAAGCGCTCTACTCGGAGTTCCTTCATGGAAAACAAGCCAAAGGTGGGCAGAGGAAATGCTACAAGGACACCCCCAAAGCCTCCCTGATAAAGTGCAACATCCCCACTGATGCCTGGGAGTCCCTGGCCCAAGACACCCTAAGTGGAGGCAGTGCGTCCGAGAGGGCGCTGAGCACCTTGAGTCTCAACGCCGAGAGCATGTAGAAATCAAGCGCAGACAGTGGAAAGAGCGTGCGGCAAACCAATCCCACCCACCCCTTCCCTCAATGACTATCTGTCCCACCTGTGACAGAGTCTGTGGCTCTCGTATTAGACTGTTCAGCCACCAAAGAACTCATTTCAGGAGTGGAAGCAAGTCTTCCGCGATTCCGAGGGACGGCCTATGATGATGATGATGATGATGACAAAGTTGCATTCGGCATGTGGTGGTGGTGGTGGAAAGGGAATTTAAATTGCAAAGGTCCTGAAGGGAGTGCAATCAATTGATTACACACCCTCGGACCCATGTTTTTCCAATAAGTGTTTAAAAAACTTTTGTTGGTTGCCCCAAGGCTTGCCTCTTTCCTGCGAAGTGGCATCCATGTTGATGCAAGCGGGAATACCACATGGAGACTGTCAAAAGTGAGACTGACCCTGGGAAATTGGCCAGGCGTGCAGGCATAGGGTGAGCAGAAGTCTCGCCCCATCAATGTTGAGCTGGCGTAAGCAATGAGAGCTCTTTATGATCCCTTGGCGACAGCTGGCATGCAGAGGAAACCCTTTACCCTAAGAGTTTAACTATAATTGCCCTTTTTAAGTGAATGTCTGCATGTTTTGTATAATCTATATCCGGATTTCACACATCTCTGGCTTTGTGCTGCTGGTGCTCAAGAGAAAATGTGCTTTGGCTGTGATTACACTGAGTTGCATTTGCACTATCAATTAATCACCAGCATTAAGCATTACTGTCCAAGTAGAAAATCAGTAATTAAGCCAACGATTAAAGTGCAGAATGGATTGAATCAAGCCCAATAAAGAGTTTGCATCACTTTTTTTTTCAGTGCTAAATGTGTGTGCGATTAAAGCAAATTTGAAGCTGAGTTTAATTGTTCCCCCTGTAAGAGAAATGCCTAGCCATAAATCTGCTGTATATCTATGCTACATATGAAAGTAGTTTAATTTATAGAACCACTGGAATTCATTAAGAATAACTGACACAATTGCTGTTTTAGATTGATTGGAAATCAATAATGTTTTTACACAGACTAGCTCAGATGATTAAATTGTATCATGCGGAATATACTTAAAATTACAGCAACATATATTACATAGGTTTAGATGACACGGAATCCAAATATGTTGACAAATTAAATGTAATTGCATGAGTCCAGTGAGGAAATGAGTACCCAATGGATCAAGGCACAGAAAATATGCCAGAACACTTGAATCAGGCCAGTCATTAGGGGATTCAAGGTGATCTGACTGCCAAAATCCCGGATCTACGTGGAGGAGCGACAGTAGTACTCAATTCATATTTGTAGATGCTAAGTGATTTCCCGAGGCTCCTCTAATTCTGTCCTCTTGAACATCCCTGATTATAATCTCACAATCATTGGTGGCCGTGCCTTTAGTTGCCTAGGCCCTAAACTCTGGAATTCTCTCCCTAAACCTCTCCAGCTCACTACTTCTCTTTCCTCCTTTAAGACACTTCTTAAAAGCTTTTGGTCACCTGCCCTAATTTCTCCTTATGTGGTTCAGTGTCAATTTTTTTGTCTTATAATACTCCTGTGAAGCACCTTGGAATATTTTACTCTGTTAAAGGCATTATATAAATACAAGTTGTTGTTGTTGGTATTGCTTATGGGCAAAAGTTTTTTTAAAAATGTGTGCCCATCTCTCTTCCTATAGTTTCCAGTGTATCTGCTTATTTCCCTCTCTAATTTTTTTTGCCTCCCTCACTTTGATTTTCTCTTTTGTGTTCCATGCTTTCTCTCTCCCTCTTTCTCCCTCTGTATAGTGAATACATACTTTCTCTTGCTATCCCCTCGCCCTTTACCTGTTTGTCTATGACTCCTTTTGCATTCTTTCTTACTCTTTCTAAAAGAAATAAACAGGTTAGCGTTGCTATGGGAGCAGTTGTGAATTGTGCTGTGAAGGTTATGTATGCATATCCACATATGTTGCTCCATCAACTTTCCTGATCTGACCTGATTTCTGGATATTACCCTATAAGTTATGCTATGGAGTTGATTAACAACTGAGACACGGCGAGAACTCTGCTTTTCTTTTAGTTTTGTTTTTGATTTTCTGTGGGAAAGGAATATTCCCAAGCATGGGGTAAAGGTACTTACTGTCCATAATTTACAGTCAGCGGCAATACAACGGTGATCACCACAGACTTCGAAGAAAGCTGCCCACAGAGAATCGCGATCTGCCTCAGAAATCTTGAGATCTCACAATCTCTGTGGCAAAACTTTAGGTTTCTCGACATGATTGATTGCAGTGCAGTCAATATGGATTCCTAGTGCGATGTAGTCGTGATGTCATCAAGCTATCTAAGCAGCCAATCACATTGAAGAATTCTCACAGACAGCAAACCAGGAAATGAAAAGCACTGATTATCTGCATGTTTTAAAAATGTTTAAAAAAGCGAAATAAGGTAGAAGATGAAATATCATGAACAAACTTTAAGAAAAATATATTTTTAATCTAGTAATTTTTATTATAATGGAATAATTTGACATTCCACAAATATAAAAATTTATTTTTCAAGACCAGAATGGTTGTTTAGTAGTCAATATGCTGTTAAAACCCAGTTACATGTATTTCAACAATTTAATGGGTATTTACTTGTGATATTAGAGAAGTGAAGCTTACGTTTTCGTCAGTTCCACTGATCTCACTGATTGCCGGCTATGGGCGAGGGGGTGCCCACAGAGCAGCCTGTGTCAGAGCAGTGAATGACTGATTGCAGCCTCAGGATTTTCCCATTTGGATGTGCACGCACTACATCCTGACGTTGCGGTCAGTTTCAGAGGGGTAATGGTGGCGAAGGCTGACACTTTGCTATTATTATCCACTGCAAAATACAGGCCAATATGTTTGTGATGACTGTCTGAACTCTCCCTTGTTGCCTATCAGGCATACTGTCCAGTCTTGAGGTTAACTATTTACGTACTTTTTCTGATTGTGCTGTCTATTTGCCATTTTATATCAAAATACTCAAAATATTCAAATAACCACTAATCGTAACCTCTCTCATCTCACTAAGCTCTCTCCCAGCTTGTTACTGTATCCAGGATATCACACATCCGATGTAATATTCTCTAATGAGGTCATAATAGAAGAGGAATATTAAACCGTAGGAGACATAACTGTATCTAATTTGTATGTTGCATACCAACGCTAAAGTTCAACGTGCTAAAGCTATACACCAGCTTTTGCATCGTGCTTCATTGCTAAAGCTAATGGCTCAGATTTTGAGGGCAGCGGTGAAGGAACGGTGCTCGCCAGTCATTACGCTTACAGCTGCTTACAGACATTTTGTGGGCTTTATCCCTGATCATGGTGAGAATTTGAAGATGAAACTCTCAGTGGCTAGGGGTTTCAAACTCAAACTGCAGATCCCATACTGCAGTGTAAATGCATCCTTGACTACTTCGGGTCACAAACTCGTATTTCCTTTAGCATGCAACCTTGCAATATCAGTACATCAATGAGAAACTGAGTGGGCTTGAACAGCCAATAAAAAGTGTTACAGTAAAAGAAAGAAATAACTTACACTTATATCGCACCATTCACAGCCTCAGGACATCCCAAAGCACTTTACAGCCAGGTACGTCACTGTTATAATGTAGGAAGAAGGAGTGCCATTGATTAGAGAGCAGCAGGAGCTGGAAAACAGAGCACAACAAGGGAAGAATGCTGGTTAGGGAACAAAGCACAGCAGGAAAGAGATCTAGGAAATAGAACTTTGCATTGGGAGAGGTCAGGAAATAGAACACAATGAGGGCACAGGAGGGGTGGTAGGGTAGAGAATTGTGGAATTAAAACCTCAATAAAAGTAAAGGCTTATTTGTTTAATGCCAGCAATGTGGCAAATGATGAGGGCAGGTGTACTGAGAATTTTGCTCCCGAGGATCTGATTGTGATATATTCATTGCGACATCACTAAGCACACTACATACAAGATGGCTTGACAGGAACATGTCATCATGTGACTTGTCCGTTTTCTTCCTAACACCACCATGGTTTTCATCATCAGGGACTTCGACGATACTATTTGCAGTGAAACACATTTCTAGCCAGTCCACATACGTTCTGAAAGTCTCTCAGTCACGATGGAACTCACCGAAGTGCCCTATTTTTCCCATAGGCCTGGCTATCTGCACTCTGACAGTTCAGCTAAGTGTGCCTGTAATTTACCTTGGATTTTTAGCTGTTCTGTAAAACAAAGAACCTCTCAAAGTCGCTTTGTTGGTTGGCTGGACGATCCACCACCAAAAATTTCAGCTAGGGAATCCGATTATCCTATCCTCAATTGCCAAATGTGATATATTCTTTACGACATCACTAAGCACACTACACACAAGATGGCTTTACAGGAGCTTGTCACCCTTTTATTGTTATACATCAGGAGTTGCATTACTACAGAAGTCCACTAGGTGGAGCTATGTTACACTGATTTCCAAAATGAAAGCGAGAGCTGTAAAGAAACATTTTGTTTAATCAGAAAATTAGGTAGTCTTTAAAGTAGCAGGATTTTTTAATGATTGACAGCAAGACTGGCCATTCATAGAATGAGGCACAATGTGGTGGTCATCATGCTGAGGCACATGTCAGTATTGATGCATTCTGGGAGCTGTAGTCTGCTAGTGTGATATACACAGAGTGGTACTTACACATTCTGGGCTCAGTGTCAGCTGTGGCCCAGCATACTTGTCTCAAGGTCAGAAAGTTGTCAGTTCAAGTCCCACTCCAGGGATTTGAGCACATAAATCTAGGCTGACACTCCAGTGCAGTGCTGAGGGTGTGCTGCACTATCGGAGGTGCCATCTTTTGGATGAGACATTAAACCGAGGACCCGTCTGCTCTCTCGGGTGGATGTAAAAGATCCCATGGTGCTATTTCGAAGGAGAGCAGGGGATTTATCCTTAGTCTTCTGGCCAATATTTATCCCTCAATCAACATCACTAAACCAGATTATATGGTCATTATCACATTGCCGTTTGTGGGAGCTTGCTGTGCGCAAATTGGCTGCCACATTTCCCACATTATAACAGTGACTACACTCCAAACGTACTTCATTGGCTGTAAAGTGTTTTGAGATGTCCGGTGGTCGTGAAAGGCGCTGTATAAATGCAAATCTTTCTTTCTTTCTGTACTTTGCCAGTTTGATATACACAGAGCGATACTTATACATTCTGGAGTCTGCTAATTGGTTTGTTCCTCTTCACTTTGGAACTTAAAAGGCAACACAACACAATTCAAGTTACAGTCTGATTTAAAATTTTCACAACACATACAAAAATCAAATGTGTAAGTATGCTAAATGGTATTAACTAATTTTTAACTGTGATGATTTCTTTTCCTGATTCTCATTTGAGGTGACTAACAAACTAAGAGATGGCTGAAAGTATTTTCAGGAAATATTTTGAGTGATTTCATTGGTTGCACTTTTTTTGTATTGGTAGCTGTTTCCTGAGCACTGATTTGTTCTTTTTAGTTTTCATTCCTGTTTGCTAATTTTGGACAATATGCTATCTACTTGTTCATTTGTATAGTGACTTTAACATCGTAAAATCTCCAGAGGGGCTTCACAAGAGTGCATCAAGCAAAATTTGACACCAAGGCACATAATGAGATATTAGGACAGGTGACCAGTTTAGAAGAATGAGAGGTGATCTTGTTGAAACATATACGATTCTGAGGGGGCTTGACAGGCTAGATGTGGCCCTTACGGCTAAAGGGATCAAAGGGTATGGAAAGAAAGCAGGAATGGGGTACTGAAGTTGCATGATCAGCCATGATCATATTGAATGGTGGTGCAGGCTCGAAGGGCCGAATGGCCTGCTCCTGCACCTATTTTCTATGTTTCTATGTTTCTATGCAGAGAGAATGTTCCCCCTCTTGGGGGGAATCTAGAACTAGGGGATATAGTTTCAGATTAAGGGATCGCCCAGTTAAAACAGAGATGAGGAGGAATTTCTTCTCTCAGAGGGTCGTGAATCATTGGAATTTTCTACCACAGAGAGCTGTGGAGGCTGGGTCATTGAATATATTTAAGGTGGAGATATACAGATTTTTGAACTATAGGGGAGTCAAGGGTTATGGGGATAGTGCAGGAAAGTGGAGTTGAGGCCAAAATTAGATCAGCCATGATCTTATTGAATGGTGGAGCTGGCTCGTGGGGCCAAATGGCCTACTCCTGCTCCTATTTATTATGTTCTTATGACCAAAAACATTGTCAAAGAGGTAGGTTTTAAGGATCATCTTAAAGGAAGAGAGAGAGATGGAAAGGCAGAGAGGTTTAGGGAGGGAATTCCAGAGTTTGGGCCTAGGCAGCTGAAAGTATTGCCGCCAATGGTGGAGCGATTAAAATCAGGGATGTGCAAGAGGCCGGAATTGGAGAAGCTCAGAGATTTCGAAGGGTTGTGGGCAATATTTCCTCTAAGCCGTGCGGCTGTGTGGCCGCACAGCTGTCTGCTGGTCCCACTCAGCCCTGGACCGCCTTTTCCAGTATGAAATTTCCCGCACGTGTGAAACTTTGAATGGGCCCACAGCCTGTTAAAGAGACCATGCACTCAAATTTAAATTTAGGGGAACATTGATTGTAGGGCTGGAGGATGTTACAGAGATAGGAGGTTACATGACCTAGCATCTAACTCACCTGTGACACGTCCTTCACACAACAAAAATCTAATTTTCCAGGAACAATCCAATCAAATAACATCTACTTCACCGGAGAGAATTTGAACCTAACTCGCCAGGTGGGAATCCCATGGAATCCAGTGGAATTCTGGTTTTACACCCCAACCAATATTACTCTCCATAACCTAAAAGGAGATTAAATTCGGCAGAAATGTAAAACCAGCATCACATCTGACCCCGTTAGTTTCCTGACGGGCGGGTGAGGTTAAAACTGCCCCCTCTGTCTCTGAGCATGTTTCTTATTCATTTCTTTACAAATCCTTTCCCTGATCATGTGCACCCCTCCATCAATCCCACGTCCCTGCACTCCCCTTACTATACGCTAACCTCTAACTCACTGTGAGCTACATCATGGGCAAGCCAGTATATAGTAAATAATATATTTAGTATCACTGTTGTTCTGCTGCAATATTCACGTGTTGATGATTGAAAAGAACTCTTTTGTCAATCATTAAAATCATTCTACCGGTGTGAAGGTAGCGACAACCCTGTAAGACCCTTTCTGTTGGTTCTGCATCATTCCTATAACCCTGTAAGACTAAGCTTCTCCCCAGTGTTGTGTGTATTTTGAGCTCTGAGCATTCACTCTCATCCTTTTGCTATTATATAACTGATTTTTGTCAATTCTTTGCTGGCTTTAAGCTAGCACGGTCTAGTTTGGTTGTAACTATGTACCCTCTGCTGGTCAAAATATGGAACAACATAAGGATCATAACCAAATGAGCTTGTTAACTCACTTCTTTCGGCAAATATTTTCTCCTGTTTGATAATTTTATTGAAAAAGCAGAGCTGAATAAAAATGAGCACATTGCCGGTAAAAAAACATGGACCGTTTGCATAAACAGAATGCCGCTCCTATCCATAAAAAGGCTTTGTGAACAGTAATGAAAAGTGACAAGAGACCAATTAACTTGTTAGAACCGTGTTCAAGTCTATACATGAAAAACTCACCCAGAATTAGCCACAATGATAATTAATTGCAAAGAGAGTATATAACTCCGAGTCAGAACTGTATGGAGTAGGGTTTTACCCGGGAGCATAATTTTAGCAGCCATTCGCCCAGCTGGGTATTTTGCTGTGCATCAGGAAGAAGGGGCAGCAGGAGGAAGATGGGGCAGCTTTGCAATGCAGAGAGCATAGGAGAAGCATGATTCACAGCCAGAATGACCCCAGGCAATATGTCTACTGCAACAACGTTAGTGGCCTGGACATGATGGAAGATGAGCAGTGCGAGTAAGCTCAGGCTTAGTGTACCTCTGATCAAAGAGGATCTGTAAGGACAGTATACCATTGCACTGCACCACCAGTGCCAATGAGCAGTGCCCTCAACTTGTATCCCTCCCTAAGCCTCTCCGTCTCTCTACCTCTCTTTCCTCCTTCAAGTCGCAACTTAAAAACTACCTCTTTGACCAAGCATTTGATCATCTGCCATATATCTGGCTTGGTGTCTGTAATGTATGTACCTGTGAGTATGCTCATAGGTTTGTAGAGCTATTGAGTTGTGCTTAGCCAGGCACGTGATGTTCACAAGACTCAATAAAACCCCAGCCAGTTGGGTTCAGGGGATCCACGATTAGGCAGGTGGTTGTGAGCCTGGTGGATGAACTAGTAATGTGTAGTGTGATTATTAAATCTTTGCTAATAAACCAATTAGTCCTTAATAGCAATGTGTTGCTATGAATTCTCAAGCAAAGAACCCATGAAGCAAATATATTACAGTATCAAATTTATTTTTGTCTTATAACACTCCTGTGAAGCGCCTTGGGACGTTTTACTACGTTAAAGGCGCTATATAAATACAAGTTGTTGTATGTCACAGAGACATTACAGGCATAGGTCCATCAAGGAGTTAACTGAAGCTCTATATCACTAGACACCTAGCTATATGTTGTTCAGCATTGAGCAGTAGCAATAGCAGCAGCAGGTACAGCTACAGTTTTACAAGATGGGTGGCTTTTCCAAAGTACAGGCCATCATTGACGATATGCATGTAGCCATTCAAAAAACAATAACTGCTTATGTGTCGTGAACCTCTGCATACTTGCCATCCTTGTGTCGTTATATTATGTGCTCTTGCAGCACCACTGATGGATGGAACCAACTAGAAAACTGTCAGGAAAGAAACGGCTCCTCTGTATCTGTGGCTTGTCCTTCTGGTTCTGGCAGTGTCTTAGAATTTGAACTCTAAAGCTTATAAAGCAGCAAAGGGAAAATTTATAAGGGTTGCCTCGACTGTGTCTGTGACCAGTATAATTGAGGTCATCACTGCAGATGCCACTGTTATTACTGGTGCGGAAAACTACTCAATGAACTTAAAAAACATCTTCCACTGCTGTCTGCACGGGGGCAAGTACTGTTCTACACGGACTATCCATTCTAACATTCTCCATTCAAAAACAGGTCCAATAAGATTTACATCCCAGAGCACCTTAAGAGTGGTAATTAACATGCTGCACCACCTCCCTCTACCATTGGCTTCTTCATCAACCTCCCATTCTTCACCAGTGCTCGGTGCCTCCCCCTTGTATCCATGCTGTTATTGGATTCAAGTGTGGGAAGTAACAATGTATGGCCACATTGATGGAACATAGTGCGAATCACTGATTCTCAGCTTTGCTTATATTGGAATCCCCATTATGAAATTAGAAGATTATCTAATTATTTTTCTCCATAACTATCATCATCATTGTAGGCGGTGCCTCGCATCGAGGATGACTTGCTTCCACGCCAAAAAGAGATGAGTTCACAGGTGTTTCAATGAAGGACCTAATATTCCCAGTCCCGAACTACATCTTGAAGAGTGGAAGATGCCTATGCGTGGATTTTTTTAACGTGTGATGGCTGTTGCACACCAGCCACCACGCAGGTTAGACAGGGCTAGGTCTTGTTCCAGTGGCAAGGATTAACCAAGATGACTGGAGACCAGCTCTGCTGCATGGACCTAGTACACACACATATTGTAGTGTGGGCTGGCCCGTGCTGCCCCTGGGCCCTCGCCTCTCCTGGGCCCCGAACTCATGCCTCTCTTAGGCCCCGATCATGTCACTCCACGATCACTCGACGGTCCTGCGCCCCGACCTCGCCACTCCTGCTGAACCTGCCCACGTTCGAATCACCGACCTGGATCTTGGTGACGTTCAAATTCAGTCGCCCTTTTCACAGCTGTCGCTCTCCAGCACACAATGTACCTTGAAGTGGTAATGCATCAACGGTTAATTAAATACTAAAAACGCACCTTTCCCTTAAGCGCTCTCCTCTCATGCTAAGATGCTCTTCCACGCCACCCTTTTTTTGAAGCACTTTGCTTCTTCCTGTCTCCCAGCTGCCTCAATGAAGTACTTTCCATCCTCCTTTAGCACTCCTGCTTGTCTTCTGGCTCACTAGTGGTTCCTGATTGCCAGTGCAGGCTCCTGGCTGCCTGATACACCAGTTATGTGGTTTCAGCTGCTGTTATATTTGAATAATTCAATCAAACTTTCCATTTGATGGCCATGCTTGCAACTGGTGATAAATTACCATTTGACAATGCAAAAAAAAAGTACCCTTTGTATGGTTCAGGAGTAAATATATATGGTTTGTGCAGTTATCACCAAAAGAGCTACTGCACCCCTACAAAAGATGTCGGCTCCTCCCCATCTAAACTTTATACCCGAGCACCCAGTGGACATAATTTTCATCTTGAGCTCTTAGGCGGTAAATTGCTGGAGTGGATTGACTGCCCGTTACAGTGGAGCGTGTGGCAAACCAGGCTCCCTGCCCACCCTTTCCCTCAACGACTATCTTTCCCACCTGTGACAGAGACTGTGGTTCTCGTATTGGACTGTACAGCCACCTAAGAACTCATGCTTAGAGTGGAAGCAAGTCTTCCTCGATCCCGAAGAACTGCCTATGATGATGACAATTTGTATTCCCATAGAATGGCAGGCTTTATAACAACAACAACTTGTATTTATATAGTGTTTTTAACACAACGCAATGTCCCAAGACGCTTCACAGGAGTATTAAAAGACAACAAAGTTGACACCGAACCGCATAAGTAGAAATTACGGCAGATAACCAAAAAGCTTGGTCAAAGAGGTAGGTTTTAAGGAGCGTCATGAAGGAGAAAAGAGAGGTAGAGAGGCAGAGAGGTTTAGGCAGGGAGTTCCAGAGCTTGGGGCCTAGGCAACAGAAGGCACGGCCATCGATGGTTGAGCGATTATGATCAGGGATGCTCAAGGGGGCAGAATTAGAGGAGCGCAGACACCTCGGGGGGTTGTGGGGCTGGAGGAGATTACAGAGATAGGGAGGGGCGAGGCCATGGAAGGATTTGTAAACAAGGATGAAAAACAGATGGGTTATCCGCTACATCAGCTTACTGTCCAAGGGGTGAAGGTGAAAATTAGCCCTATTAATACGGTTGTAGGCAATGGTGTTACTCCAAAAGGTTAAGCTGTGATTTAATCGAAGTGTTCAAGATATTAAATAGTGAGAAACTATTTCTGCTGGTTGGGGATTCTAGGACTAGAGATCATAGTCTAAAAATTAGAGACAGATCTTTCAGAAGTAAAATTAGGAAACAGTTTTACACACAAAGGGTGGTAGAAGTTTGGAAATCTCTTCCACAAAAGGCAATTGATGCTAGATCAGTTGTTAATTTTAAATCTGAGATTGATAGATTTTTGTTAGCCAAAGGTTATAAGGGATATGGGCCAAAGGCGAGGATACATGGAGTTAAGTTACAGATCAGTCATGATCTCATTGAATGGTGGAGCAAGCTCGAGGGGCTGAATGGCCTATTCCTGTTCCTATGTTCCTGAAGGGTTAAACCTGTATCAATATTGTTTATCATTTAGGGATTTACTGCACTTCTTTTATCTTACTTCCTGTTTGATCAGAGACTGTATTAACTAGTGAAGTATTAAGCCATACAGATGAAGCTCCATTTGCAGCCTCTCCTATTCCAGCTGGCTAGTCTCAGTCAGATTAGCATTTAGGGCATTACACTTCAGCATACCCTTTTATTAATCTAAGAGTGCACGTGCAGAATATGTTTAACATGATGAACTGCTGTGTTGTTTTCTTGTACCATGTGTTCTTTGTGTATTACCTTAAAATGGAGGGAGTAGGTATGGAGGATCCCTGAAAGATCTCCTGTAGATTTGATTGTGATTCTATTGGTCACCTATCTTGATGTGTTACAGACCCAGATGGTGCTGTCTTTTTGCCAGGAATAGCCTGTCCCACGGTAGCTGTGGGGATCTGTATGCCATAAAACTGCAAAGTACTGGGGTTCATTTCTTGATGAGCAGAATTCAAAAGCAGAGAGTTATGTTAAACTTTTATCGAACCTTGGATAGACTACACTTTGAGTACTGAGCACAGTTCTGCGGGTCGAAATTCAGGGTCCCGATAAGGCCCATTGCCACCGGAATGCAGCAGGAAGACGACGGCATCCAATGGCCGCTGATTTCTGGTCGAATGGCGGCCGCCAGCCAAATTCAGCAGGGTTTTTTTCTGGTAGTCACACTTCCGACCCGCCGAGCGGCCGTGAGTGCATCATCAATGCGTGCACCGCCGGGACCCACCACCTCCCTCGATATTCAGGCCGAAAAATCTAATGCCCACCGAGCGGTGCCCCCGACAGCTTTCTCTGTTGGTGTACCTTTCATTCTCTCTATGAGCCCTGGCAGCGCGGCGGCCATTAAAGGCACGGGCCCAATGCCGCCGCCACCATTTTATATTGTTTTATGGCCGACTTCCATGTCGGCCGGACTATTATGCTCCCTGGTTTGGCCGGGCTGCCAACAGGCAGCCTGGCATCCCCTCTCGGCTGAAACCCTCCCTGGTGGCCCAATGGCTGATCCTATAGATTCATCGATTCTCTTCCCTTTAACGGAGGGGATAGACGTGGTGACGCAGACACAGAATTCGTCCCGCCTCCACTTCTGCCCCTCGCCAGCACTTACCGCCGTACTTCCGCCCCCATTATAACCGGCTTCCTGGTCGCTTAAAAAAAGACAAAGACCTGAGTATTGATCAAGAGTCGACCTCTTCCGAGACGGCGGTAAAAGCACTTAAAAAATGATAAGTGTGCCAGCTTTCTGGCGGCCCTGAATTTCGGCCCCCGGTCTCCATATTACTAAAAGGATATAGAGGCACTGGATTAATTGGAAAATAAAATGTACAAGGGTTGATACCAGAACTGAGAGGTTGTAACTATCAGGAATGAACAGACTAAGGCTCTTTACTCTAGAAAGGAGTAGGCTGAGAGTTGACCTGATAGAGGTCTTTAGAATTATAAAGGGGTTTGATAGGGCAGATGTATAAAAGATGTTTCCACTTGCAAGAGGACCAAAACTAGGGCCATACATAGAAAATAGTCGCTAATAAATTCAATAAAGGAATTCAGAAGAAACTTTTTTACTGAGGGAGTGGTTAGAGTGTGAAATTTGCTACCTCATGGAGTACTTGAGGTGAATAGCATGGATACATTTAAGGGGAAGCTAAATAAGTAAATGGAGAAAGGAATAGAAGGATATGGTGATAGGTAAGATGAAGTAAGCTGTGGAACATAAACGCCGGCTTAGTCCTGTTGGGCTGTTTCTACGCTGTAATTACTATGTAATACTATGTAAAGAACTGCTTGTTTGTTCCTGTGCTTCTATATAAATGCAGCTGGTGGATTTCTAGTCCTGATGATGGTCACTGATCTCTGCGTTGCACTGATGCAATGTCTCTGAATACTTCCTTCATGATTGTTTTGACTATGTTTCCAAATGTGTCAAAATCGGCAATCTTTATAGCATCTTGGATTTTACACCCCAATTCCTCGGGATCGTCCTGGGTGGAGGCTCTTATGAGAGATGCTCCAATTGTGCGCATCACCTAATTGCCTGAGGTCTCCCCTGCAGATGGCACTGAATAATGTATGCTGTCCAATGGCTGTCTGCAGAGTAGACAATCCTTGCTTCATAACAGTATTTCAATGGGTGGTAGAATCTGCAACCGTACTTAGACCAGATTTCACTGTCTCATACAAAGTGACTTGCTCATCACTTCATACTGATGAAATATCTTTCATGTTCGGTCAGAGCCACAAAGCAACTAGGCTCCAGGCCTCACTTGGTCTAAACAGGGACACAAGAGCTGAATTCTAGACAGCTGACAGCTTTTGACATCAAAGCAGTATTCAACTGACCGTGGCACCAAGGAGCTCCAGTAAAACCCTAGTCAATGGGGATCAGGGGAAAAGCCTGAGAGGCGATCGGGAGAACCTCTGAAGAAATGACTGCCGATAGTATATGTGCTGATTTTAATGGACACAACACCTGGAGAAGTGCTAACAGTCACATTCTCAACACTAGATGGTGCAATCAGTATAGAATACGGTTCTGAATAAATGTGTACGGAGACATTTGACACAATTTACATTGCAAAAGGCACTTCAACAACATTTCTTTTTATTAAATGATTTATCTTTATTCCTAATATATTCCTCAGTAGAATATTTATTCAGAAGAATTTACCTTTCTCTTGGAACCAGAGTTATCTACGCACTTTATTACACATTTTTTTTAAATTTTGAATAAAATAAAAAATATACAAAGTGGAATACTTATTCAACAGGAAAGCTCGATTCCTCCTATCTGTTGCGCAAACTTACTAGCAGAGCCACCGTACAGCGATTTGCAGCTGTTGCCTCAGGACACTGAAGGCAATTGTAGTTGTTCTACTGGAAACCTCTCTCTGAAATCAGCTAATTCAGCATTAAAAGAAAAAGACTTGCATTTCTATAGCGGCTTTCACGACCACTGGACATCTCAAAGCACTTTACGGAGAATGAGGTGTTTTTGGAGTGTAGTCACTGTTGTAATGTGGGAAATGCGGCAGCCAACTTGCGCACAGCAAGCTCCCACAAACAGCAATGTGGTAATGACCAGATAATCTATTTTTGTTATGTTGATTGAGGGAGAAGTATTGGCCAGGATACCGGGGATAACTCTCCTGCTCTTCTTTGAAATAGTGCCATGGGATCTTTTACGTCCACCTGAGAGAGCAGATGGGGCCTCAGTTTAATGTCTCATCCAAAAGATGGTACTTCAAACAGTGCAGCACTCCCTCAGCACTGCACTGGAATGTCAGCCTAGATTTATGAGCTCAAGTCCCTGGAGTGGGACTTGGACCTACAACCTTCTGACTCAAAGGTGAGTGTGCTATCCACTGAGCTACGCTGACACCTGACTGGAGATTGAACCTGGAACTTTCTGTGTCTACCACAAAGAGTGATGCAATTATTCACTGAGTTGTCAAATGATCTGTGCATTTTCCTAATAATCAATGTTAGTTACAGTTTGAAAAACATTACTCGTAGATGTTGCAACCGCATTTCCTCTCCATCATGAAGACCGCCTACTTTCAGCTCCGTAACATCGCCTGTCCCCACTCCTGTCTCAGCTCATCTGCTGCTGAAATCCATATCCATGCGTTGGTTACCTTGAGACGTGACTATTCCAATGCCCTCCTGGCCTACCCCCTACCTTACACCCTCCGTGAACTTGAGCTCATACAAAACTTTGTTGCCAAGATCCTAACTCGCACCAAGCCCCGTTCACTCATCACCCCTGTACTCGTTGACCTACATTGGTTCTCGGTCCAGCAACGCATCAATTTTAAAAGTCTTATCCTTGTTTTCAAATGGCTATCTCTGCAACCTCCTCTGGGTCCTACAGCCCTCTGAGATCTCTGCGCTCCTCCAATTACGGCCTCTTGCGCATCCCTGATTTTCTTTGCTCCATCATTGGCGGCCCTGCCTTCAGCTGACTAGGCCCTAAGCTTTTGAATTCTCTCCCTAAACCGCTCCGCCTCTTTACCTCTCTCTCCTCCATTAAGGTGCTCCTTAAAACCTTTCTCTTTGACCAAGCTTTTGGTCAGCTGTCCATATATCTCGTTCTGTGGCTTAGTGTCAAATTCACGTCCGGACTGGGGTCAAACAGTCAACCCTCTTTACAATTGTCCTCGCTGCCATGCTCCACCTCTCAATCAACAAGCTCCCCGCTGGAGTGGAACTAAACTACAGAACCAATGGGAAGCTGTTTAACCTACGCCGCCTCCAGGCCAGGTCCAAGATCACCCCAACCTCTGTCGTTGAGCTGCAGTACGCAGACAATGCCTGCGTCTGCGCACATTCTGAGGGTGAACGCCAGGATATAGTCAATGTATTCACTGAGGCATATGAAAGCATGGGCCTTACGCTTAACATCCGTAAGACAAAGGTCCTCCACCAGCCTGTCCACAGCACTGCCCTCCAATCATCAAGATTCATGGCGTGGCCTTTGACAACGTGGACCATTTCCCATATCTAAGGAGCCTCTTATCAACAAAGGCAGACATTGATGCGGAGATTCAACATCACCTCCAGTGCACCAGTGCAGCCTTCGGCCATCTGAGGAAAAGAGTGTTTGAAGACCAGGCCCTCAAATCTACCACCAAGCTCATGGTTTACAGGGCTGTAGTAATACCCGCCCTCCTGTGTGGATCTGAGGCATGGACGATGTATAGAAGGCACCTCAAGTCGCTGGAGATTTATCACCAACGATGTCTCCGCACGATCCTGCAAATCCCATGGGAGGACAGGCGCACCAACATCAGTGTCCTCATCCAGGCTAACATCCCCAGTATTGAAGCACTGGCCACCCTTGATCAGCTTTGCTGGGAAGGCCACATAGTTCGCATGCCAGATACGAGACTCCCGAAGCAAATGCTTTATGCGGAGCTCCTTCATGGTAAATGAGCCAAAGGTGGGCAGCGAAATCGTTACAAGGACACCCTCAAAGCCTTCCTGGTAAAGTGCGACATCACCACTGACACCTGGGAGACCCTGGCCGAAGACCGCCCGAGGTGGAGAAAGTCCATCTGGGAGGGTGTTGAGCTCTTCGAGTCGCAACGCAAAGAGCATGAAGAGGTCAAGCGCAGGTAGCGGAAGGAGCGCGCGACAAACCAGCCCCACCCACCCCTCCCCTCGACGAATGTTTGTCCCACCTGTGACAGGGTCTGTGGCTCTCGTATTGGACTGTTCAGCCACCAGAGAACTCACTTTCAGAGTGGAAGCAAGTCTTCCTCGATTCTGAGGGATTGCCTATGATGATGACAAATCGTATTTAATAATGGCTCCTGTGAAACGCCTTGGGACGTTTTACAATGTTAAAGGTGCTATATAAATGCAAGTTGATTTAACAGTGTGGACAAAATCAAATAGCATTTGCATGTGCCATCATGGTTATCCCTATCTGCTGTAGCAACTGCCACCATCAAAAAGCTGCCCCCCAAAAACCACCATTCATCTACCTGGATAAAAGTCTTGTGCTGAAGGTGCATCATTCACACTTCAGGAATACCGCTTCGGGCATCACAGTTCAAAGTGTTAAAGATATTTAGAAAAAGGATGTCAGTCATTTCCTGCAGTTTTTTCTCTAATATTGATAACCCGGCATTTCCTCAAGAACAAAGGACTATCTACAAAAACTTCCCTCAACAATTAGCTTCTAATTGATCTCAGGAAATGTCTGCTTGGATCACTTCCTTACAGGAAGAGCCTATATGGTAGCCTTAAAAGGACGGAGTAGTTGAAACACAGTTTCACGTTAACAGCTGAATATCATGCCTTGGCAGAGCAACTATCTATATAAAAATAGCATGTCTGTGTGTACTTCCTGTTTGTAAAATGTCTTGCGTCTCACACTGGTGTCACAGTTCAGGTGTTACACTTGATGGGGACAACTTATATTTTTGCTGCGGAAATTTGGCTCCAATTTTATATTCATAAAACTGATACATCTAAACTTTGTATCACTGAGTAGTAATGAAAATCAGCCAATAATTGCTGAAATTAAGCCAATGAAAGCTTTTTAAAAAAATATTAAAAATCAAAGATGCCACATGTTCCACTGCTTTTTGGTTAGCGTTAGGGCTTTTAAGCCATTTTGTAGAGGGACTTGATCCTTCAATCTTTCTGCTTCTATCTTTGGAGACTTAAGCGAGGGTCTGCACCTGGGCAGGACCGGAACCAATGTCCTAGGGGGAGTGTTTGCTAGTGCTGTTGGGGAGGATTTAAACTAATATGGCAGGGGGATGGGAACCAATGCAGGGAGACAGAGGGAAACAAAAAGGAGGCAAAAGCAAAAGACAGAAAGGAGATGAGGAAAAGTGGAGGGCGGAGAAACCCAAGGCAAAGAACAAAAAGGGCCACTGTACAGCAAAATTCTAAAAGGACAAAGGGTGTTAAAAAAACAAGCCTGAAGGCTTTGTGTCTTAATGCAAGGAGTATCCGCAATAAGGTGGATGAATTAATTGTGCAAATAGATGTTAATAAATATGATGTGATTGGGATTACGGAGACGTGGCTCCAGGATGATCAGGGCTGGGAACTCAACATTCAGGGGTATTCAACATTCAGGAAGGATAGAATAAAAGGAAAAGGAGGTGGGGTAGCATTGCTGGTTAAAGAGGAGATTAATGCAATAGTTAGGAAAGACATTAGCTTGGATGATGTGGAATCTATATGGGTAGAGCTGCAGAACACCAAAGGGCAAAAAACGTTAGTAGGAGTTGTGTACAGACCTCCAAACAGTAATAGGGATGTTGGGGAGGGCATCAAACAGGAAATTAGGGGTGCATGCAATAAAGGTGTAGCAGTTATAATGGGTGACTTTAATATGCACATAGATTGGGTTAACCAAACTGGAAGCAATACGGTGGAGGAGGATTTCCTGGAGTGCATAAGGGATGGTTTTCTAGACCAATATGTTGAGGAACCAACTAGGGGGGAGGCCATCTTAGACTGGGTGTTGTGTAATGAGAGAGGATTAATTAGCAATCTCATTGTGCGAGGCCCCTTGGGGAAGAGTGACCATAATATGGTGGATTTCTGCATTAGGATGGAGAATGAAACAGTAAATTCAGAGACCATGGTCCAGAACTTAAAGAAGGGTAACTTTGAAGGTATGAGGCGTGAATTGGCTAGGATAGATTGGCGAATGATACTTAGGGGGTTGACTGTGGATGGGCAATGGCAGACATTTAGAGACCGCATGGATGAATTACAACAATTGTACATTCCTGTCTGGCGTAAAAATAAAAAAGGGAAGGTGGCTCAACCGTGGCTATCTAGGGAAATCAGGGATAGTATTAAAGCCAAGGAAGTGGCATACAAATTGGCCAGAAATAGCAGCGAACCTGGGGACTGGGAGAAATTTAGAACTCAGCAGAGGAGGACAAAGGGTTTGATTAGGGCAGGGAAAATGGAGTACGAGAAGAAGCTTGCAGGGAACATTAAGGTGGATTGCAAAAGTTTCTATAGGTATGTAAAGAGAAAAAGGTTAGTAAAGACAAACGTAGGTCCCCTGCAGTCAGAATCAGGGGAAATCATAACGGGGAACAAAGAAATGGCAGACCAATTGAACAAGTACTTTGGTTCGGTATTCACTAAGGAGGATACAAACAACCTTCCGGATATAAAAGGGGTCAGAGGGTCTAGTAAGGAGGGGGAACTGAGGGAAATCTTTATTAGTCGGGAAATTGTGTTGGGGAAATTGATGGGATTGAAGGCCGATAAATCCCCAGGGCCTGATGGACTGCATCCCAGAGTACTTAAGGAGGTGGCCTTGGAAATAGCGGATGCATTGACAGTCATTTTCCAACATTCCATTGACTCTGGATCAGTTCCTATGGAGTGGAGGGTAGCCAATGTAACCCCACTTTTTAAAAAAGGAGGGAGAGAGAAAACAGGGAATTATAGACCGGTCAGTCTGACCTCAGTAGTGGGTAAAATGATGGAATCAATTATTAAGGATGTCATAGCAGTGCATCTGGAAAATGGTGACATGATAGGTCCAAGTCAGCATGGATTTGTGAAAGGGAAATCATGCTTGACAAATCTTCTGGAATTTTTTGAGGATGTTTCCAGTAAAGTGGACAAAGGAGAACCAGTTGATGTGGTATATTTGGACTTTCAGAAGGCTTTCGACAAGGTCCCACACAAGAGATTAATGTGCAAAGTGAAAGCACATGGGATTGAGGGTAGTGTGCTGACGTGGATTGAGAACTGGTTGTCAGACAGGAAGCAAAGAGTAGGAGTAAACGGGTACTTTTCAGAATGGCAGGCAGTGACTAGTGGGGTGTCGCAAGGTTCTGTGCTGGGGCCCCAGCTGTTTACATTGTACATTAATGATTTAGACGAGGGGATTAAATGCAGTATCTCCAAATTTGCGGATGACACTAAGTTGGGTGGCAGTGTGAGCTGCGAGGAGGATGCTATTAGGCTGCAGAGTGACTTGGATAGGTTAGGTGAGTGGGCAAATGCATGGCAGATGAAGTATAATGTGGATAAATGTGAGGTTATCCACTTTGGTGGTAAAAACAGAGAGACAGACTATTATCTGAATGGTGACAGATTAGGAAAAGGGAAGGTGCAACGAGACCTGGGTGTCATGGTACATCAGTCATTGAAGGTTAGCATGCAGGTACAGCAGGCGGTTAAGAAAGCAAATGGCATGTTGGCCTTCATAGCGAGGGGATTTGAATACAGGGGCAGGGAGGTGTTGCTACAGTTGTACAGGGCCTTGGTGAGGCCACACCTGGAGTATTGTGTACAGTTTTGGTCTCCTAACTTGAGGAAGGACATTCTTGCTATTGAGGGAGTGCAGCGAAGATTCACCAGACTGATTCCCGGGATGGCGGGACTGACCTATCAAGAAAGACTGGATCAACTGGGCTTGTATTCACTGGAGTTCAGAAGAATGAGAGGGGACCTCATAGAAACGTTTAAAATTCTGACGGGTTTAGACAGGTTAGATGCAGGAAGAATGTTCCCAATGTTGGGGAAGTCCAGAACCAGAGGTCACAGTCTAAGGATAAGGGGTAAGCCATTTAGGACCGAGATGAGGAGAAACTTCTTCACCCAGAGAGTGGTGAACTTGTGGAATTCTCTACCACAGAAAGTAGTTGAGGCCAATTCACTAAATATATTCAAAAGGGAGTTAGATGAAGTCCTTACTACTCGGGGGATCAAGGGTTATGGCGAGAAAGCAGGAAGGGGGTACTGAAGTTTCATGTTCAGCCATGAACTCATTGAATGGCGGTGCAGGCTAGAAGGGCTGAATGGCCTGCTCCTGCACCTATTTTCTATGTTTCTATGTTTCTATGTTTCCTCAGGTGGGCCTTACTTCCATTAGCCATTATGTCACCTTCCACCTGGAAGATCCTCAGCCAGGGCCAAGGAAGTTCCTGGCTTGGGAGTCCCATCCCCTCAGCCTCACCACCTGTGATGCAGGGGACCATGTTTGAGATGGATTGAGGTCCTGCCCCAATAAAGACCCAGCAAAAGAATCAGCACAAGCTGGCTTTTAAGGAGTTTTGTTGTTTATTTGATTGTTATCTTTGTGTTCTTTTAAAATTGAAAGCAGAAACAAGTTACTTGGTGTAATTTGACTTTATGTTTTTGTTAAATATTTGATCAGATTCCTAAGTCACTTTCATTTGAAGCGTGTTCATGATAAACCATACTTTTGTTTAACAGTGAAAAAAAATCAACGCCAATCAGTAAGTGAAATGCATTTCAAAATGTTTCCTCGTTTTTAGTCCAGTCTACTCTACTTGTTTGCAAGAGGATAGCTGTATCACATCCCAAGGAAGATTTGTGATGTCCTTGAAATCTGTAGGCCATTAGAAACATGCAATCTGAATATCAAAGTACCATGTCCTTCACAGGCGTAAATGGATTTTTGTTTCAAATCCACTGATTGGTACCAAAATGTTAACAAGAAAGTTTCCAGTTCGACTAATGGCATAAAATGATGCTCTGTGGATATTTGCATATGAGTGATTAACATGTTTTGTATAAATTCCTTGGCCCACTATTTTATCTGAGGCAATAATCTTGGAAGTAATGTTAGGGCATCTACTATGTCTCAAACACCTGCAACAACCTAAAAACAGACCATAATTGGTAACTCGAGAGTAAACCTGCATATTTTGCACCAGCTCCAGTGGCTACATGGAATCTGTGAAACAGGTGAGGGGGGGGGGGGGGGCACCCCATAAAATTAGCAATAACTTTTAATAATGTTTATGTGGATTTTAGGAGACGTAGATAAATCTCACGAGGTCGCCTTGACTTCATGGACTCTGCACAACCCATGTATTATCTACAGCTTGCCGCTGAGGAAGAAGCTGATACATTGCGACATCGCCGGTCAGAGTAGCAGTGATAGAATATATTATAGGAAACTAGATGAGAAAAGCTAGTTGTACATATGAGAAAATTAATGAAGGCCCTAAATTTGGTCTGACTTTCTGCCGCTGCATGACTTCACCTCCAGGACAAAAAAGTTATAATCTGGTGTCAATTCTAAATGCTCACTTTATGGATCCTTATCCTGGAGAAAAAGAAAACAATTATAAAAAGGACAATAAAACAGTGATAAAGTCAACAGAACTGAAAGGCCTAAAAATAAATGCAACTTTATATGTATTGCCCTAGAAACAAATTCTACAAATTAGTTAAAGCATCAGGACTACATCATAATTCAATAATGAATTGTCTATTGCTGAAGAAACATTGATGTGTTGCTGCATTACAACTGCCTCCTAACTTCTCTTAAATGGTGCTGCATGAGGTTGTACTGTCAGATAGACAGGGTGAATGTGGATGGGTCCGATGGTATTTGCTTATCTTCCTCTTTGTATGCTCTGACTTTTTTTAAGGCCTGTATTTCTGGTTGCTTGGTAAGGTATTTTAATGCGTGCAACAATTTTTGGGTACATTTACAAGTTTAGAGTCGTGCAAAGCAACTTCAACTTTACACTATCAATTTATCACTGAAGTGATCTGATCGAGGTGTTTAAAATGTTAAAAGGATTTGATAGGGTAGATACAGGGGGATCAAAATTAACCAGGAGTTGCTCCGTTTTTTTTGGAGCAACTTGATTTTCTGGAGTATCTTAAAAATCCACATTTTGCACATTGAATTTGCGCCAGCGTAAGTGAGTTAGTTAGGATTTTTTTAGTTTCGTTATTTTTTCAAAAGGGGGCGTTACCAGCCACCTACGCCCGTTTTGGCCATTTAGTCCACTTTGGCCAGCTCCAAATAGTTACTCCAAACTAACTTAGGCCACCATATATGGCCACTTGTGGCCACTTGTGAAAACCCTTGCGGAGAGTTAAGAAATCAGCGCAGGTAGGTACATCGGAGACCATTCGGCCTGGGATAGGTGCGGGAAGGGAAGCGGAGAGGACCTTGCACCAAGACTTACAAAGCACTAAACAAAGCACAACAAGTAATAAGCATTCAAGAAGAAATAAAAACATTCAAGAAGAAATAAAAAATAAAACGAAGTCCTACCTTCATCTCAAAACTCGGCCCGGGAAGTCAGCGGGCTGGCTAGTGCGAGAGGCCGCTCGGCCGGGGATAGGGGCGGGAGCGATTGAAGTGCCATTGGAGAACACACAGGCTGCATGGAGCAAACTCACCGACTGGACAGGCTGCAACAGGCTGCAGCAAGGGCAAAAGACAAGCAGCTACTTCAACAGCGGGCCGGCCGGTGCGGGAGCCCACCACTCGGCCTGGGATAGGTGCGGGACGACCGGGAGACCACTCGGCCTGGGATAGGGGCGGGACGACCGGGAGACCACTCGGCCTGGGATAGGGGCAGGATGACCGGGAGACCACTCGGCCAGAGATAGGGTGGGACGACCCGGAGACCACTCGGCCTGGGATAGGTGCGGGATGACCGGGAGACCACTCGGCCAGGGATAGGTGTAGGACGACCGGGAGACCACTCGGCCAGAGATAGGGGCGGGACGACCGGGAGACCACTCAGTCAGGGATAGGGGCGGGACGACCGGGAGACCACTCAGTCAGGGATAGGGGCGGGACGACCGGGAGACCACTCAGTCAGGGATAGGGGCGGGACGACCTAGAGACCACTCAGTCAGGGATAGGGGCAGGATGACCGGGAGACCACTCAGTCAGGGATAGGGGCGGGACGACCTAGAGACCACTCAGTCAGGGATAGGTGTAGGATGACCGGGAGACCACTCAGCCAGAGATAGGGGTGGGACGACCAGGAGACCACTCGGCCAGAGATAGGGGCGGGACGACCGGGAGACCACTCAGCCAGGGATAGGGGCAGGATGACCGGGAGACCACTCAGTCAGGGATAGGGGCAGGCCGACCGGGAGACCACTCAGTCAGGGATAGGGGCAGGATGACCGGGAGACCACTCAGTCAGGGATAGGGGCAGGATGACCGGGAGACCACTCGGTCAGGGATAGGGGCAGGATGACCGGGAGACCACTCAGTCAGGGATAGGGGCAGGATGACCGGGAGACCACTCAGTCAGGGATAGGGGTGGGACAACCGGGAGACTACTCAGTCAGGGATAGGGGCAGGACGACCAGGAGACCACTCAGTCAGGGATAGGGGCAGGACGACTGGGAGACCACTTGGCCGGGGATAGGGGCGGGACGACCGGGAGACCATTCGGCCAGGGATAGGGGCAGGACGACCGGGAGACCACTCAGTCAGGGATAGGGGCGGGACGACCGGGAGACCACTCAGTCAGGGATAGGGGCGGGATGACCGGGAGACCACTCAGTCAGGGATAGGGGCAGGCCGACCGGGAGACCACTCAGTCAGGGATAGGGGCAGGATGACCGGGAGACCACTCAGTCAGGGATAGGGGCAGGACGACCGGGAGACCACTCAGTCAGGGATAGGGGCAGGATGACCGGGAGTCCACTCGGTCAGGGATAGGGGCAGGATGACCGGGAGACCACTCAGTCAGGGATAGGGGCGGGACGACTGGGAGACCACTCAGTTAGGGATAGGGGCAGGATGACCAGGAGACCACTCAGTCAGGGATAGGGGCAGGACGACTGGAAGACCACTTGGCGAGGGATAGGGGCGGGATGACTGGGAGACCACTCGGCCAGGGATAGGGGCAGGACGACCGGGAGACCACTCAGTCAGGGATAGGGGCAGGACGACCGGGAGACCACTCAGTCAGGGATAGGGGCAGGATGACTGGGAGACTACTTGGCCAGGAATAGGGGCGGGACGACCGGGAGACCACTCGGTCAGGGATAGGGGCAGGACGACTGGGAGACCACTCAGTCAGGGATAGGGGCAGGATGACCGGGAGACCACTCAGTCAGGGATAGGGGCAGGATGACTGGGAGACCACTTGGCCAGGGATAGGGGCAGGATGACCGGGAGACCACTCGGCCAGGGATAGGGGCAGGACGACCGGGAGACCACTCGGTCAGGGATAGGGGCAGGACGACTGGGAGACCACTCGGCCAGAGATATGGGCGGGACGACCGGGAGACCTCTTGGCCAGAGACAGGGGCGGGACGACCGGGAAACCACTCGGTCAGGGAACTGCCGACATCGAAGCACACACAAGCTGCAGGAAGCAACCTCACAGACAGGTTTGTGGAGGAGGTGCAGAGAGGGGTGAAGGAGGAGGGAGAGAGAAGTCACATGATCCAAATGGGAGGGGAGAGGACAAAAAACTTTTGGGTGAGGTCCATATATATACCTTGGGGGGAGAGAGAGAGAGACACACACACAGAACTGCGAACCTCTGCTATGCTGTGCTGCCTGCCATCCTGCCATTTTACCTACTTTGACCTTCTTTGAAAGCTTAACTTTAACTATGGGGGCAGCAATATCAATGCCACACCTTTTGCGAGCAGTCTGCATCATTGTGCTATGTAGGAGACAATTGATTAGAGCTCATCACATCAGGAACATCAGAGCCTGTAGGCTGCTGGGCAGGAGGCTTTATCCACCTCGGCAATTTCAAGTCAGGCGTTCGTATCTGGACCTGAGCGATGCAAATTGTGTCAGGAGGCTGCGTTTCCGCAGAGAAGTTGTCCGTGAGATCTGTGAGTTGCTGAGATCAGACTTACAGCCGAGAATCGGCAGGTGGACTGCTTTGTCTGTTGAAGTGAAGGTTACAGCTGCACTTTCCTTCTATGCCTCAGGATCATTTCAAGCTACAACTGAGATATGTGCACCATCTCTCAACATGGAATACATGTCTCCATTGGCCAGGTCATGGCTGCACTGTATGCGCGAAGGAATGACTTCATCAAGTTCCCAATGACTGCCCAAGCAATCCATGACAGGGCTGTGGGGTTCTCAAGCTGGCTTCCCAAAGGTACAGGGCTGCATTGATTGTACCCACATTGCCTTACAAGCATCCGTGGAGGATGCCGAGCTGTTCAGGAATAGAAAAGGCTTCCACTCTATTAATGTGCAGCTTGTGTGTGACAACATGCATCGCATCATGTCAGTCGATTCAAGATATCCTGGTAGCACCCAAGGTGCATTCATTCTGCGTGACAGCATTATATCTAACACGTTTGAGCAGCAGCCAGAAGGGCAGAGCTGGCTACTGGGAGACAAAGGGTACGGCCTCGCCACCTGGCTCATAATGCCCCTACGCATAACCCGGACGGAAGCCGACCATCAATACATGTCGCACATTACGACATGCAGCATCATAGAGAGGACCATTGGCATCTTGAAACAGCATTTCCGATGCCTGGACCATTCTGGAGGCTACTTGCAATATTCCTGATCGGTCAGTTCACTGTTGTGTGCTGCATGCTGTATAACTTAGCCATCATGAGGCAGCAGCAGCTGATAGTGGAAGAAGAAGCCCACCTGCGATGAGAGTGGCTGATGATAATGATTTGGAAGATGCAGGTGATGAGCAGGAGGAGCTGGAGGAGGATGATGACGATGATCAGGAAACCATGCAAGTGCTGAGACCGGAGCACGACGTCGGAGGAGGGCGGGCTATCGTGCTCCTTTAACGATTGCTCGAGCCTTGCGCCAGCAGCTCATCCGTGAACGCTTTACTGATGCCTGAGGGCTCAGCGACAACTATACCGCATGGACATGTTTATTGTTTGCAGTTGTTCCTAAATGTTGTGTTGTGTTAATAGAACATGATTCAGTTTTAATGTAAAATATATTTTATTCAAAAGTTTACAATGTACTTAACTTTAGTGTAATAAAATAATTCTTGTATCAAACTTTACTTGACTCGTTAAGATTACTTAAAAACTTTAAGATCCCTTATAAAGTTGTAAATTTACAT
Source organism: Pristiophorus japonicus (assembly GCF_044704955.1). NCBI lineage: Eukaryota > Metazoa > Chordata > Chondrichthyes > Pristiophoridae > Pristiophorus > Pristiophorus japonicus. The sequence goes on along the minus strand of NC_091978.1, from coordinate 349,125,993 downwards.
AACTTACAAAAAACTTTCAACTTGAAGACAGTTACAACAGTAACATCAACAACAACAATAACAGCAGCAAACAAAGGCATCTCTCATCTCCATCTCGGTGAATGTGCACTTCTTGGGGGGGGCTTGGGTTTCTTCAGAGGCTGGTGTGGGGATTGCAATGCGAGTGGTGGTGCATGGCCTGGGTGTGTTCCCTTATTGCAGTAGCTAACTCACACATTTCCTCTCTGATGGCCTGTGCCATCCTTTCCATTACCTCTGACATTCCCTCCCTCATGGACACTATTCCCTCACTGATGCGATTACTGTTACTTCTCCCGACAGTCCTGTTACTCATCACTCACCCCAATGATGGTGTCCACGAGTGATCGGGTAAGGTCAATGCTCTCCACACTCAATGCCATGTCTGTTGCATCCTGCATCTCAGGAGAGCGTGGTCCATTTCTCCTTACCCTCACCCTGGGTCTGCCTCGCGGCACTCCAGTGGGAGGCGCAGGCTGGGATGGTGGGGCCATGGGTGTTCCATGCTGCATCCCACCACCACTGGGACCCGCAACCTCGGACGGTGGGGCCCTGGGTATTCCATGCTGCGTCCCACCACCACTGGGACCCGAAACCATGGAATGTCACACCAGAAAGGTTTGGCAACGTGAAGTCCATTAACGTGACCTCATCCATATTCAGTACAACATTGTCCCCTTCATCCACCTCCATCTCCTCCGCCCCCCTCCCCGCCCCCCCCTCACCACCCATGTTGGTCTGGAGCGTTGGCTTGGAAGATGTTCTCGTGCTCAGGCTCGTCCGTGTACGCGTCTGAATCTTCTTCTGGATCTTCAGGACTGGCATCAGGTTCTGCAAAATATAACAGAACAGTCAAATGGTTAGCAGCACAGGAGGGCTGAGTAGGCTCACACATAGCAGGCCAAGCAGCAGGTTGTTTTGAAGGGCCACGATGAATTTTCAGGACTTACCCTCTCCTCCACGTGTGGGCCCAGCTAACGCAGTACTGATTGTTTTTCTCCAATTAGGACCCATCAAAGCAGCGACCCTCTCTTCCAAGGATGTCAGTTGGTGCAGATTTGGTGGGCCGCCTCCTGTTCGAGTTCTTTCCCTTTTGTTGTGGGACAATTTCTTCTGCAAAGATGAAAATGCAACTTTTTAGAGAGGGTGTCTTTCTGTTGGGTGGGACATATACAGCTGGTCACATTTACAATTACAATTGCATTGAATAAATGAAAATATTACTTACACTAACTACTTGACTAAGGTCCTGCCATTTCCTTTTACACTGATTTCCAGATCTCTGGGTGTTCACCACTGCATAGTAATCTTCTGCAACTTGGTTCCATCGCTTCTTCATTTCTTTGGATGCCACTTTTGTGCGACCTCTGTTGCTGGTATCCAGCTCCTGCCATCTGTTCTCAATGGCATTAACTAGTATTTCCACTTCATCATGCAAAAAATTCTTCGTTTTGGTGCACATTGTTGCATTGCTGTATTGACACTCACAGCATTTTTCTAAGGTTCTCAGACACACAGTGATTTTTCCAAACACACAGTCCTTATTGTAAAGTCCTTACTCTATAGCATGAAACCACATGAGGCAGATTCTGGGGACTCTGTGACCTTCGCTCTTTATTCACAGGACTACAAAGACGATGACCCTGCGTGGGACCTCCCTTTTTATACCTGTGTGATCAGGTAAGGAGTGTCTCCCACAAGTTCACCTCTTGTAATCAAGGTGTGCATCTACAGTGGTGTTACATTGTGATCACATACATGATATCACCTCCCCTCCCCAAAGTCTTATTGGGATCATAGGTATAGTCTTTCAGGTGGTCTACGCTCCCTCGTGGAGCGCCACAGTTGGGGCTCTGGTTGTTGGACACTGACGTGAGTGTCTGTCACCTGTGGTGATTTCGGCCTGTCCGGGCTGACCGCAGGGACTGTGCATTCTTCTGATTGCTCTTGTTGCTTGTTCACTGGCGGTGTTGTGAGCTCCATCTCATGATCTTCTTCAGGTTCCTCCGTGTCGATGCTGAACCTTTTTTTTACTTGGTCCAGATACTTACGACATATCTGACCATTGTTGAGTTTTACCAAGATGATCCTATTCCCCTCTTTGTCAATTACAGTGCCCTCAAGCCATTTGGGCCCCATGGTGTGATTGAGGACGAATACAGGATAATTTATTTCTATACATCTCCCCCTCGAATTACGGTCATGGTACTCGTTTTGTGACTTGCGCTTGCCCTCAACTATGTCAGTCAGGACTGGGTGAATGAGGGACAACCGAGTTTTGAGTGTCCGTTTCATTAGTAGCTCTGCGGGTGAGACCCCCGTGAGCGAGTGCAGTCGGGATCTATAGGCCAGCAGGAGACGCGATAGGCAGCATTGTAGGGAGGGTCCTTGAATTCTGAGCATACCTTGCTTAATGATTTGGACCGCACATTCCGCCTGGCCATTGGAGGCTGGCTTGAACGGCGCAGTCCTGACGTGGTTGATGCCTTTGCCCGACATAAACTCTCGGAATTCATAGCTTGTGAAACATGGGCCATTATCACTGACCAGGATGTCCGGCAAGCCATCGGTTGCAAAGATCACACGTAGGCTTTCCACGGTGGTGGATGACGTGCATGAATTCAGAATGATGCACTCGATCCATTTCGAGTACGCATCTACCACAATAAGGAACATCTTTTCCATGAATGCGTGACCATGGCCTGGTGGGCCAGGGCCACCGGCTGTGCAGGGCCTCTCTGGGGGCATTACCCAGCTGGGCGCATGTCGTGCACCTGCGAACACAGTGTTCCAGGTCTGAATCAATTCCAGGCCACCAAACGTGTGATTGGGCAATGGCCTTCATCAGCACAATGCCTGGGTGCTCGCTGTGCAGTTCCCTGATGAATGCCTCCCTGAGCTTCTGGGGCATAACTACCCGGCTGCCCCATAGTAGGCAGTCAGCTTTGATGGAGAGCTCATCCATCCGTCTGTGGAACGGTCTGACCTCCTCAGGGCATGCTCCGTGTGCGGGCGCCCAATCCCCAGTCAGGACACATTTCTTAATCAGGGATAGGAGAGGATCTCTGTTTGTCCAGATTTTGATCTGGCGGGCTGTGATGGGGGAGCCTGCGCTGTCAAAGGCATCGACTGCTACGACCATCTCAGCGCTTTGCTCCGCTGCCCCCTCAGTGGTGGCCAGTGGAAGCCTGCTGAGCGCGTCAGCGCAATTATCAGTGCCGGGCCGGTGCCGGATGGAGTAGTCATAAGCAGCCAGCGTGAGAGCCCATCGCTGTATGCGAGCTGATGTGTTGGCATTGATAGCCTTGCTGTCTGACAACAGGGATGTTATTGGCTTGTGGTCCGTCTCTAATTTAAACTTCCTACCAAAGAGGCCCTGATGCAGTTTTTTTTTACACCATAGATACATGTAAGCACTTCCTTCTCGACCATTCCATATCCCCGTTCTGCTTGAGAGAGTGACCTGGAGACATAAGCCACAGGTTGTAGTTGACCCTCAGCATTGCTCTGCTGCAACACGCACCCAACCCCATAGGACGATGCATCACATGTCAGAACCAATTTTTTACAGGGGTAATACAGGGTCAACAACTTGTTTGAACAAAGTAGGTTTCGCGCCCGATCAAAAGCCCGTTCCTGACAGTCCCCCCCAAAACCAATCACAACCCTTACGCAGGAGCACATGTAGCGGCTCCAACAACGTGCTCAAGTTCGGCAGAAAGTTCCCAAAATAGTTCAACAGTCCCAGGAATGAACACAACTCCCGATGTGTTGCAGGGCCTGGGTGCTCGTCGAATCGCCTCTGTTTTGGATTCGGTGGGCCGAATCCCATCTGCGGCAACTCTCCTGCCCAGAAACTCAACCTCAGGAGCTAAGAACACACATTTAGACTTTTTGAGTCGCAGGCCTACCCGGTCCAGTCGGCGTAGCACCTCCTCCAGGTTGTGGAGGTGTTCCTCGGTGTCTCGACTCGCGATGAGGATGTCGTCCTGGAATACGTTCGTTCCAGGAATGGATTTAAGCAGGCTTTTCATGTTTCATTGAAAAATCGCAGCCGCTGATCGAATGCCAAACGGGCACCTGTTATAAACGAACAGTCTCTTGTGCATGGTGATGGTGGTCAGTAGATTTGTCGGCCAGTTCCTGGGTCATATAGGCTGAAGTGAGGTCCAACTTGGTGAACAGCTTGCCGCCTGCCAGCGTGACGAATAGGTCCTCCGCTCTCGGGAGCAGGTATTGATCTTGTAGGGACACCCAATTGATGGTGGCCTTGTAGTCGCCACAGATCCTGACAGAGCCATCCGCTTTTAGGACGGGAACGATGGGGCTCGCCCAGTCGCTGAATTCAACAGGCGAGATGATGCACTCTCTCAACAGTCGGTCCAATTCGCTCTCGATCTTTTCCCGCATCATATACGGCACCGCTCTGGCTTTGTGGTGCACTGGCCTGGCATCCGGGGGATATGTATCAGTACTTTAGTGCCTTTGAAAGTCCAGTCGTCAGGTTGGAATAGTGAATCGAGTTGCTGTAGGACTTGTGAGCACGAACTTCGCTCCACAGATGACATTCCGTTAACATTCCCCCATTTCCAGTTCATCTCGGCTAACCAGCTCCTCTCCAACAGTGCGGGACCATTGCCTGGGACAATCCAGAGCGGCAGCCGATTCACTAACCCATTGTGTGTGACAGCCAACATTGCACTGCCCTAGCACCGGAATGATTTCTTTAGTGTAAGTCTGTAATTATGTCTCAATACGTGCTCATTTGGGTCTACTGGCTTTAAGTGGCCACAGCTTCTCAAATTGCTGAACGCCCATGAGTGACTGGCTGGCCCCAGTGTCCAGCTCCATGCATACAGGGATACCGTTGAATAAAACCCTCAAGATCATTGGTGGCGTTCTGGTGTATGAACTGAATATTTGCCACATGGACCCGCTGAACCTCGGCGTCCATCAATTTGCCCCAAAAGTCATCCTGCCTCAAAGAAACCTCTTCTGGTCCATCCGTCTCATATATTAGTCTGGTTGCAGACTTCCTGCACATTCGAGCTAAGTGGCCACTGAGATTGCAGTTCCTGCAGACAAACTGTTGAAATCTGCAAGATCTAGCTGAATGTTTTCCCCCACACCTCCAGCATGAGTTAAAGTTTCCATTGTTGGGAACAAAGAGACTATGGCCACGCATTCTGTGCTGACTGTCCCTTTGACTGCTCTTAAGTACCCTATTAGTGGGTGTCAATGGCTCCATCCCGGGCCGCATTCTCCACTGTGATGGCGTGAATGTCCGTTCAGCCTGCCATTGTCTCTGTTGAAGTCCTACTCTGGGAAGTGTCGGACTGCCCCTGCCTGCCTGCGGGGCTCTGAGTCGCATTGATGATGTTGACTCCCTGATCCATCGCCGCATTAGAGGTAGAATTGCGCGCGTATATTATTTTCGTCTCTTCCTCCCCCGCCATGAAAGTTTGAGCTATCAACGCCGCCGCTTCCAAGGTCAAATCCTTGGTCTCAATTAATTTGCAGAAAATTCCCGCATGACCAATGCCCTCGATAAGGAAATCCCTTAGCATCTCTCCCCTGCAAGTGTCTGTGAACTTACAGAGGCTGGCCAAATGCCGGAGGTCCGCTACGAAGTCCGGTATGCTCTGTCCTTCACGGCATCGGTGGGTGTAGATTCTGCATCGGGCCATATGTATGCTACTCGCCGGTTTGAGGTGCTCCCCGATTAATTTGCGAAGTTCTTCAAAGGTTTTGTCCGCCGGCTTTTCGGGTGCTAGTAAGTCCTTCATGAGTGCGTAAATCTTTGGTCCGCAGCTGGTCAAAAGATGAGTCCTTCGCTTGTCGGCCGCTGCAGCCCCCAGCCATTCTTTCGTAAGAAGCTTTGCTGAAACCTCTCGACAAAACCGTCCCAGTCTTCCCCAACACAGTACCATTCCTCTGTGCTACCGGTGGCCATTCTCGTGGGCCATGAATTCCCGTTTCTCGTCGCCAATGTAAGGTCCTTACTCTACAGCATGAAACAACACGAAGCACATTCTGGGGACAAGGTCACTCTCTGACCTTCGCTCTTTATTCATAGGACTCAAAAGATGATGACCCTGCGTAGGACCTCCCTTTTTATACCTGTGTGGTCAGGTAAGGAGTGTCTCCCACAAATTCACCCCTTGTGGTCAAGGTGTGCATCTAGGTTGAGTGTATACAGTAATACAGTGGTGCTACATTGTGGTTACATACATGACACTTATTTTGCATGCAGCAATGAGTTTCAGAAATGCAGTACTCCTTCTGGACCTTTTGCAGGCATGCAGCACTATTAACACCGAGCACTCACTGCTTCTTGATTCCAGCAGCTGATTTCATTCCACAGCACTCCTTCTGGCACCAAAAATCAAGCAGCTTCTTATCCCTTTAAAGATGGCCGATTGCCAAATTTCTGCGCTACTGCGCATGCGTGGACATCGCAACCCGACTCCAATGTGCAGACGCCCCGGCACTGTTTTCAGCGCAGAACACTGGCTCCACCCTGACTCCGCTGGCCACGCTGCACGACGACCGAGGAAAGGGCAGACAGGGTCCAAAGTGGGGAGCGATTTTTTTCGGAGCAGTTTTCAACACAGAAAGTTGCCGCATCTCCGGTGAGTGCGCCGAAAAAACGGGTGGGCCTTAGAAACTATTTCCTCTGATGGGGGAGTTAAAAATGAGGGGACTTAATCTTAAAATTAGAGCCAGGCCCATTTAGAAGGGAAATAAGGAAACACTTTTTCACACAAAGGGTAGTGGAAATCTGGAACTCGCTCCCCCAACAGTCTGTGGATGCTGGGACAATTGAAACTTTCACGACTGAGCTGAATAGAATTTTGTTAGGTAAGGGTATCAAGGGTTATAAGCTGAGGCGGGTAACTGGAGTTGAGGTACAAATCAGACATAATCTAATTGAATGGCGGAGCAGGTTCGAGGTGCTGAATGACCTTCCCCTGTTCTATATTCCCAAGAGGTTAGTTTGCACTGACACTAAACGTGCAATGGTAATGCACCCAAAGATTGTTCCACTAGCTAAACTATCATCAAGGGACCAGAATGGACACTTTGTAAGGCGACCTGGGCGTAATTTAACAACAATGACTTTCATTTATATAGTGCCTTTAATGTAGGAAAGCATCCTAAGGTGCTTCACAGGAGTGTTATCAAACAAACTTTGATACAGAGCCACATAAGGAGATATTAGGACCAAAACCTTTGTCAAAGAGGTAGGTTTTAAGGAGCGTCTTAAAGGAGGAGAGAGAGGTAGAAAGGCAGAGAGGTTTAGGGAGGGAATTCCAGAGCTTAGGGCCAAGGCAGCTGAAAGCACAGCCGCCAATGGTGGAGCATTTAAAATTGGGGATGCGTAAGAGGCCAGAATTGGAGATATCTGGCGGAGGGTTGTAGGGCTGGAGGAGATTGCAGAGTTAAGGCGAGGCGAGCTCATGGAGGGATTTGAAAACGAAGATGAGAATTTTTTAATTGAGGCGTTGCCGGACTGGTAGTCAATGTAGGTCAGCGAGCACAGGAGTGATGGGTGAATGGGAGTTGGTGCGAGTTAGGATATTAGGGGCAGCAGTTTTTTCGGGCAGCTCAAGTTTATGGAGGGTGGCAGATAGGAGACCGGCCAAAAAAGCATTAGAATAGTCAAGTATAGAGATAACAAAGGCATGGATGAGGGTTTCAGCAGTAGATGAGCCGAGGCAAGGGCAGAGATGGGCGATGTTACGGAGGTGGGTGGGCAGTTGTCACGATGGTGTGAATATGTAGTTGGAAGCTCATGTCAGGGGTCAAATATGACACCGAGGTTTGGTTCAGCCTCCGACAGTTGCCAGAGAGAGGGATGGAGTCGGTGGCGAGGAAACGGAGTTTGTGGCGGGGTTGGCTTCAGTCTTCCCAATATTTAGTTGGAGGAAATTTCTGCTCATCCTATACTGGATGTCGGACAAGCTGTGTGACAAATTAGAGACAGTGGAGGGGTCAAGAAGGCAGCCGTCGGTTGCCTGAGGAAGAGAATTTTTGAAGACCAGGACCTCAAATCTGGCACCAAGCTTATGGTCTACAGGGCTGTAGTGATACCCGCCCTCCTGTATGGCTCAGAGACGTGGACCATACACAGTAGACACCTCAAATCGCTGGAGAAATACTACCAATGCTGCCTCCGCAAAATCCTACAAATCCATTGGGAGGACAGACGCACCATCGTCAGTGTTCAGGCCAATATCCCCAGCATCGAAGCACTGACCACACTCGACCAGCTCCATTGGGCAGGTCACATCGTCCGCATACCCATCACAAGACTCCCAAAGCAAGTGCTCTACTTGGAACTCCTACATGGCAAGCGATCCCCAGGGGTGCAGAGGAAACGTTTCAAGGACACCCTCAAAGCCTCCTTGATAATGTGCAACATATCCACCGACACCTGGGAGTCACTGGCCAAAGACCACCCTGAGTGGAGGAAGAGAATCCGGGAGGGCGCTGGGCACCTCGAGTCTCATTGCCGAGAGCATGCAGAGACAAGCGCAGGCAGCGGAAGGAGCGTGCGGCAAACCAGTCCCACCCTCCCTTTCCTTCAATGACTGTCCCACCTGTGACAGAGACTTGTAATTCCCGTATTGGACTGTTCAGTCACCTGAGAACTCACTTTTAGAGTGGAAGCAAGTTTTCCTCGATTTCGAGGGACTGCCTATGTTGATGAGGTGAGGTAGAGCTGGGTGTCATCAGTGTACATGTGGAACCTGGTGCTGTGTTTTCGGATGATGTCGCTTAGGGGCAGCATCCAGATGAGAAACAGGAGGGCATCAAGGATAGATCCTTGGGAGATTTCAGAGGTAACAGTGCAGGAGTGGGAAGAGAAACCATTGCAGGTGATTCTCTGCTACGACAGAATAGTTTAAGAGCAGAGATGCACTGCTCTTTAAGTATTTAAGTATCAAACTTTTGCGCATGTGTGCATTCAGGGATGCACAGTGATGTCTCCAAACTGGTGATTTAAAGGGGAAGAAATTCAATATCATGCACCCACCTTACAGTCATAAAACAGGTGCAACGATGTTAACTTTAGCAGTGCAACGATCTGTCCCCGATCTGTGCGTTTGAGCAATACGGTGGAGGAGGATTTCCTGGAGTGCATAAGGGATGGTTTTCTAGACCAATATGTCGAGGAACCAACTAGGGGGGAGGCCATCTTAGACTGGGTGTTGTGTAATGAGAGAGGATTAATTAGCAATCTCATTGTGCGAGGCCCCTTGGGGAAGAGTGACCATAATATGGTGGATTTCTGCATTAGGATGGAGAATGAAACAGTAAATTCAGAGACCATGGTCCAGAACTTAAAGAAGGGTAACTTTGAAGGTATGAGGCGTGAATTGGCTAGGATAGATTGGCGAATGATACTTAGGGGGTTGACTGTGGATGGGCAATGGCAGACATTTAGAGACCGCATGGATGAATTACAACAATTGTACATTCCTGTCTGGCGTAAAAATAAAAAAGGGAAGGTGGCTCAACTGTGGCTATCTAGGGAAATCAGGGATAGTATTAAAGCCAAGGAAGTGGCATACAAATTGGCCAGAAATAGCAGCGAACCTGGGGACTGGGAGAAATTTAGAACTCAGCAGAGGAGGACAAAGGGTTTGATTAGGGCAGGGAAAATGGAGTACGAGAAGAAGCTTGCAGGGAACATTAAGGTGGATTGCAAAAGTTTCTATAGGTATGTAAAGAGAAAAAGGTTAGTAAAGACAAACGTAGGTCCCCTGCAGTCAGAATCAGGGGAAGTCATAACGGGGAACAAAGAAATGGCAGACCAATTGAACAAGTACTTTGGTTCGGTATTCACTAAGGAGGATACAAACAACCTTCCGGATATAAAAGGGGTCAGAGGGTCTAGTAAGGAGGGGGAACTGAGGGAAATCTTTATTAGTCGGGAAATTGTGTTGGGGAAATTGATGGGATTGAAGGCCGATAAATCCCCAGGGCCTGATTGACTGCATCCCATAGTACTTAAGGAGGTAGCCTTGGAAATAGCGGATGCATTGACAGTCATTTTCCAACATTCCATTGACTCTGGATCAGTTCCTATGGAGTGGAGGGTAGCCAATGTAACCCCACTTTTTAAAAAAGGAGGGAGAGAGAAAACAGGGAATTATAGACCGGTCAGTCTGACCTCAGTAGTGGGTAAAATGATGGAATCAATTATTAAGGATGTCATAGCAGTGCATCTGGAAAATGGTGACATGATAGGTCCAAGTCAGCATGGATTTGTGAAAGGGAAATCATGCTTGACAAATCTTCTGGAATTTTTTGAGGATGTTTCCAGTAAAGTGGACAAAGGAGAACCAGTTGATGTGGTACATTTGGACTTTCAGAAGGCTTTCGACAAGGTCCCACACAAGAGATTAATGTGCAAAGTTAAAGCACATGGGATTGGGGGTAGTGTGCTGACATGGATTGAGAACTGGTTGTCAGACAGGAAGCAAAGAGCAGGAGTAAACGGGTACTTTTCAGAATGGCAGGCAGTGACTAGTGGGGTGCCGCAAGGTTCTGTGCTGGGGCCCCAGCTGTTTACATTGTACATTAATGATTTAGACGAGGGGATTAAATGCAGTATCTCCAAATTTGCGGATGACACTAAGTTGGGTGGCAGTGTGAGCTGCGAGGAGGATGCTATTAGGCTGCAGAGTGACTTGGATAGGTTAGGTGAGTGGGCAAATGCATGGCAGATGAAGTATAATGTGGATAAATGTGAGGTTATCCACTTTGGTGGTAAAAACAGAGAGACAGACTATTATCTGAATGGTGACAGATTAGGAAAAGGGAAGGTGCAACGAGACCTGGGTGTCATGGTACATCAGCCATTGAAGGTTGGCATGCAGGTGCAGCAGGCGGTTAAGAAAGCAAATGGCATGTTGGCCTTCATAGCGAGGGGATTTGAATACAGGGGCAGGGAGGTGTTGCTACAGTTGTACAGGGCCTTGGTGAGGCCACACCTGGAGTATTGTGTGCAGTTTTGGTCTCCTAACTTGAGGAAGGACATTCTTGCTATTGAGGGAGTGCAGCGAAGATTCACCAGACTGATTCCCGGGATGGCGGGACTGACCTATCAAGAAAGACTGGATCAACTGGGCTTGTATTCACTGGAGTTCAGAAGAATGAGAGGGGGCCTCATAGAAACGTTTAAAATTCTGACGGGTTTAGACAGGTTAGATGCAGGAAGAATGTTCCCAATGTTGGGGAAGTCCAGAACCAGGGGTCACATTCTGAGGATAAGGGGTAAGCCATTTAGGACCGAGATGAGGAGAAACTTCTTCACCCAGAGAGTGGTGAACCTGTGGAATTCTCTACCACAGAAAGTAGTTGAGGCCAATTCACTAAATATATTCAAAAGGGAGTTAGATGAAGTCCTTACTACTCGGGGGATCAAGGGGTATGGCGAGAAAGCAGGAAGGGGGCACTGAAGTTTCATGTTCAGCCATGAACTCATTGAATGGCGGTGCAGGCTAGAAGGGCTGAATGGCCTGCTCCTGCACCTATTTTCTATGTTCTATGTTTCTATGTTATCAGGGCATTTTGGCATTGGAGTCATTTCAATATTGAAATAAGGGTCCTGCACCCATTTCAGGACCTGGTTGTTAAATTCATGAAGACTAGTTGGAGAATGCGCTGTGCATGCTCTGACTAGTTTTTATATTCCGACAGCAGCCTAGCCAATGGTCTTTAAAGGGACCACTAGATGCTGTAGATAAAAGGCAAATCTTTGTTTTTTAGCTCACAGTTATGTGACGCCTGAAGTGTGAGAAGCAGGGTTGCTCCTCTCGACTCCACGCTTGGCCCCCACCCCGCTCTCTTCCTCCGCCGCCCCCCCCCCCCCCCGCCCCGCATGACATCATGACATACCTTGGAATTGCTGCCGGCGAGGAAACTGGCTCAAATTCGATCCAGCCACACATGTGTGCTGCCACTGCAGGCATATCAGGCAGCAGCAGCTTGCCTTGAATGTTGCAATGACTGTCCAGCATGGGTTCGGGTGTGCGCTGGAATCGCGCCCAGTTATGTGCCCACAAATGGCCCATGTTGAATTTGTATGCCAAAATTTCAGCCCAGCAGTGTAAATAGGGTTCTGTCTGGCTGCAGCTACAGGTCTGAGACTGGTAGCTAGCCAAATGTACCCATATATATAGTGCTAAACCATCAGAAGTGTGGGATGTTAGCTATTTGTTCATTTATTGCCTTATCATCTCACATCTAATTGCTGCAAACAGCTTGAATGTCAGCTTGAACCAGCTGGGTCTATTTTCAGATTTATTAGTAAAACTGAAAGAAGGTATGACTGTATTTAAAGTATTTTAATATGGGACTACTTTGATCTGAAATGAAATACTTTCAGATGATGTTGCAGCATCTTAAGCCTCTAATGAGAAAGAAAGTTAACTGAGATACTGTTAGCGTGGCCTTGAGGAAACATTTAACAACAGCAACTTGTATTTATATAGCGCCTTTAACATAGTAAAACATTCCAAGGTGCTTCACGGGAGTATTATGAGATAAAAATTTGACACCAAGCCACATGAGTAGAAATTAGCGCAGGTGACCAAAAGCTTGGTCAAAGAGATAGGTTTTAAGGAGTGTCTTGAAGGAAGAAAGAGAGGTAGAGAGGCAGAGAGGTTTAGGCAGGGAGTTCCAGAGTTTGGGGTCTAGGCAACCAAGGCACTGCCACCAATGGTTGAGCGATTACAATCAGGGATGCTCAAGAGGGCAGAATTAGAGGAGTGCAGACATCTCACGGGGTTGTGGGGCTGAAGGAGAATACAGAGGGGTGAGGCCATGAAGGGATTTGAAAATAAGGATGAGTGTTTTGTAATTGAGGCGTTGCTTAACCAGAAGCCAATGTGAGCACAGCGGTGATGGGTGAGCGGGACTTGGTGCGAGTTAGGACCTGGGCAGTTGAGTTTTGGATCACCTCTAGTTTACGTAGGGTATAATGAGGAGGCCAGCCTGAAATGTTAACTCTGCCTGGGTGAGCGGGTGAACCCCTTAGGAGCGGCACAGCAGAGTTTAGCATCCCACCAGTCAGCTCCCCGCACCTCCAAATGGGGGTTAAGGTGCCATTGGGGTCCGATGTACATCATGGGATCATAATTTTGCATAAATGCATGAGGTTCTCACCTGATTGAGGCGGGAGCCCCCGAGGCCTAAAAAATACATCGGCCACGAAATTGCCGCAGTGCGGTACTGAAGCAGAAATCAATCGCATTCAATTTTAACTCCCACTTTACTAGGTTTCTGCCGCCAGGCAGGAGGTCGGGGGGGGCAAAGGTGTTGGGGATGAGGGGCGTGTTAATGTTCCCACTTTGGAGTCTAATGATGGCCAGCCATAACTGCTTGAACAGATGCCAACAGAAAGATCTTACAGTTTGAATTTAATATTAACACGATGTCTGAAAAATCAAATAGAAAATAAATCTTTTATATACTTCTGGGACAGAGAACTCTGGCAACAGTGTTTTCATAACCAGTAAAATATAGGGTCCTCTGCAATGTACAACAGGGTTGAGTAATAGTAAAGGAGTTATCTGAGGACATATAATTGCACAATAATATTTTCTTGCGTTTTGCTAGATTAACTCAATAACTTTCTTTAGATGACGCACACAAATGGCAAGCCACCTTGAGTAAAAAAAGCACAATAAAACATCAGTGAATTAAACTAAAATGCCTATATTAGTTTACATGCCAAGATGCATAATATAAAGTCCAGTTAAATCCACTTTTGTGCAATTTGAATGTGCCCATGATCTGTTATATAATTCACACTTGAAACAATCAGTTTTCCCTTATCACTTAAAATGCATATCTGTCTATTTAGATTCATGTTTCTATATAGAAGCTCCGATGAGAAACGAGGATTTCATTGCAGTCATTTAGGAATGGAATCCTCAAATTTTGCAATGGAATCCCCAAATAATTAAACAATTTAGACAATTCTAATAAATATAAATATTTTTAATTTCAATTTTACTCATAACTACCTTCATTACGCTAAATACAATAAAAATTTAGTTTTAGGAAAAATAATTTTAAACATTTTAATCCGGGCCAATATTTGCATAAACTAATTTTACGTGCTTGTGTGCCATTTTTTATTTTTAAATGGTTAAGATTTATAATAACCCTTACACTGATGAAAGCAGGCCCTATGCCTGCTTTTACCAGTTTTAAGAGTTTTGTGGAAAATTGCTGGGTAGTTGTTGAGCAAATAGCGCAACTCCTTACCAGCGAAACTGATTTTTGTTTCAGTTTGTATGATCTGTCAAAGCGTACATTGACAGATCGCAAGTTCCAGGTTTGTTGTGGGGCCTTTCAGAAGGATTACGACAGCATACGCTGAGTGTACTCCGTCAAAGACACTGTAATTTCAGGGCCATTGTTTCAATACATTGTACAGATTAGATTGGAAATCAGCTTTAAATGAAACCGGAGTGAATTGTGGTATGCCTGACTTTCAATGGTATTTAAAAAAATACAGGTAGAGAGTCCGAAATCTGGAGGGCCGAAATTCAGAATGTTCCGGGAATCCGGACACCAGGCCGATCCGTGGCGGGGTCGTCCTGAATCCAGAAAATGTTCCAAAAATCCAGACCTGCCACTGCCTCCCTGCTCTGCCACTGGACTCCCCCGCCTTGGGCCGCCGCCAACCTCACCCCTGCCTTGGGCCCCCACACGCCCCCCCGCTCGGCCACCCCCTCCTTAAGACTTTCCGAAATCCAGAACTACTCAAACCTCGGCCCGTGCATTTCTGGATTCGGGACGTCAGAATGACGTTATGAAATCTGTAAATACCCGATATCCGGAACGGCCTCGGTCCTGAGGTTTCCGGATTTCGGACGCTCCACTGTATAAATATTTTATCATAAGATGTGAGCTGTTAATTAAACTTTGTATTTGTGTGTAATTTTTTGATTGTCGATTATGGGTTGATAAACTTCAAATGATTACAACACAATGACTAATCCATCAGTCTGGACATCATCATCCTCATTAGCATGTATCAATCACACAGAGGGCACTATCAGTATCTGCCAATGTTATCCACTGTTAAGAACAAAATGGACCTGAAGCTAAATTAAACTTTCTCTTAAACTTCACAATCTATAAAAATAGTCAAATTATGACCTGGTCAAGGATCACAATCTACAGCATCTCTTTTTTTAGTGAGAAGTCACATTGAGCTCCGTAATGGTGATGGATAATGCAAGGCACAAACTCTGATGTAAAGAATTAATCTTTCATCAACTACCACTGAAAAACTCATTTTGGACACCAGAATTACAGGCTCAGGGTATGATCCCTGTGCCTGAATGGTGAAGGCCAAGCTACTCCCTATATTGGGGCTCTGGCTGCATTTCCAGAAATCGGCTGAGCCTCAGAGAATGAGAGGCAATTTGCTGGGGCAAGCGAGGTTGAAGATTGGGCCACTGCTATGCCGGCAGAGGCCCTCAGGTAATTGAGGAAGGGCATGACAGGGGAGGGAAGGGGACAGGGGTGATTTGTAGCCGGGTCAGGGCATCGCCAGCTGGGTGAGGGCGATTGGTGGCTGGGGGGATTGCTAACTGGGTCAGGTCGATTGGTGGCCGGGAGGGTTGGTAGGGAAGGGCAGCAGCCCACGTTATTTCAACTTGGGCACAGGAGGGGCATTGTCTGGCTCCACATTCAGCTAACTATATTTTTTAAAACTTACCTCGTTGGTTATGGTCCAGCAGACAATTCCTTTAAGGACCAGCTATTAGGAGGCATGTAGACTTGTTTTCCCTGAGTGGAGCCAGCACTGGTCAGGGCAAAACAATCTAGCAGTGGGGGCTTCAAACAGGTGTTAGGCCTCTATTTGTCTGTGCAAAGGGACCAACATTTGTTTCAGGCATGGATACTGCAACCGATTTTTTGACCTTTACCAATATGGCGGGTGGAACACTTCCAGCTCATAATGAGCTTGCGCTTCCTGCCCACCATATTGGAGGATTAGGAGGCCATTTAGCGCCTGTAAAATGGGCACAGATTTCTAGGCCCAGCTCTTTAGGCCATTGACATACAATTCTCATTGAAATATGTTGTTAATTTGATCTGGTCACGCTACAGTGATTTTCAAATTTATATGTGCAAGGAACCCTTTTCTGTACAAACATTCTCATATACTCCCAAGGATTCCCTGCAAATATTGACGCTCAGAGGTTTAAGAAGAGGGTGCCCCAAAGATTGCTGCAAATACACCTGAAGCCAGGCTGGATGATTAATTATCAACCCGGTTACCTGCCTGGTTCAGGTATCAGTCTACCAGGTCTAAGACAGAAGCTTACCTTAATTCTGAACATCAACTTGACGTCATCTCAATGCCAAAAAGTTCCATCACTAGTTGGTCTTTAAAGAACCGCAAAGTACAGGTTTGAGCTCTTTGTAGGTGCGCAGTAGGTAACACAAACACACAACTCATCGTAAATCATCATCCTTACCATCATCCTCCTGTTTACAGCATGGACACACATGCTCTGTCAATAGGAAAGGAGATGTAAGTGTATCTCCTGGTGTAGAGAGCCTTGGCGACTACCCTGGTACATCCGTGCGCTGTGAATTGTGAGATGTTGCTGATGTCACCTGTTGCTCCCTGAAAGAAGCCCATGCTTTAAAGTTGAGGGCGGCGGTGGTCTTGAGAGCCACAGTGATTGCCCATGGCCAGGTTTGAGGCTGTAGTCACAACACCACTGTTCTGGGAACATTCTATAAAGATGCACTAAGTTAACCAAAAATGTTTCCAATATGGAGTATCCGCTTTACTGCTGATACCGCCACTATTATAGTGGTGTTCATTTGGATGGATCTTTTACACACACTAACTGGGGGGGTTATTGGTGGAGAATTTGGCTAAATCCACCTACCCCCATTTATGTGCTGTGGAGAAAGCATTGGGCAGGTAATAATTGGGACTAGCCTTTCTGTGGGAGGAAAATGTTAGTGTCCAACGTTTTGACACAGCTTTGTGATGGTAAGCCAAAGAGCCTGATTTTGCTCCTTTTACCACCTCTAAAACAGTCAGTTTTAAGAAAGAAAATCCAGGACTTAGGGCTAGATTTTCCACTTTTGTGCAGGTCGCCCAAAAATGGGTGTTATTTCCGGCGTGGGCGGTAAAAATGGGTTTTCAGATCGCAGGCTTCTCGCCCATTCTCAAAGCACCTAGTCTTCATTTTTGAAATTGGGCGTTACCACGAGCGATATGAAATGGGTGGTAGCGTTAAATCTCTCTGACCTTCTGCTGTAAAGTGTCGCCGTCCTTAGCAACGGCATGGTAACGCTCGATTCCCGTGATTCAGAAGGTCAAAGGTCATCATTACATGCACAGAAGAGGAGACAGAGAGAGAGGGAGCCCAGAGAGACTGAAAGTGTGTGTGGCTGTGGTGTGTGCTTGACTGGCTATTGTGGGAGGCACGAGGGAGATTCACCAGCAGCCAAAAGCCGAATGAACACTAAGAACATAGTTGGCACCGTGTTTTTGTCCAACAAATAAGATATAACAAGGAAGGGATGGTGGAGGCCCTGGAGCTGGTAGCCAGGAACACTGGTGGCAGAGGGCTCCCAGTAGTCCCAGAGCGCTGCACTGCACCCCAAGGTGCCGCACCCCCATTGCCAACCACACACGAGAGCCAGGAGCAACATATTGCTTCTGGCTCGGAGCACGTTCCCACCGTCCTCTCCTGTATCCATCCAAGTAGCGGTTCGGCCGTCATACCCCCCCCACCACCGCCCCCCCCAAATGAAGCATCGCCTGAGGCGTTCCTCGGCCAGGCGGCTTGGAGCCAGTAGAGGAAGGGGAAGGGTTAGAGGTGGGGTGGAGAAGCTTGGGGGTGGGGGTGGGGAGGGGGGAAAGGTTGTTTTTTACAGAAATACTTATGATTTCAGACAAATGTTCGGTTTAAATGTTTTTTATTCCACAAAATCTTGTTGCGCATTGGCTCAGATACCTGCACCGTTACACACTGGTGATTCCTTAACATCAAAGAGTATAATTACACTTAACTTCAATCAACTTAAACTTTAACTGTCACCAGGTGATGCCCACCATTGATGTATGACCTGCACATCCAGCAGTGGGCCAGCCTTGTAAATACCACCAATGTTCTTTCAGGCAAAGCACTCATTGGTGAGCTCCTGACGTAAAGCTCTTGCAGCTATCATGCCACCACGGGCCCTTTCATGCGGTCTACAGGGGGGGTGGGGGCATGGCTTCAGCATCAGCCTGATTGTTTGGGCCGATGTCAGCGTCCGCCTCCTCGTCCTTCTCTTCCTCTCTCTGATGAGGTGGACTGTCAGACTCTTCAGGCAATTCTTGTCCCCTCCTGATAGCAAGTTGTGCAGCATGGAGCACACCACCACGAATTGAGCTACCTGCTCGGGGTGGTATTGGAGCTCGCCTCTTGAGTGGTCCAGGCATCTAAAGCGCTGCTTAAGCACGTCCGTGGTTTTCTCCACGATATTGCGCATGGCTCTATGGTTCTCATTATATCGCCTCTCGGCTTCGGTGTGGGTGTCATGCAGGTGGGTCATCAGCCAGGTGGCGAGGCCATATCCTTTGTCACCAAGCATCCAGCATTAACCTTGTGGCTTATTGTTAAACAAGTCAGATACAGTGCTCTCACGCAGGATGTGAGCGTCATGGATGCTGTCTGGAAATTGAGCATTCACTGCCAGTATAATTTGCTGGTGGTCGACAACGAGTTGGACATTCAGAGAGTGGAATCTCTTGCGGTTCCTGAAAACCTCTGCATCCTGAAAAGATGCCTGCATCGCGATGTGCGTACAATCTATTGCTCCCTGCACCTTGGGGAAGTTAGCAATTCTGGAGAATCCCAGAGCCCTCTCAGTCTGTGCTTCCCTGGTCATAGGGAAGCTGATCAAGTCCCTCCTGCACGCGTACAGGGCTTCAGTGACCTGTCTAATGCAGCAATGTGTGGCATGCTGAGACAGACCGCAAATGTCGCCAGCTGAGGCCTGAGAAAAACCCGACGCGTAGAACTACAGTGCCGCAGTGATTTTAACATCGATGGACAGTGCAGTACTGATGGTGCTGGCAGGCTGCAGACCTCCCCTTATGAGCTGGCATACCTCAGTGATAACCTCTTTGTGGAAGCGCAGTCTCTGAAGGCCGGTGGTGTCAGGCAAGTCAAGGTAAGACCGCTTGTCCCTGTACTTGCGGGGGGTGTAATGTCTGGTCCTCCTCATCAGTTTGGCATGTCTTACATTGGGCGCATAATGCTGTGGAGCATACCTTCAGCCATCTCGAGTCTGCAGTATGTAATTGGTCATCAAGAGAGCGTGAGAAAGGACAGGCCACATTGCAATAGCTCTTTTTTTTCCACCGATTGGTCACAAAGAATGAATGTCCCGACGAAGACACCTATTAAATTTCAATCATTCACAGTGTGGTAAAGATGTTTGTACAGATGTTCACATCACCTCCAAAGACCTCCAGAGTACATCCGTATTCCCCTGAGGTTGAAGCAGAGCAGCCTTTTAAAGGATGCGACATGTGATGTAAAACTAATGCCCGGTTAGTTCCACTTTTTCTGGGTGGTTTCTTGGGCGAGCGATATTATAGACGATATGTGTGCAAGGTGGTGAAAGTGAAGCTGGGTGATCTCCTGGGCGTTATTTCGGCAAATGTGATCTTTACGACAAAAGAAAGTGGGTGGGCGGTATTATTGAATCTCGGCGGCAATTCCGTGCGGAAACTAACGCTGGGCGATATTATGGGCATACTGTACTGGTGATTCCGCGCAAAAAAAGTGGGCGGGCGGTATTATTCTTTCCCAGCGTTACACACATGGGGAAAGTAATGTTCGCCAATAAGTTTCCGAAAAATGCCCGTGAGTTTCCATTTTGTGGCTAAATGGGCGATATATGGGCGTTATACATCATTTCAGTGGTAAAATGGATGTTAAGTGCGTGTTAAGAATGCAAAAAAAGTGGAAAATCTAGCTCTTAGACTTTGCTATATGGACAGGATGGCAGCAATGGTTTTAGGAAGTTAGTTTGTGGGAAAATACCCATCAATTGAAATGTTGCTTTCCATATGTAACGACCTGACAGCTATTTGCACAAGTCCTTGAATACTTATGAAATAATAATGTAAAATAAAACCTGATCAACAATGTGAACAAATTATGGGAAAATATTTTATATTATCTGTGAGCAACTCTTCCTACACACATAATTAAGTTTTACCATGAAGATTTCTGCACTTCAATTTAAAACTTTTAACTTAATATTCTATTTAATAAAGAATTCTTGAAGACTTTTAAGAAAAACTTGTGGCACATTAATAGGCGTTGCTACTAGCAAATACCTAAATGAAATGTTTGATTCATCTATCTGCATAAATAAAATGTTCTGTCTGATGTGTCTGGAGGACTCAAAGCATGCTATTTTGCTCAAATTTCACATTTCACGTGAAAAACAACCAGTCAAAAAATACATAAGACACAAACAGAAACAGTGCACTGCAGCATCTCTTAAAAAAAATTCCCATTTAAAAATAGGAACCGACTGCACACTTGAATATTTTTTTCTAAATGATCCTAAAAAATGAAAGTCCTTTCTGTAAGCATTTGATTCTCATTCACCTCACTACCTCACTGCATGCTGCTAAACACTACAGGGTCGAATTTCCATGAGGGGTCTCGTGATCTCTCACCGTAAATTGGGTAGACACCTCGGAGAAACAGTAATTTACATTGTTTCTCTGGGGTTTTGGCAGATCTATAGCCAAAGTTATGGTGGGAGATTGAGAGAACCCGCCATGGAAATTCTACTCCAACATTTTTTACAGTTGTCTGCCAACTTACTGCATACTTTTGTCTATACAAAAAAGTTAAAATAGAAATTAAATACATAAGTAAAAAGACTTGCATTTATATAGCGCCTTTCACAACCACCTGATGTCTCAACGCGCTTTACAGCCAACAAAGTATTTTTTGGAGTGTAGTCACTGTTGTAATTTGGGAAACACGGCAGCAAATATGCGCACAGCAAGCTCCCACAAATAGCAATGTGATAATGACCAGATAATCTGTTTTTTGTTATGTTGATTGAAGGATAAATATTGGCCAGGACGACAAGGATAATTCCCATGGTCTTCTTTGAAGTAGTACCATGGAATCTTTTACATCCACCTGAGGGAGCAGATAGAGCCTCGGTTTAATGTATCTTCCGAAAGACAGCACCTACAACAGTGCAACATTCCCTCAGCACTGCACTGGAGTGCCAGCCTAGATTTCTGTGCTCAGGTCCCTGGACTGGGATCTGAGTCCACAATCATCTGACTCACAGATGAGGGTGCTACCCACTGAGCCACGGCTGACACTGACTAGTAGAGGAACATGTGAAAGCCACACTGAAAGATTAGGAAACACACAGATAGAAATAGGGGATCATCATCATCATCATAGGCAGTCCCTTGGAATCGAGGAAGACTTGTTTCCACTCTAAAAGTGGGTTCTTAGGTGACTGAACAGCCCAATATGTCACAGGTGGGACAGACAATCATAGAAACATAGAAACATAGAAACATAGAAATTAGGTGCAGGGGCAGGCCATTCGGCCCTTTGAGCCTGCACTGCCATTCAATAAGATCATGGCTGATCATTTAATCTCAGTACCCCTTTCCTGCTTTCTCTCCATACCCCTTGATCCCTTTTGAATATATCCAACGAACTGGCCTCAACAACTTTCTGTGGTAGAGAATTCCACAGGTTAACCACTCTCTGAGTGAAGAAGTTTCCCCTCATCTCGGTCCTAAATGGCTTACGCCTTATTCTTAGACTGCGACCCCTGGTTCTGGAACTCCCCAGTAACGGGAACATTCTTCCTGTCTTTAACCTGTCCAATCCCGTCAGAATTTTATATGTTTCTATGAGATGCCCTCTCATTCTTCTAAACTCCAGTGGATACAAGCCCAGTTGATCCAGTCTTTCCTCATATGTCAGTCCTGCCATCCTGGGAATCAATCTGATGAACCTTCGCTGCACTCCCTCAATAGCAAGAATGTCCTTCCTCAGATTAGGAGACCAAAACTGAACACAATATTCCAAGTGTGGCCTCACCAAGGTTCTGTACAACTGCAGTAAGACCTTTCTGCTCCTATACTCAAATCCTCTAGCTATGGAGGCCATCATGCCATTTGCCGCCTTCACCGCCTGCTGTACCAGCAAGCCAAACTTCAATGACTGATGTACCATGACATCCGGGTCCTGTTGCACCTCCCCTTTTCCTAATCTGTCACCATTCAGAAATATACTGTCTTCCTGTTTTTGCCACCAAAGTGGATAATCTCACATTTATACGCATTATACTTCATCTGCCATGCATTTGCCCGCTCACCTAACCTGTCCAAGTCACCCTGCAGCCTCTTAGCATCCTCCCCACAGCTCACACCGCCACCCAGCTTAGTGTCATCTGCAAACTTGGAGATATTACATTCATTGAGGGAAGGGATGGGTGGGACAGGTTTGCCGCACGCTCCTTCTGATGCCTGCGCTTGTTTTCTGCATGCTCTCGGTGGCGAGACTCAAGGTGCTCAGCACTCTCCTGGATGCTCATCCTCCACTTAGGGTGGTCTTGGGCCAGGGACTCCCAGGTGTTGGTGGGGATGTTGCATTTTATCAAGGAGGCTTTGAGGGTGTCCTTGAAATGTTTCCTCTGCCCACCTGGAGCACGCCCGCAGTGTCGGAATTCTGAATAGAGCGCTTGCTTTGGGAGTCTTGTGTCAGGCATGTAAACAATGTGGCCCGCCTAATGGAGATGGTTGATTGTGGTCAGTGCTTCAATGCTGGGGAAGTTGGCCTGGTCGAGGACACTCACGTTGGTGTGTCTGTCCTCCCAGGGGATTTGTAGGATCTTGCGGAGACAGCGTTGGTGGTATTTCTCCAGCGATTCAAGATGTCTACTGTATATGGCCCACGTCTCTGAGCCATACAGGAGGGCGGGTATCACTACAGACTTGTAGACCATAAGCTTGGTGCCAGATTTGAGATTAGGAAACACACAGATAGAAATAGGGATGCAGCCTGGCCGGCGGGCAGGAGTGAAGTCCAGCGGCAGAAGACCGGCATTGGGGGTGGGGAGGCCGATGATCAAAGCTGGGGGAGGCAGAAGGCTTCCTTGAGGCACCTGGGAGGAACACTCCTGCTTCTCCTGGCCAACAAGGAGTGCTGAAAGAGGCACTTAACTTGTGGAGCCAGCAGCTCCCACTTCCATCTCACAGCTGAGTTTCCCGACTCCGGGAAAGCCGCGCGGCAACAACCACTTTTAAATCGGTTTCACAATGGCACTGTGGAAGCCCGATTTAAATATGCTAATCAAGTATCCCGCCTCTCCACGGCGGGATACTCGGACATCCCAAAATCCCCCATCGGCACATGCGTGGGTTGGGGTCACATTCCCTGCTCTTCGCTCTTTAACCCCTACTCTCTCCTGCCCATTGTCGGGGCGGGTTAATAACGAGAGCATGGACACTGCAAAGAGCTCATTATGAGAACCATAAAGAGAGAAAAAAAGTGAAAGGCACATAAATAGATTCAGAATGAAACAGAGAAAAATAAAGAGTAGGAAAATATAAGCGAGGCAACACAGGAACAGAAACAAATCTGTTTTTATTTTTCTCCTGGAGCTACACCAGTCCTTGGGCTATCAATTAGTAATATATATATACTTTGACATACACTTAAGGGTCCCTTTAAGGGGATGGAAGTGTGGCAGGGAAGGCTTCCATCCACCACTTACGCCAAACATTGCACCGCCCCTAGTCGCAGAGATGTGCCTGTAGCAGCTCAACAGAGGCGCAGCCTCCCTATCTCTGTAATCTCCTTCAGCCTCACAACCCCCCGGGACGTCTGCGCTCCTCAAATTCTGCCCTCTTGAGTATCCCTGTTTATAATCGCTTAACCATTGGTGGCCATGCCTTCAGCTGCCTGAGCCCTGGAGCCCTCCCTAAACCTCTCCGCCTCTCTACCGTTCTTTCCTCCTTTAAGACGCTGCTTAAAACCTACCTCTTTGATCAAGCTTTTGCTCATCTGCCGTGGCTCGGTGACAAATGTACTTGTTTTGTCTTACAACATTCCTGCGGAGTGCCTGAGGCATTTTACCTCGTTAAAGGTGCTATATAAATACAAGTTGTTGTTGTTGAGGTGGTAGTTAGATTGGAGCCCTTCTGCTGCTAGAGAGGTCACTCTGAGGCTGAGAAAGAACATAAGAAATAGGAGCAGGAGTAGGCCATTTGGCCCCTCGAGCCTGATCCGCCATTCAATAGAACTGAAGAGTGTCAGTGCCCTTCTTAAGGGCCAGCACAGGATCGCTGGGCCTATCTAGTAATGAGCTGTGTGGAAACTCCCTCAGATATGCCTCTAAAGTATAATCAGCGAGGCCTATGAGGAGCCCACCCTGTCCAACTGGATTTATTGGGTAACTTAAGAAGGGTAAAAATCTGGTGGATCTGGGTTTGCTCCAAATTGTGGTTCCTTGCCCGGAGCAGGTCCTCACTCTCCCCTACTCTTTGCAGTGTGGAATTCCTATCCTTTGTGGTTATGAAAAGCAAAGCAAAACTGCAGCATTGATTTATACATTTTGAACCCACAATTCACATGGCAAAAACATTTTATCCCGCATAGTCATTATCCTACGATCACAATCACATTTTTTCCACATCACCTTTTCTGTAAAATTCATTTTAAAAATAAAGATTGTGTTTGACTTTTGGATTCCAGTTGGTTATTAAGAAATGATTAATAGCTTTTTCTAATGATGAAAATATCAATAATAACATATTTGTGAATTATACTATACAAATATAGTTATAAGATTTACAATATATGATGAAACACAATAGATAATACCATGTTATACATAAAATTAAGTAGGATGCATTATAATTATCTATTGGGACTCATTAGGCTGTGACTTAAGTTAACAATAGTAATATTATTCCTCAGTGCCATCTGGAGGTGAAGTTGAAATGTGCACTGTTACACTTTAATATTTTTTTCCTCTTTACCCCTCTTGCGCTCTACTCTTCCGTCTCTTCCTCTCTTGTCCCCCAGTCGTGTCACCTTTCATTTCTCCGCTCTTGTGTATTTTTCTTCCTTGCTTCCCCCATCCCTACTCCAATGATTCATTATTCCTCGGCCTTCCTGCTACCACAATCCCAAGCTTGAATCCCTCTTGGGAATAAGCCCACAGCTATCGTCTGTCATGGCATTATCTGAAGGGCGTGCCAAGGCACTCGTCGTAGCCTCCTTACTAACTGCCCAATACTCTTCTCTCGCTGACCTTCTCTCCTCATGCCCCCACTGGGGGCTAATCTCACCAAGCTCCTTTCACTCTTACTCACTACACCCCCCCCCACACCCCCCCACCCGCTTCCCCACACTGATCTCTCGGACTCTATCAGCGAATCAACAATCCCTGCGCCTCTCTGCATCTGCCTCCAGAATGTCCATTCATTTGCAAAGGAGGCCCATGCCATCCATAATCTTATTATGGATGACTGCATTGACATCATGGCCTTGATGGAAACTTGGCTCACTGGTGACAACACCTTGCCCCTTACTGAAGCCTTCCCCGCCTGGCTCTACTTTCCACACCTGTCCTGCCCAAACTGCCACAATGGCTGTTGTAACGTATGTACCTTTGCGTATGCTCACAGGTTTGTAGAGCTGATGTATTGTGAGTGGCTTAGCCAGTCACGTGATGTTCACAAGACTCGCTAAAACCCCAGTCAGTTGGATCTAGGTTATCCACGATGAGGCATGCAGTTGTGAGCCTAGTGGATGAACTGGTAATGTGTAGTTTGATTGTTAAACCTTTGTTAATAAATCAACTAGTTCTTAATAGCAATAGGGCTAGACTTTCCCTAAAGGCTCTCACGCCAGATTGCCCACTGAGAAAAGCCGCTAACATTCGGTAAGACAAGCTGGCGAGAATTTCCATTTTAATGTTTAAAGTAAGTAAAACTAATCACCCGGCAAGAAAATGGACGTTGCATACTCATTCTCGCCGGGTAAGTGGAAAGTTAGCAACATGGGCGGTCGTTACCGGAATGGACGGTAAGTACTAAAATTTAGTCCGAGGCTGCGGTTGGGCCTTGGGAGGGGGGAAAACTTAAAAAAAAATATTTTCGTTTAAAAAAAATTAAAACATGCAAAGCATTCCCAAGACAGTTTTAAACATAATTGCCATTTTAACATTATAATAAACAAATAAAGAACCTTTAACTTAACCTTTCTTTGCAGGGTCTCCCCTTACCGCCCTGTTTGAGCAGCTTTTACAGGGCGGGTCTCTCGGCGATCTGGACATCGGCGGTTGAGGCCAAACTTACATCCTGGCGTTGCACATGGGCGGTTTGATCCCGGTGGACGACTTCAGATGTGGGCGAAAAAACTTAAGTGGAAACTCTCGCTGGGTGGAAAGCAGCTGTACCGCCAAGAAAATCGCCGACAATGAAGCCGAAAGTCTGGCCCCTTGTTCTTTACCTCCCACCCAAGCCATAGCCCGAGTTTCTCACCGAGATATCCTCACTCATTTCCTCTCTCATCCTCTGCACTGAACAATTCCGCATCCTCTGTGACTTCAACCTTCATCTCAACTCACCTTGCCTTTGCCTCCTCTTAAAGTGCCGTAACCTGTAGGTAATTGGGATTAGATTGGATAACTTCTTGTTGGCTGGCGCAGATATGATGGTAAGTACTGTAAGGAATCGAATACGGCCAGAGTGATCTGGACTGGTTTCGATCACCTGGATGGGTCGGAGAGGAATTTTCCCAGGTTTTTTTCCCCAATTGGCTAGGTTTTTATCTGGTTTTTGTCTCTCCCAGGAGATCACATGGCTCTGGTTCGGGTGGAGTGTAGAATTTTTCAGTAAGGAGTGTCTCAGTTGTGATGGGCGGACTGGTTGGGCTGGGTGCTCTTTACCTTTCCGCCATTGTTCATAGTAACCTTCAGGGCTGCTGACCGAGGGCCGTGCGGCTCTTTGTCAGCTGGCACGGACACGATGGGCCGAAATGGCCTCCTTCTGCACTGGTAAATTTCTATGTTTCTATGAATTCATTTCCCTCCTGTCTTCCCTTAAGCTCTCACTCCATGTAAACTCTCCTACCCATATTAATGGCCACCCTCTTGACCTTGCCATCTCAAATGGCCTCTCTATTCCCTTTTGTCTCAATCAGAGACAAGGCCATCACTATCACTTCCTGTATCCTTTACCACTCCTATCCCCTTTCCAACCCCAATTCCTTCTTCATTTGCATCTGGAAACAACTCTCCAAGTCACTTAACACGGTACTTTCAAACTTCCAACTTTCTAGATATTGGCCCTCTATTTGCCATATTTCTGCAGTTACCGATCTGCTCAATCACAATCTCACTTCCATCTTTGATGCACGTTGCTAGTAAATGCCTTACTTTCTTCCACCCTGGTTGTTCCTCCTGGTATGGCCCGCATCTTCACTCCTCAAGTCCAAGGGGACACACTTGAATGTAATGGCGCAGTACTGGTTTAGCCATTAATCGCTAGATCTGGGTGGACCATATCAAACAGTTCTGGGCCAGCTCTCATCTGCCAAAATGGCTCACTACCCCAGAATCATGCTGGAATGCAAAGATAACCCCCGGCTTCTTTTATCCACTCTCAACCATCTTCTTAAACCCTTCTCCCCTGACCCATTTATCTTCATCTCCAACAACAAGTGCAAAGTTTTCAAAGATTTATTTTGTCACTAAGATTCAGTTCAGCTGCCTCTGCCACATCCGCCCTCCCCCTTGCCCACCAAGCCAAGGTTAACCTCCACCCTAGCCATAAACCTGTGTTCTCTAGTTTCTCTTCTATCTCCCTTCATGCCCTCTCCAAGCTCATCTTGTCCAAGAGACTCACCTCCTGCTCTCGAGACTTTATTCCCACTAAACTGCTGACCACTCAACTTCCCTTCCTGGCCTCCATGTGAGCCAACACCTCTCATCTAATGTCCAGCTGAGTGCGACTGTCTTTGCTTGGTTCTATTTAAAAAAATCTAATTATAGAATCATAGAATGGTTATAGCACAGGAGGCCATTTGGCCTGTCGAGCCTGTGCTGGCGAGAGAATCATTGCTAGAGAATCTCCAGCAATAGTTTCTCTTCCTGCACTGTCGCATCTGTACTTTCCCAAGGATCTATCCTTCGCTGCTTCCTATTCCTCCTTCATGTTCTACCCCTCAGTGACATCATCCAAAGGCATGGCACAGAATATGATTCTACCTCTCCACCACCTTTCTCAACCCCTCCAGCGCCTCTGTACTGTCAGCCTGCTGACTCCTTTTGTGGTAGATTTTGACACCTCCCTTAAATACAATACCTCATAATTTTACAAATCCCTCCATGGCCTCGCCCCTCCCTATCTCTGTAATCTCTTTCAGCCCCACAAGATGTCTGTGCACCTCAAATTCTGCCCTCTTGTGCATCCCTGATTATAACTGCTCAACCATCGGTAGCCATGCCTTCAGCTGCTTGGGCCCTAAGCTTTGGAACTCCCTCCCTAAACCTCTCCACATCTCTACCTCTCTTTCCTCCTTTAAGACGCTCCTTAAAACCTACCTCTTTAACCAAGCTTTTGGTCATCTGCCGCAATTTCTTCTTCTGTGGCTCGATGTTAAATTTATCTGTTTTGTCTTGTATCACTGCTGTAAAGCGCCTTGGGACGCTTTACCAGGTTAAAGGCACTATATAAATACAAGTTGTTGTTGTTCTAAATGAGTTTAATTACAGAACGGGATGCTGTTAGCTGCATGTACTGTATATGTGTGGAACATCTTCCTTGAAGTTGTTATTACCAAATGGGCAATTTAACTTTGTCATTCAGATTCGAAGTCATGCATATACTTCCAAACTGCACTTTAAAAGATTTGTCAGGAAAATTACAAGCAGCAAATTATGTTCTTACTAAAAGTGCCACAGGGGACTGTTGTTGCTAGTTTTAATGCATGGAGTGATCCCCCTTTGACAATAAAAGGGGAACATGTTAAATCTACTCTTACAGTGTACTGGGGATATTCTCCATGTATGTCATGTCCAAGTTATATGAGACTACATTGAAACCTGTAAATTATGGACACCTTAGGGACTGGCATCAACTGTCCTATATTTGCAGGTGCCCTTATTTTCAAAATGGTCATTGTATGAACTAAAGATTTTCCCAACAATCTTGAAGAACCAGCTGAGATTATGATCAGCATCGAATGAGCTACAACAATGCTAAGTAGAATTGTAGCATCATAGAATGTTTACAGCACAGAAGGCCATTCGGCCCGTCGAGCCCGTGCAGGCTCTCTGCAAGAGTGCTTCAGCTAGTCCCACTCCACTACCTTTCCCCATAGCCCTGAAATTTTTTTTCCTTCCGATACTTATCCAAATCCCTTTTGAAAGCCATGATTTAATCTACCTCCACCATCCTTTCAGGCAGTGCATTCCTAATCATTTGCTGCATAAAAAAGTTTTTCCTCATGTTGGCTTTGGTTCTTCTGCCAATCACCTTAAATCTGTGTCCTCTGGTTCTCGACCCTTCTGCCAATGGGAACAGTTTCTCTCTACCAACTCTGTCTCGATCCCTCACAATTTTGAACCTACTCTGCTCTAAAGGGAACAACCCCAGCTTCTCCAGTCTATCCACATAACTGAAGTCCCTCATCCCTGGAACCATTCTTGTAAATCTTTTCTGCACCCTCTCTAAGGCCTTCACATCCTTCCTAAAGAATTGGACACAATACTCCAGTTGAGGTCGAATCAGTGTTTTATAAAGGTTCATCATAACCTCCTTGCTTTTGTACTCTATGTCTCTATTTATAAAGCCCAGGATCCCGTATGCGTTTTTAACCGCTTTCTCAACCTGCCCTGCCACCATCAACGGTTTGTGCACATATACCCCCAGGTCTCTCTGTTCATGTACCCCCTTTAGGATTGTACCCTTCAATTTATATTGACTCTCCTCATTCTTCATACCAAAATGTATCACTTCGCACTTTTCTGCGTTAAATTTCATCATGCGGCGTGTCTTCTTGAAGTCTATCCCTATCCTCCTCACTGTTCATTATACTTCCAAGTTTTGTGTCATCAGCCAATTTGAAATTGTGTCCTGTACTCCCAAGACCAGGCCATTAATATATACCAAGAAAAGCAGTGGTCCTAGTACCAAACCCTTGGGGAACACCACTGTATACCTTCCTCCAGTCCGAAAAACAACCGATCACCACTACTCTCTGTTTCCTGTCACTTAGCCAATTGTATCCATGCTGTCACTATCCCTTTTATTTCAGGGGCTTCAACTTTGCTGGCAAGCCTCTTTTGTACACTACGCCAACCACATTACCCTCATTAACACTCTCTGTTACATCATCAAAAAACTTGATCAAGTTAGTTAAACACAATTTCCCTTAAATAAATCCGTGCTGGCTTTCCTTAATCCACACTTGTCCAACTGACTGTTCATTTGGTCCCAGATTATTGTTTCTAAAAGCTTCCCCACTACCGAGGTTAATCTGACTGGCCTGCAGTTGTTGGGTTTATCCTAACACCCTTTTTTGAACAAGGTTGTAACATTTGCAATTCTTCAACCCTCTGGCACCAGCCCTGTATCCAAGGAGGATTGGAAGGTTTAGCCAGTACCTCTGCAATTTCCACCTTTATTTCCCTAAGCATCCCATCTGGTCCTGGTGACATCTACTTTAAGTACAGTCAACCTTTCTAGTACCTCCACCTTTTTAATTTTTATCCTATCCAGTATCTCAACTACTCTTTCACTATGACTTTGGTAGCATCTTCTTCCTTGGTAAAGACAGATGCAAAGTAGTCATTTAGTACCTCAGCCTCCAAGCGTAGGTCTCCATTTTGGTCCCTAATAGGCCCCACCTCTCCTCTTACGATCTGTTTACTATTTATATGCCAAAAGAAGACATTTGGATTTCCTTTTATGTTAGCTGCCAATCTGTTCTCATACTCTCTCTTTTTCCCTCTTATTTACTTTTTCACTTCCCCTCTGAACTTTCTATATTCACTTGTATTCCCAACCTGACATCTGTCATATGCCCCCTTTTTCTGCTTCATCGTACTCTCTATCTCTTTTGTCATCCAGAGAGCCCTGGCTTTGGTTGTCCCTACCTTTCTCCCTCGTGGAAATGTACCTCGACTGTACCCGAACCATCTCCTCTTTAAAGGCAGCCCATTGTTCAATTACAGTTGTGCCTGCCAATCTTTCATTCCAATTTACCTGGGCCAGATCCATTCTCAACCCATTGAAATTGGCTTTGCTCCAATTAAGTATTTTTATTCGCGATTGCTCCCTATCCATTTCCATAGCTAGTCTAAACCTCATGATACTGTGATCACTGTATCCTCCTCCCTCAAACCAATGTTCAGCTCTGTGCACTTAACAGTTTTGCATCCATATTCCCGTTTCATTTCAACCTGCTCTCACTTGAAGGAGAGTGTAACTTCAGTAATGCTCAGTTCTCCTTACAGCATTAGGGCCGTCACAGAACAAATAAAAGGGGGAAACCATAATGATGGATGTGCCGGTATATTGAAGCTTCCAAAGGCAAGTCTTAGAACAGATTGAGAACATTTGGGAGGGCAACCATAACCAGTGACATTATGTGTAGGAGTGAAGCTGCAGTTTTCTGGTTGAGCAGTGAGTCTGCAAAAAGACTAAGTGAGAGTTGGGACTCACAGGCCTGTCCACCACTCTATAGAACAGCACAGAGACCCGGGGCAGCCATCCACCTTCATCACCACCTCCCCCATCATCATAGGCAGTCCCTCGGAATCGAGGAAGACTTGCTTCCACTCCCAAAGTGAGTTCTTTGATGGCTGAGCAATCCGATACGAGAGCCACAGATCCTATTACAGGTGGGACAGACATTCGTCAAGGGGAGGGGTCGGTGGGGCTGGTTTGCCGCGCACTCCTTCCACTGCCTGCACTTGACCTCTTCACGCTCTTTGCGTCGAGCCTCAAAGAGCTCAACGCCCTCCCGGATGGACTTTCTCCACCTCAGGCGGTCTGCGGCCAGGGTCTCCCAGGTGTCAGCGGTGATGTCGCACTTTGCTAGGGAGGCTTTGAGGGTCTCTTTATAACGTTTCCGCTGTCCTCCTTTGACTCATTTACCATGAAGGAACTCCGCATAAAGCATTTGCTTAGGGAGTCTCATATCTGGCATGCGAACTATGTGACCTGCCCAGCGAAGCTGATCGAGTGTGGTCAGTGCTTCAATACTGGGGATGTTAGCCTGGTCGAGGACACTGATGTTGGTGCACCTGTCCTCCCAGGAGATTTGCAGGATCTTGCGGAGACATCGTTGGTGATATATCTCCAGCGATTTGAGATGCCTTCTGTACATCGTCCATGCCTCAGATCCATACAGGAGGGCGGGTATTACTATAGCCCTGTAGACCATGAGTTTAGTGGTAGATTTGAGGGCTTGGTCTTCAAACACTCTTTTCCGCAGATGGACGAAGGCTGCGCTGGCGCACTGGAGGCGTTGCTGAATCTCTGCAGCAGTGTCTGCCTTTGTTGATAAGAGGCTCCCGAGATATGGGAAATGGTCCACATTGTCCAGGGCTGCGCCGTGGATCTTGATGATTGGAGGGCTGTGCTGTGCAGTGATGACAGGCCGGTGAAGGACCTTTTGTCATACGGATGTTAAGCATAAGGCCCATGCTTTCATATGCCTCAGTGAATACATTGACTATATCCTGGAGTTCAGCCTCTGAATGTGCACAGACGCAGGCACTGTCCGCATATTGCAGCTCAATGACAGAGGTTGGGTTGATCTTGGACCTGGCCTGGAGGCAGCGTAGGTTAAACAGCTTCCCACTGGTACTGTAGTTTAATTCCACTCCAGCGGGGAGCTTGTTGATTGTGAGATGGAGTATGGTGGCGAGGAAGATTGAGAAGAGGGTTGGAGCGATAACACAGCCCTGTTTGACCCCGGTCCGGACGTGGATTGGATCCACCCCCCCAAGCCAAAGCCAAAGCCCCTCAAAGAAGTGGATCCAGCAACAGAAGCCGAGGGAAAGAAGACGATGGCAGGGTCAGGGGGAGGGGAGCTGCCAGCAACAGCTGAGTGTATGGACACAATGCTGGAGCAGGGAAGGATGGCCCCTCTCGCTGCTCACATGCCCCTTCCTTGATTCGGGAGGCTGGTGAGGTCAGTGCATGCAAGTCAGCATGAGGCGGTACGGGTTTTGTGAAAGAAATGGCTTTTGTCGACTGGGGAGTTCTTTACCCAACATCCATAGGGGCAGAGAAACCACTCTATCCCTGGAATAGAGCCATGCAGGCATTGAATCCTAGGGATGGAGCGGTTTCTCTGTTGCCATGAATGCTGGGTAAAGAACTTCCCATTCAACAAAAGTCGCTTCTTTCACAAAACATGCTACCGCCTCGCTCTGACCTGCATACACTCATCTTGTGAAAGTGACGGGCCCAAGAGAATTTGGGGGCAGAAAGAGAGCAAGCTGAAAGGGGAAGAACCATTGATCCCGACTCAGTGAAAGTCCCAGATACAGCAGTTTTGCAAATGGCTTTGGCCTGTGTTTTAAGTGGTAAAAGGGCTTGGTGCATTGAAGCCTGCTCGGAGTTCAAAATTCAGTGGTTTCAGAGTGCTTCTTACATATTTTACCATGTAAGTTATTTGGGTCTCTTAATAAGTCTCCCTTTTTTGGGGGGAATGTTTATTTATACAGGTTTCACAATACTTCTCTCTGGAGTTGGGTACGGCCTCAAGTCTAGGTTTGTACTGCAACCACTTCACAGTGATACTGACGTTGTTTAAATGCCCCCATTATTTGGAATGAACTCTTTGTTCTCTATTGACATTTGGATGTTGGTGAGTTCTGTGAGCCTGTACATATAAACAAATTTACTTGACCAGCATAAAGCACAAAGATAATAAAATAAAACAATTGTCCAATGGATCGCAGGCAAATTATTTATTGGGGCTACTGTTACTTATTACAAAAGAAGCATATGACAGCACGAATGGGTGAATGACTGAATTAAAATAGTCCCATTATTGTCATTATTTTGTGGTTAGTCGTGGCTTAGTGGGTAGCGCTCTCACCTCTGAGTCAGAAGGGTGTGGATTCAAGTCCCACTCCAGGGACATGAGCACAAAAATCTAGGCTGACACTCCAGAACTTCGGATGAGACGTTAAACCGAGGCCCAGTCTGCTCTCTCAGGTAAAGGATCCCATGGCAGATGGCACTATTTCAAAGAAGAGCAGGGGAATCATCCCCAGTGTCCTGGCCAATATTTATCCCTCAACTAATATCACTAAATGATCACATTGCTGTTTGTGAGAACTTGCTGTATGCAAATTGGCTGCTGCATTTCCTACATTACAACAGTGACTACACTTCAAAAGTACTTCATTGGCTGTAAAACGCTTTGGGATGTCCTGAGATCGTGAAAGATGCTATATAAATGCAAGTCTTTCTTTCTTTTCAAATGTCCAACATTTGGGGTGCAGCCACAGGGGTGGGGCCAGAGATGGCAATTTTCTGTGTCAGGTTTATTCCCACCACTATTTTGAATCATAGAAAAGTTACACTTGTCCCTCATGCTAGACCCTCATAAGATAAGTTCTGCCCTGATCCCAGACTACTGGGTGAATCCAAATTCAACTTTTGTATATGTTCCCGACTGAATCTTTATATGATTAGAAGAGGAATAGTAAATATAAGACTGTGAATAAATATCTTTTTAATGGACCAAACTGGTAAAGCATTAAATAGTTGACCTGTATATGGCAGAACCTTGATCTCAGATAACTGTCCTTGCAGTAAGACTTTTGTTTTTCAAAATCTTGTGTTGCTTCGTGAGGAAGAAACACGATGAGATAATCTGGGGGAATATTCTCCAACAAAAGCACATAATCGATACTCCAAGGGAATCTGACAAGACAGTTTCAACTCCGATAATGATTTCCTCAGATCCTGACCCTAAAAATAATAAAACAAAAATTAAGATGGAAACCTTAAACTTGTGAAAGATTTATAATGTTACTTCCCCTTTTATAACAAACAACTTTATTTGACACTTGGATCCAACTTGCAAACATGACAGGCGGCCATATCAACTATTATTTCTGGCAGATGCTGTCAGCAAACCATGGATGTTGATAGTTTCCATTTATCATCTCTAAGTTGGCAATTTTGGTACAGGTACTTCTGCGCTGATAAAATAAAGTTATAGAAGTTCAATGATTCTTCTCACTGACATTTTAAAGGAATCCTCACTCCTTTATATCACAAAAAATCAAGTACTGCTGTTAACAATAAACTATGTGAGTTTGTTGGTTACTAAGGTTTCAATTCAAGCTCTTAAAAAAAAATAGACATGCAATACTTATAGAAAACTCTCCACGATGCCAATTTTTATATTATACATATGACTCATTCTCAGACCACATTGATATATTCTAGCAGCTTTGCTCTCATATTTTATCATGTTATTGCTTTATAACACATACCAGCCCATACTATTATGTATTACCATGCTAACTGTATATTATCCCTAAATAACACCAGGTTCCAACTGGCATATTGTATGCGACACCTAGCCCACTCACAAATTATTTTTATTTTTTGCAATAAACTTGCTTTTGCGCTATTTTCTTTTGCTTTCTCACTAGTTCCATGTCCCCTTCCTTTCCTTCCTTAAGACATTGTTGAGATACTGTTCCATGTGCATTGGTCACCTTCCAGAGTCTGGCTCCAAGTGGCTTTTATTCAAGTGCAAGCTTCGACAGTGAGCTCTGCAATGCAGCAACACCACAAGTGACCCCTATCTTGCCCTCAACTGATGTCTATACAGTTGCACTAGCAGAAGGAGTCACCAGATGGTGAATATGCATGTAAAATCCAGTTTATTTGCCCCTTTATAAACCAGAGCAATTTTCATACCCTTACAGCCACCCCTGCTAAGATAAGATAATGCAGCACAGAATGTAAGCTGGAGTATGTCTTAGATATGTAGCAAAGATTGAGATTCAGAGACCTATCAGGGAAACTTAAGGTAGTCACTGTTCTATTCTAAATATCTAGCATCTTCTGGACCAGAAATTTTGGGCATGTGAGGAGGGAGCAGGGTATGTGCCCTGCACCTGAATGTTGAAGGCCGAGGCACCACTGATATTGGGTCAGGAGTGACAGCAATCGGTGAGTTGAGAGCAGCGACGATCGGGGTTGGTAGAGGGGGTGGGGTCAAGGGTCAGGAGCGGCAGTGATCGGGGAATGACAATTGGGGAGGGAGGGGAGCAGGCAAGGAGTGTCAGTGAGCTATCATTAAATGTGGGGTCAGGAGCAGCACTCCCCCTCCTCCCGGCTCCACATTCAGGTTGG
Organism: Pristiophorus japonicus; assembly: GCF_044704955.1. Taxonomy (NCBI): domain Eukaryota; kingdom Metazoa; phylum Chordata; class Chondrichthyes; family Pristiophoridae; genus Pristiophorus; species Pristiophorus japonicus. Next base: position 349,089,503 of record NC_091978.1, on the reverse strand, counting down.
CAAATGTGAAAAACCTACCTTGTATATTGCAGAGTGTCCCAAGTTCTGGTTTTACTGAGTGCAGCCTCACAGCAAACCAATCTTGAAGCGTGGGCCTCAAACAATAATTAGGCCCATTATATGCAAAGGGCATAACAACTATTTGAGGCGTGGGCCCTGGATGCTTATTTTATTTCCCTTTTTAATATGGCGGGTGGCACACATTTGGCCGAAAATGCGCGCTTGCTTCCTAAGCGCCATATTGGGGGCTTAGTAGGCCAGATTGTGCCCGAAAAATTCAATTTTTCAATTTATAGGCCAATATCTATGTAAAATTCCAATAATATATCTTTTTAAAAAAAAGTAATTTCCTATACTTCATCATTTGTATCCTCATGTGAGATTGCCATCTTTGCATATATTTTCTTTCTTCTTTGCTGCTTGTACTGTTGGCTACGATGTTGTAGTTTCAGTTCGAACTCCTTGCCTTTAGAAATGCTAGACATCAGAAGGAGAAACAATTACCAGATTTCAAACAGCTATTTCATACGAACGAGCAATGTCACTATTTTTAACAGAAGCTCATCTTATGAAGTGAACTAAGAGGTTGGGGTTGTGTGTGTATGTGTGTGTGTGTGTGGGTGGGGGGCAGAAAGATAGACAGTTCCTACAGGAACTGAGGACTGCAGGGGGTGAAAAGTGCTAGCATGAAATGAGGATGGAGAGATGGATGAGCGCCAGGATGAACTGGGAGGAGCAGGCGAGTGCGGCTATGAACTGAGGGAAGAAAGCAAGTAGATTGCCAAAATTAATTAGGAATAGGAGTTGAAAGGGAGAGAGAATTGAGGGAGATTGTTAAAGATTGGGAGTGCCTCTGTGAAGGTGGAGGGAGTGTCTGCTAATGGCAGGGGAGTGACTGCTGAGGTAGTCATTGGGAAAGTAATGACATGGTTGATCTTTTTGAACATGGATAAACCCAAATGTCAGTTATTCTCCTAATTTTTTTTAAAATAAAGTGAATGTGAAAGATCCCATGACACCATTTGAAAAAAAAATCAGTAAAGTTGTTCTGCCCAACTTTTATCCCTCAAGCAACACCACCAAACACAGAGGCCGGGATTTTGCTCACCGCAGCGGGTCCGTGACGGGCAATATCGGTGGCGGGCCTTAGCCTGCTCCATCCCGCTCTAAAAAATGAATTTATGTTAATGGGGCTTGTTGAACATGCCCAGTGCGTTTCCCAGCCCAATTAGAGGAAGCAGGTCTGGTGACGTCATTCATGACATGTTATCAGCCGGTTTTCTTAAAGGGACCATGGCCAACTTACTTTTGACATTTGTGCTGTCAGTGTTCTACAGCATCAAGGTGCTGCAAACACTGACAATCATTGCACAGAGGTGCAGGCTGCACCCAGGTTCTCCCATGACTCCCTCCATGTGCTTATGGATACGCAGTCACAACACGCAGGGAGGTCCGTTTCCCTTTCCATGGGCAGAAGGCACCTCCCCGTAAGACCAAAACAGCCTGGTTGCACATTGCAGAGGAGGGCACAAGCAGGGATGTGGTTAGGAGGACCAGGCTGCAGCGGCGCAAACCTTTCAATGATCTCATTAGATCACAAAATGTTAGTACGAAGCCACACACAACCTCATCCTGCTGTGCCTCTTATCATATCCCCATCACTCGGCCTTCCCTACCCTACTCCTGTACACCCTTACTCACACTAACTTACCTTGCACCTCCACTCATCCCTCTCTCTCTAACTACATTATCACTTCTCCATCTCACTAGCCACCCCTGACACTCACCC